>NC_140173.1:90260198-90337698 GCF_963971535.1 Notolepis coatsorum
CTCTCTCTCTCTCTCTCTCTCTCTCTCTCTCTCTCTCTCTCTCTCTCTCTCTCTCTCTCTCTCTCTCCTCTCTCTCTCTCTCTCTCTCTCTCTCTCTCTTTCTCTAACAAACAATGAGGCACCCACATACCATTTTCAGAACCACACTGTGACGGCCAATTTACTGTCATACTTACTTGACAGTTACAGGGTTGAGTAATCTTACTGTCATACTTACTTGACAGTTACATACAGGGTTGAGTAATCTTACTGCCATACTTACTTGACAGTTACAGGGTTGAGTAATCTTACTGTCATACTTACTTGACAGTTACAGGGTTGAGTGATCTTACTGTCATACATATTTAACAGTTGAGTAGATTTTTCAAACCCTTCTAATAATCTGCATTTCCTTGATGTTCTGAGTGGAGGCAGGGATAATCGCTTCATCGAGGTCATCCAGTGGGCCCCCTCCTTCTTTAGTGTTTGATTGATGATGGTCGCATGACCTCTCTGTCCCAGGTGTCCCTCCCCCCGGCTGTTGGTTGATGGTCATCTTGCGGCCCAGTTGGGATCCTTTTCAGCCACAGCGAGTGCTGCTTCACTCAGCAGCGTCCGACAGTGACCTGACAGCTTGTCGGAGGGCCTGTCCTCGGACTCCCATGACTTTCAGCATCTTGTTGGTTTTTGCATTAATATGCTTAACCAACAGCAGCCTCCCATGTTACAGTTAATTCCAGGATGTACAGGGACTTCTGTGAGTTTGACCACAACGTCATGTCTGGCCTGAGAGTGGTTGTGATTGATCTCTGGCAGAAAGGTGATCGTCTGGTCTAGGTCAACCTGCATTTTCCAGTCCTGAGCTGTGTCCAGTGGGTTTTATTCCCTTCTTGCACATGGAACCTTTGGGAATTGTACTACTGTCATACTTACTTGACAGTTATAGGGTTGAGTAATATTACTGTCATACTTACTTGACAGTTACAGGGTTGAGTAATTTGAAATACATCTAATTTCAATGAGCAGGTCATTTGAGGAGGTGCGAGAGAGAGAGGCTCACAGTGAGATAGAGAGGGCACATTGTGTGTGTGTGTGTGTGTGTGTGTGTGTGTGTGTGTGTGTGTGTGTGTGTGTGTGTGTGTGTGTGTGTGTGAGAGAGAGAGAGAGAGAGAGAGAGAGAGAGAGAGAAGAGAGAGAGAGAGAGAGAGAGAGAGAGAGAGTGAGGTCAGGACACCGACTGTGCGAAAAAAGGTAACAGCACCCAAAAAACACACAAGGTGAGTAGACCGCGGGAAAAAGGGACCCGCGTCTACCCCACCGCGCATCCCGCTTGCTACAAGGGAAATGCACGCGAAGCATAAGCTTGTGTTACCGCTCCCACACCTCATGGGGTCAGGGTTGTTGAACCCCGACTCTGCCCGCAAGGCGTCTCGTGGGGTCAGGGTTCTGAACCCTGACTCCACCAGCGAAGCCTTAGCAGCGGGGCGTGGAGGAGGTCCCAGCCCCATGGACCACCGAGTCCAGGAGGTAGGACCTGACCAAAGGGACCTGGTGAGGTCAACGTGGCCGTGGCATCGAGACCTCTCCAGGCGTTTACTAGTGACACCACCTTTTACACTGCCAGTGCACGGACAGGACACAACAGGTGAAGGCCCTTCTCTGCCTGGTACGCCGTGAGGACCCCCTGATGAGGAGGCTCTGAACACTCTCTGAGGAGGAGGCTCTGAAACTCTCTGAGGAGGCTCTCTCACTGAGGGGGAAGGCTCTGAAAAACTCCCTGAGGAGGATCTGAAACTCCCTGAGGAGGAGGCTCTGAAGCTTTCTGAGGAGGCTCCCCCCTCATAATCTCGTGGGGTCAGCTGGCATACCGGGGAGACAACCACTCCAAAAGGGGGTTGATCCTTTAACACAGGCCGGTTCCTTAGCAAGAGCATGGCTCGACCCGTGCCTGGAGGACTGTGAACTACAACCGGAGCGCTTCGAGGGGCTGACTGCTAAAAACAGTACCTCGATGGCCCCCTCCCCCCGCCGAGGGGGGAGGGAGCCCGTGGCTTCCGGTCCGCCCTGGCATTTCCCCCCGGAAACGCACAGGGCCCTTCGGGTTAACAGAATATATAGTACGAGCAGCGCTCGCCTGTGACCCGGCGGACACCGGGTTGAACTGATCCGGTCCGGCGCAACCAGGATGAGTCTCGGGTCCCCAAAGCTGCTGCCCCTCGGTTACCGGCGGGGGAGGTATACGTTTTGATCAAAACACCACAGGAGTCGCCACCGAGATGGTCTGTAAAGAACAGCTCACGGTGGTCCACCCATCGGCCGTGAAGCCCCCCTGTGATGCTTGATCTACCCCATCATTGCCCCGTGGAAATGCACACGAGCCTTCGAGCTGGCAGATTCATTTTCACGAGCAGTGCTCTCCTGGCGCTCGGCAGAGGTAAACTCCCTCCCGGCCGACCACATAAACGCCGCTATACCGTTCGGACAGACCAGGGCGCGCCGGTCCCTAAGATAAATAGAACAGGGGATTAGGTAAATATTTTAAAATGTTGTATTTTTTTTTATCTAACCCTAACTAACCTTACTGTCATGCACTTGTCCTAATAAACTAACCTACACTGTAGCACGCAACACTTTGATACTCAGCTGATAGAGTTGTACGCTTTCTGATGACTTGTCGTACAGAACATGTAAGTCGCTTTGGATAAAAGCGTCAGCTAAATGACTAAATGTAAATGTAGCCTATGTCCCCGTCCCCACCCCTCCTCGTCGGGCCTCAGTTCCCGGGTCCAGCCCCACTCTCCGGCCTCTGTCCCCATCCCCACCCCCCCTCTCCGGGCCTCTGCACCCGTTTTCAGCCCCCTGGCTGCTATGCCCCTCCTGGGTTCTTTCCTCGGACTCCCAGCCCCAGTTCTCCGGGTCCTCGCCCTCGATATTTTCCGGGGTCCCGGCCTCCTGCTTCGCCCGTGTCCGGACGATGTTTTCGGGGGTCTGGAATCCCCCCGTTCGTTGTATTCTGGTTGTGAGTTAGTAAATTACCGTTCTCTAAGCATCACCCTTCGTCTCTGCCTCCGCTCCTTCTTCCTTGTCTGCATACTGTGTTCTCACCTTCATCATCACCCCCAATCGTTACACCCGCCGTTCAGCACCCAGTCCATGGCTGACGGATGCAGTGAGAGAACAAAGACAGGCCCTGAGAGCGGCTGAGAGGAAGTATAGAAAGTCACTGCTGACATCGCCACATATCACAACCTCTTGTTAACATTCTCCAAAACCATTACTACTGCCAAAGCTTCTTTCTTTCACCATAGGATCAAAGCCTCTGCCAAGAACCTTCGCAAACTGCATGCTACCATGTCCACCCTCCTCACACCCCCCCCACCCCGTCCCCCCTCATCTCTCTCCGCTGAAGACTTTGTGATCTTCTTTGAGGAAAAAGTGGAGAACATCCGCAGCTTATTCTCCCAACCCCCACCCATTCCAAATACTGAATCGAGAACCTCATCCTTCACTCTTTCATCTTTCTCTCTCATTACAGATGCCAAGATCCTGAAACTGGTAACGTCAAACCCTCCGACTAGGATGCCAGCTGGATCAGTTACCCTCCCCACTCCTCCAGACCATAGCACCAGACATCCTCCCATTCCTAACTGCAACCATCAACTCCTCCCTCAACTCGGGGGTGGTCCCCACCTCCCTAAAACAAGCCAGAGTAACACCGCTCATAAAAAAACAAACCATGAACCCTACCGTCATAGGCAACTATCGTCCTGTCTCTCTTCTCTCCTTCCTTTCTAAAACACTTGAACGTGCTGTATCCAACCAACTCACTGATTATCTCTTACAGAATGACCTCCTAGACCCTAATCAGTCAGGATTCAGGACTGGTCACTCCACAGGAACGAAAGCAAAAGCAAAAGGCCTCTCCTCTGTCCTGATTCTCCTAGACCTATCTGCTGCCTTCGACACAGTCAACCATCAGATCCTCCTCACGTCCCTCGCAGGAATGGGAGTGGCTGGCTCTGCGCTGACATACCTGACATCATACCTCAATGACCGCTCCTACCAAGTGTCATCGAGAGGGACCCTGTCTGCCACCCGCCCCCTGCGGACGGGTGTCCCCCAGGGCTCAGTCCTTGGACCCCTTCTCTTCTCCCTCTACACTAAATCTCTGGGTAACATTATCACGTCTCTTGCCTTCTCGTATCATTGCTATGTCGATGATACTCAACTCTTCCTCTCCTTCCCTCCCTCAGATATCCACGTCTCTGAGCGGATATCAGCCTGTCTGTCTGACATCTCCGCCTGGATGACGACCAACCACCTCAAACTGAACCTAAGCAAAACAGAATTGCTTCACCTGCCGGCCAAATCCTCCCCCCTGACCGACCTTTCCATCACAGTTGAGAATTCAGCTGTGACCGCGTCCTCGACCGCCAAGAACCTTGGTGTTGTCCTTGATGACCAGTTGAACTGCTCCGCTCACATCGCAGCGACAACCAGAACATGCAGATTCCTCCTGAGCAACGTCAGAAGGACCCGCCCCTTCCTGACAAACGAAGGCACCCAACTCCTCCTCCAATCAAGTCATCTCCCGCCTCGACTACTGCAACGCACTGCTTGCTGGCCTTCCAGCCACTGCAACCAAGCCTCTTCAACTCATTCAGAACGCAGCGGCCCGCCTGATCTCAAACCTACCGAAGTTAGCCCATGTCACCCCACTTCTCAGGGACCTGCACTGGCTCCCCATTGCCGCACAAATCCGCTTCAAGGCCTTCTACCTCCGGTCAATGGAGGTCTCTAACTACACACTCTCAAGACCCCTACGCTCTGCATCTTATGGCCGCCTCAGACCTACTCCTACCCAAGCTCCGGGCGGGACCGGGCCGCCTATCTCAAGTTCAAGTTCAAGTTCAAGTTCAAGTTTCTTTATTAGTTGACATGCAAAGATACAGAATACCTTCACATGGAATGCTTTTTTCTGTTATGCTCCTATGAGGATCATAGGACGCTTGGATCATACACATACAGCTCATTACAGTAATATTCCACAATTATTACATTTTAGATAGTAATAATGGTACAGAGCTTTGAGACAAACATATGCATATTCACCACCGCAAACAGACTGGCAGCCGTCATAGGCAGCGCCATTTACGGAAGGAGGGGGGAGTGGGTTGGGGTTGTTACAGGGCTGTAGGGGGGGGGGGGGAGTGATCCCTCACACGAGGCAGCCGACAGTGCAGCGCCAATGCAGAGTAAGGGGGGGGGGGGGAGTGCACAAGCCAAGTCCTGGGTGGGGGAGGTAGGGATTGGGTGGGGAAGCCGCTCGCCACTCTTATCTCCCAGAGGCCTCCTTTGGGATTATTATCATCACATATGGCTACAGCAGTGCCATATGTCGAGGTGGATGGAGAGAACGCTGAGGCGTGGGCTTGTGTTGCAGTTTGCGCTACCCCACCCTCCGTTTTCAGGTTTGGTGCAGACCTTGTTGTCAGGGTCAGCAGCAGTGACAGCTCTGGCCGATGAGATCCAATCTCTGTTAGCGAAGCAAGCCATAGTCGTGGTCCCAAGGGAGGACGCGATGTGTGGCGTTTACTCCCGGTATTTTCTGGTGCCCAAGAAATCGGGAGGTGTCAGACCTATTCTGGATCTGTCTGCGTTCAATCGGCTGATTGTGACGAGACGGTTCAGGATGTTGACCGTCAAACACCTGATAAGCTCCGTCAGAGTGGGAGACTGGTTCACCTCCATAGACCTCCATGTGTACTTTCACATCCCGATCTTCCCTCCTCACAGGAAATTCCTTCGCTTCCTCTTTCAGGGTGTGTCGTACGAATACCAGAGGCTGCCGTTCAGCTATTCTCTGGCCCCCCGCACATTCACCAAGTGCGTAGAGACTGCGCTGGAGCTTCTACGTCGTCAGGGGATACGAGTTATTTTCTATCTCGACGACATTCTGCTCCTCAGCCGGTCGGAGGAGGTCGCCAGGTCTCATACCAGGCTGGTGGTGGAATTCCTCACCAGTCTGGGTTTTGCTGTGAACTGGGAGAAGAGTACTCCTCTTCCCAGTCAACAGCTGGAGAACTTGGGCTTGGTTCTAAGCTCAAGGCCCATGAGGGCAACCCTTTTCAGAGCGGCGGCGAGTGGCTATTCTCGACGCGCTCAGGGGGCTCTGTCCTGGCAGGACGGTTACGGCGCTGTCCGTGATGCGCATACTCGGTATGATGGCATCTGCTTACTCTGTGGTCCCTCTTGGCCTCCTCTTCATGAGGAGGATACAGAGGTGGTTTTCCAGTATGGAAATAGACCTGGTGAGAGGCAAGTGGAAACGACTGAAGGTTCCCATGTCAATACTGGGGGATCTCGACCACTGGGGGAGGACTGGTACCCTCACAAGCGGGATCTCCACGGGCAGCAGGCTATCACACGTCACGGTCTTCATGTCACGGGATGGGGGGGGACATGTCGGACCAACGCAGTAGGGGGCAGCTGGACATGCCATGCTACCCGGTCTGCACTGCATATCAATGTGTTGGAATTGAAGGCGGTCCTTCTGGTCCTCAAGCGGCTCGGCCACTTGGTGGTGGGCGAGCACGTGTTGGTCAGGACGGACAACACGACGACAGCGTTGTATATCAACAGACAGGGTGGAGTACGCTCCATCCGTCTGCACCGGGCGGCGGTCGAGCTCTGGCTATGGGCGTCTCTCAATCTGCGCAGCCTGAGGGCGCTCAACATCCCTGGCAAGCAGAATGTGGGCGCGGATGTGATGTCGCGGGGCGGTCCATGTGGACTACGTCCAGACATAGTCAGACAAGTCTGGGACCGGTTCGGGGAAGCCACGGTGGCTCTGTTTGCGAGCAGACAGTCTCACCAATGCCCCTTATGGTTCTCGGTCAGTCGGGGGGACAATCCTCCCTTGGGGGTGGATGCCTTTTTGATGTATCCATGGCCTCCCGGGATTCTGTACGCGTTCCCCCCATACATCTGATAGCTCAGCTGTTGGAGCGGATACGTCGGGAACACAGGACTTTGATCCTGATCGCACTGGACCGGGGCACGGCTGTGTGGTTCCCGGTCCTGATCCAGCTCTTGGTAGCCCCGCCGTGGCCTGTTCCTTGGTCATCCCTCTCTCAGGTGTCACATAACAATGTCACAAGACAATATAGAATAAGCTGGAACGGGCTGTATGTGAAAACCAGCCCGTCCAGTAGTGCTTTTAAAGCACCGGTCCCAGGCAGGTAAAGAAAATAACACAAGGCGTTGTTCCAAATAGTAAATGATAACTATTATAGCGGGGATTTAAACCCACTGTTCCCAAAAGGGAAATAATATTTATTATCGTGGGGATTGAAACCCACAGCACAAACACAAAGGGGAAAGGTGATGGGAGAACAAACAGGCAATATCTAAATACCACCAAACACCACTAAGCAAAATATAATGTAAACACTGGGAACCACCCAGCCATAGAGCACTTACAGTATAAGGGAATACTAATTATATATATATATAATACAATATGATATAATATAATATACAGTGTTCTACTTAGCACCAGAGCAACACAAATAGATATATATATATATATATATATATATATATATATATATATATATATATATATATATATATATATATATATATATATATATATATATATATATATATATATATATATATATATATATATATATATATATATATATATATATATATATATATATATATACTCACTTCCAAGCAGGAAGGCAAATGGCTCTAAGGCCCACAACAATATTATATATATCCTGCTACTGGAGTCCACACACAGTGGCAAACAAAGCAATGGCAAGTCCACACACAGTGGTCAATCAATGGCAACCTCACGAAACTCTGATCAGAACTGACAGAGTGAGGCGCCCCGATGTTGTGTCATCTCCACTCTATTAACCACCCATCTCCACTGCCTGCTCCAAGGTGCACCAATCAGATGCACCCAATCCAATCAGGGAGATGAGTGGCATCTGTGAATAGAAACAGAAATTAGGAGATGACACAACACCACACATAACAGACAACACAAATTATATACTAACCTGATGTTCAGATGGTGTCATAAATACAGGAATAATGATAATGCCCAACCCACGTACCCATGTACGTCACACCTCCCCCATAAGAGCGAACCTGTAGGGTGAGCAAAACATTATTACTTATTACCCAACATGAGGTTAGTACACACACTAGGGAGAACAGAAACAACAACAAAAAATTCTCCTCCCACAATCAATGCACGTATGCCAAAAATAGACGCGCAGTGACGTCATTGAAAACTGCATGTAGCACACACCGGCTACCGAATGCAAACCGGTCTCAAAATGTGGTGAGATCTAACTCACAAAAAACCATGTCAAATGCATTTAATGCATTTACACACCCAGCCGCCAGGGTAATGCCACCGCTCTAGAGCGATCAATTGCTCGGGCGACAGAGGTACGTCTTCCATCTCTCCAATAGATGGTTCAGGAATTACCAGCTTCCCCTGAACGCTACATACAGCAACCTCTTCCATCACTTCAACAGATGGCCCCCTGTCCTCGCCACCGACAGAGTCACTCAACGCCAAAACTTGAGTTCGCTTTCCGTCCTGTGCCTTGGTGACAACACAAGCAGAAAACACATTGGGGTGACCATCAATCAATTCATCACTACACAAGTCAGCCGATGGAGCCTTCTCAACCTCCACTACAGGGATCACACTCTCCCCAGCAAACTTGTTGTTGTCCCCCATGACAAAATCAACCCTCACACCTTTTGGTTTCTGGGCTGACTTTCTTTTGTCCTGTCGCTTCCTCAGCGTACGACATCCTTTTACCACATGGCCTGTCTCTTTACAATAATTGCACACCACCGGTCTCCTAGACGGCGGCGAGCGTGGCCGGAATGCTGAATGCTCAATCAACGCATCGCACAGAACTTTCCCCCCAGCTATATCATTCCCCATGATAAAATCAATCCCGGCTACCGGAAAAGAGGAACGAACCGCCACGGGAAAACAACCTGTGACTAGCTTTGACCGCACATGTATCATATGTAACGGAGCGGGCGTGTAGCCCATCTCTATCCCGCACACAATAGCACTTGTATTACAAGACGACTCCACACTTAACGGCAATACATCCGCCAGCATAAAGGACTGTGAACCACCTGTATCACGAAGGATCCTCACCTCGCGCTGGTCACAGACCTTACCCGACAGTGACACAAAACCAGAAGATATAAAAGGTTCAAAACAACTGTCTGGTTTCTCCCGCCCAGGGCGTGAGACAGTGCTAATCAACCCCACCACCTTTGGTTCCTGAGCTGGCCTGTCAGTATTTTGCCGATCGCGCACAAATGCATAACAGTCCGCCACCAAATGACCTGGCTTCCTACAATAATTACAATGTCTCTTTTCAGACGGAGGCGAGCGTGGCCGATACGCACGCTCGCCATTTCCCCGAAATGGTATTTCCCGAGAGGGAAACGCACCGTTTTTAACACACACAGTATCGTCACGCACCGAAGCATGTTTGTGCGTCAACGCCAATTCATCCGCCAAAACAGCAGCGTCTTGGAGAGTAGACACTTTCTGTTCATTCAGATACAGTTCGGTTCGTTCGGGCATACAGAGCTTAAATTGTTCCATGAGTACTAACTCGCTCATGGCTGCAAGATCCTGCACCTTACTCGCCGCGCACCATCGTTCAAAAATATTCCTCTGTTCACGGGAGAAATCAGTATTTGTTTGAGAAGGGGATTTTCTGAGCGAGCGAAAACGCTGTCTATATGCTTCGGGAACCAACTCATACACACGTAAAACAGCATTCTTCACCCGCTCATAATTTTGACTGTCAGCCATAGTTAACGACGCAACCGCCGCACTGGCTTTGCCAGTGAGCCTGGTCTGAAGTAAAATTACCCACATATCCTCCGGCCAATGCAGAGCCTGTGCAATACGCTCAAAAGCAGAAAAATAAGCCTCTACTTCTGATTCTCGGAACATGGGCACCAGATTAACGTGCTGGCTGATATTAAAGTGAGCCGGGGAAACCCCAGCTGGAGAGGAGGTAGCACTAGCTCCAGTCTCCAACCTCAGCCTCTCTATGGCCAGTTGAAGTTCCCTGTCTTTATCCTCCTTTCTCTCCACTCTGTCCCTCTCCTCCTTTCTCTCCTCTCTATCTCGTACAGCTGCTCTGTCCTCTCTGTCTCTCTCTCTCTCTTCCCTGTCTCGCTCCTCCCTGCGTAAAAGCGTTCTCTCCTCCATCTGGAGACGGGCAAAACGCAGACTAGAGCGCGTATGGCCAGAAGACGTGGATCCTTTATCTGAATCGCCCGCGCCCTCACTTTCAGCTCTGGGCGTACTACCATTCTTCCTAATAGCACCACCCTCCGGGTCAAGATCACGCAAGGGAGATTTATCGCCAGTGTTTTTAACCTCCTGGTCACTATGACTCACAACTCCCCGAGCCGTGCTGAACACCTGTTGCTCCACCAACCCCGCTATTACAGCCGCTTTCATATCAGCCTTGGACTGGGAACTTTGCACCGCAATATTATAATGCTTAGCAATAAGGCCTAATTCCGCCTTAGTGCAACCTTCCACCTGATCCTCTGTTGGATCCGCCACGAAGACTTCAAAAACAAACGCCGACGCCGCCATAATATGTCGTTCTGTGTGACTTCGATACACCAAAAAAAAAATATATATATAACGTCCTTACTTAGTTAACCATGACCGTGCGCAATAATAATAGACACATTCTGTTTTTATACCTTTTAACCAAAACAATCCAACTGACCACATCTACCAAATGAAAACAATAACAAATGTTCCTAACCACTCAATTAGGAGTCACCTGTGTCACTCTAGCCTATCCCAGCTAAACTACTCCCTATACCGGGATGAAGGCTACACATATCTTCAGTCCCTTACCGATTTCATTGCGCACTCCACCGGAATCACGACTCGTGCCCCCCACCCTCTAGCCAAGCAGGTGACCCCCCCAGTTACCTATGTGGTAGAAAAAAGAGATCTGGTTAAGAGCATACACGAATGGTTAATTATTATATAAAACACAGCATGGATACATAAATACTAATAAACAACAACGCCACTTTACCTGATACCATCAGCCCCTATGTCAAACGTACACAGCAGACCGGCATTGAGCCCCCCATGTCACAAGGACATGAAAGACCGGAAATGAGCCCCCATGTCACATAACAATGTCACAAGACAATATAGAATAAGCTGGAACGGGCTGTATGTGAAAACCATCCCGTCCAGTAGTGCTTTTAAAGCACCGGTCCCAGGCAGGTAAAGAAAATAACACAAGGCGTTGTTCCAAATAGTAAATGATATTTATTATAGCTGGGATTTAAACCCACTGTTCCCAAAAGGGAAATAATATTTATTATCGTGGGGATTGAAACCCATAGCACAAACACAAAGGGGAAAGGTGATGGGAGAACAAACAGGCAATATCTAAATACCACCAAACACCACTAAGCAAAATATAATGTAAACACTGGGAACCACCCAGCCATAGAGCACTTACAGTATAAGGGAATACTAATTATATATATATATAATACAATATGATATAATATAATATACAGTGTTCTACTTAGCACCAGAGCAACACAAATAGATATATATATATATATATATATATATATATATACTCACTTCCAAGCAGGAAGGCAAATGGCTCTAAGGCCCACAACAATATTATATATATCCTGCTACTGGAGTCCACACACAGTGGCAAACAAAGCAATGGCAAGTCCACACACAGTGGTCAATCAATGGCAACCTCACGAAACTCTGATCAGAACTGACAGAGTGAGGCGCCCCGATGTTGTGTCATCTCCACTCTATTAACCACCCATCTCCACTGCCTGCTCCAAGGTGCACCAATCAGATGCACCCAATCCAATCAGGGAGATGAGTGGCATCTGTGAATAGAAACAGAAATTAGGAGATGACACAACACCACACATAACAGACAACACAAATTATATACTAACCTGATGTTCAGATGGTGTCATAAATACAGGAATAATGATAATGCCCAACCCATGTACCCATGTACGTCACACAGGCGCATGGGTCTCTGTGGCTGTTCCCTGTTCTGGGGAAATGTTTTATTTGTTTATTTCTTTTGGAGATCATCTCGCGAGCCACCGCAGGGAACCACATTATAGCTAATATAGTCAGGGGGCCAACACTGATATTGCAACTTAAGTAATCGCTTTTGGGTAGAAGCTGTCAACCTATCCAGTATTCATGTTTAAACCCTTGTCATATGGCCTAGCTATGTTGACATCTTTGAAAATGATTTGTTTGGTCATTTAATCATTGTATCATTGTAAGTGGTAAAATCTGACCTTTTTTTCTCAATGCTGCCAAATTACTGAAAATGTAGGTACACAGTTATAACCTTTGATGAGCAGCTCTACAGCAAAGCAAAGCTTTCATGTGCAATTTAACTTTTCAAAGGTCATTGGCCAGCATCTTGCTGATTCTGGACTGAGAGACATCCTTGAGGAAAGTGGTGTGTTTGGAAAGAACTGAAAACATCATGAAGGGAAAGGGATGGAACCGTGTTTCCTGTGCACACAAGCTAACCTTTGAAGCACTTTGGAGAATATTGTGGCCAAGCTTTATGCAATGGATGGAAGGTAATGACTGCACAATCAACAACAGTTGCTTAGAGTTGGCAGATGCACTGTCTGGGCACATATGAAGTGGAGAAATGGAAGCAGCTTCAGCATGCTATGAGGAACTTGTGCTGAAAGTTGGGGAGATTCAAGATATCCTTGTACAGTTTGACAAGGCCAATGAAGACAAGCCAACCTTTACCTTCTGGAGACAGTACATGGACCTTGTGTCTATTCTCCTTGCGTTCACCCGGGCACTGAGATGTGGTGATTGGAACCTGTACATGTCAGCCTTCAAGAGCATGATGCCTTGGTTTGCTGCGTATGATCACACCCATTACACAAGATGTGGTGCTGTGTTCATAGCAGACATGGAACAGCTGGCACAGACAGCACCAGAGGTCTACCAGGGCTTCCTAGATGGTGATTTTGTGGCCAAGGAGACCAAACACATCTTCAACGAGGTGCCTTTCGACCTTCGCCTTGAACACATCAATAAAACGGGAAAGGTTACTGGAGGATTGATAGGCATCACTAGAAATGATCCAGCAAGAAACCGTTGGTCCATCATCTACAATTAGGGATGGGTATCATTAGGATTTTTACTTTATCGATACTCTTATTGGTTCTTTTTGATTATTTTATTATGATTTTTGTATTTGCAGTTGAGAGCATTGGTCATCTCCCTACAGTAAAGATTAGAAATGATTGAATTATTGTAAATTTGTGTGGAGTGGTGGGAATAACTGCTTCAATAATAACTTATAACAACAACAGACAAGTTAGACAACTATGTATACAAAAAAAAGGTATACACTGAATGATTAGTTGTTACCTAAAGTCCTTGGACTCCACTGTAGAGAACGGGTGCAGGCCTTTGACAACAAACTTTGTCACAGCCCTGTGACACTCGTTCACCCTATCCTCTGTCATCCTTCCTCTAGCTGCTAGGGAGAAAGGACTTTGGGTTGTGGAGGTAGAGGGAGTATGTGTGGTGGCCTGGGCTCACTGGGCTGGGACATGGTGGCTCAGCTTGACGATCTATAAAAAGTTTTTAGATTGTAGTATTTGTAGCTAAACAATTATTTTGTGTATTAGCCTATTTGTAATAATTCGTTATTAGCCTAGGCAACTCTGTATCTTGGCCTACCGGCTGCAGTGGACGTGGATGCAGATGGAACACTGCGCGCAAGGTAGTCAAATACGGTGCATTTCTGCACACTAATATCATGTTTTGCCAACAGATGTTTTGATAAATTGCTCGTATTGCCACCCTTACTGGCAAATGTTTTGTTGCACTTGTGGCAACGTGCGTTGTCGGCATCGACTCTTGTAAAGTATATCCATACTTTCGAGCGCTTCGCTCTCTCCGCCATGACGAGTGCATGCAGAGGCAGAGCTGTCTGTGTGCAGCGCGCTTCAGCACGGAGACAGCACCTTCCTTAAGTTAAGAAGTACCCGTATGTGTATGACTATCGCGACTCGCGAGGAGTGTGTGTAATGATAATGGCTCGCTGCGGCTCGCTTCTCGTGCAGAGACAGAGAGAGGAGAGATCGTTCGCAACTTTTAAATAATAATAATAATACTAATAATAATAATAATAATAATAATTTCTCTAGAGTATCGATAACAATCACTGAGTTGGTGAAAAACCTACTGGGCACAACGAACACAGACTTCACGCTAGTCTCCAAGAGAAAACCGAAAACATTCTCAAGCCTCTACAGCACAGATACCAAGCTTGAACAACTCAGATCCACGTGTGTAGCCTGACAGGGATATTTTCCGCCACATCATTGTATCCATGGAGAGTGGCAGAGAGGTCAACATGGATGAGCTTCTCCAAAAATAACTGTGTGCAGTCCCCCTGTCACTTGCCACAACAGATTCAGTGCTCAGGCCTACAAACAAGCTGGTGCAAAGGAAACAGAGCTCAGTCCATCTGTTATGAGAACATGCACCATCATTGATGGAATGGCCTTAGTAAGAGCCATGGGAAAACCTCAAAATGCATCAACCTTCTGGGAATAATGCAGATGTGTTCACACAGAGAGTGGCATCTAATCTACATGGGAACGTCACCAGAGTGGATATAGTGTTTGATCGGTACCAACAAAACTCCATCAAGAGTGGAACAAGACCAAAACGCCAGTTGACCGGAATTGGAAAAACGACAGCATGGAAAGTGTTCCAGCAGTACCTGCATCTTCCACACAACTTTGGTGAGGATGAAGTACCAAGTACCACTTCCCTATCCTTGGCAGAACAGTTTGTATGTAAGCTCTATGACCTTAAGTCAACCAGCAACTCGATACAAGAAGTTCGCTGCGCTCTCTTTCGAAAACTTAAAGCCAATGTTGATACATTACCACCAACAGAAGATGCATTGTCAATGCACCTCAAGAGGGCCCACTACCAAACGAAGGTTTGGAAACAGTCACTAGTGACACATCCACAACTGCCCTCACTAATCAATTGTGGTTGGCAGATGATGAATGGTATGCTGGTCCCCATGCTTCTTACCAAGGAACCTGTACAATCCACATGCGTACAGCTGATAGTGTGTGGATGCAAGGAAAGTGGAAGTCAGTGCCGTACCAGACAGTGTCTCTGTCGCAGAAGAGGACTGTATTGCAGTGGGGTGAGTGGATGTCGTCGTGCAGCGTGGTGCATGAACTCCAATGACATTCAAGAGACTAACGGTGAAGAAACCAAAGTTTACTACCTTGCTGTGCATCCAGTTGTTGTGCCATTCTGACCTTGTGTCTCTTTCCTCCTCAGTGTCTCCTGTGCCCCATTGGATTCCTGGGCCTGTCCTCGTAGACAGGATTCTAGTGCCTTGACTACACCTCGTCTCCCATGCTCACGCCTTAGCCTACACGCACACCAGTGGAGGCTGCTGACCAAATTTTTAGGTGAAGCACAAATTATTATATTATATTATATATTAAATAATATTTTTAAAACATCCCCCACTGTGTGTCAGTGGTCAGTGGACACAGATGAAAACATATTAACATTAGGTGACAGCGGACCTGACCAGATGAAAACATATTAGGTGACAGCGCACCTGACCAGATGAAATCATATTAGGTGACAGCGCACCTGATCAGATCAAAACATTTTAGGTGACAGCGCACCTGACCAGATCAAAACATATTAGGTGAAGGTGACAAGGAAGCCACAGACTCATACCCCCCCGACACTCAACTAACCGCCTCGGACAGTCCTTCATACCAGTGGCCATCAGGCTCCACAACAGTGGGCAGCGACTGCTGCCAGACATCGACCTAGAACTAATAGGAACCCAAGTAGGACAATAACACTACCTTATGCATACTGCACCTTATGTGGATACTGTGATACTGTGAATAATGAATAATGTATATTTCAGTTAGTTAGATAGTAAATTATATTGACCTATTTGTTTACACTGCTTGTGTTGTTTTCACTACCTGTACCCCCCCCCTTCCCCCATGCTGCTATGATGCCTGAATTTCCCCAAGGGGATCAATAAAGGAATATCTTATCTTATCTTAAAAGGAAAGATGAAATTACCTACCTGGGTTCCATCCTATAGAGGCAAATCTTTCCTGTGACAAAATGGGATCCAATGTAATAAAACTAAGTCAACCAACGAACTAGATTCCTGTACCGGATCTCCTCTCTGGTAAACAAGAATACCTTGAAGACTCTAACAGGAGCACTCATTCAAGGGTACTACGACTATGCTTGCACCTCATGGTACCAAAGCACCTCAAAGGCACTAAAAACAAGATTACAAACATCACAAAACAAACTGGTCAGACTACTGCTTGACCTTACTCCTAAAACCCACCTCACCCCTGTCCACTTTGACAACCTAGGATGGCTTAGAGTAGACGACAGAGTACAGCAACTTGCAATGGGCCTGGTCTACAAGATACACTACACCACTAAGATACCCATGTGCATGTCGAAATACTTCCCAAAGGTCAGTGAATACGACCACAACACCAGAGGGAGTTCCACAAATCATGTTCAACCCAGATAAAATAATAATAATAAAAAAAAAAAAAATTTAATAAAAGAAAATAGTCATAACTTAGAAATTAGATTGCATAGGTCTATGAATCGATATCGCGATTCTGTTTCAATTAATTGCCCAGCCCTACAGTGTGTACAGTAAGTTAGCTTGGTGATTATCATTGTGATGTAGGCTAAGCTGCCTAGCTACTGTTAGCATACAAGCACTGTAGCCTACTTACTTTTTCATCCACAACGTTTTTTCTGATCCAGATGCATAAATCCACTTCTTCATGTTGCTCAGTTGCTGGTTTATACTTCGGTCCTAATCTTGGCGCAAAGTTTAATTTAGCCTGACTTGTTATAGCTGTACAGCTTACTAACTACTAAACAACAACTTTCTCATAGTCTCAACTTTCACATAGTCAAAATGGGTCCAGCTGCATGTGAGGAGGATAGGTTTAGCTCGGGCCAATCTCAAGTTTCTCAAGTTTCTTTATTAGTTGTCATACAGAAGTACAGAATACTTTTATACAAAATGCTTCTTTATGTTACATTTTGTATAAAAGTATTCTGTACTTCTGTATGACAACTAATAAAGAAACTTGAGAAACTTGAGATTGGCCCGAGCTAAACCTATCCTCCTCACATGCAGCTGGACCCATTTTGACTTTGCAATGCAGAAATCTCTGATTGGATTTGCAAGGCTGCCAATCATATTCAACCTCCGTGTATTGGATGTCAAGGGCTGTCAATCAAGCAATCCTCCATTCAATGGCAAGAGTTTAACTGCACAGACCGTTCTTAGATGAAGTTAATAGCCTATTTTGATTCGCTGTTATTTATTATTTATTTAACAATGGGTCACACCTGTGAAGTTTTCTTCACGAATAATTACTGCAGGCAATACTGCAGTGCAGGCCTGCTCAGAGCTGTCAATTTTGGCCATTTTTGAAGAAAAAAAAATTCACTGGCATTTTTTTTACAGAGGAAAACATTTATAATAAAAAAAAAATAATAATAATAATTAAAAAAAAAAATATATATATATATATATATATATTTTTATATATAGGTATATGTAAATTAATAATAATTATGAATTATGAGTGAATTTGTGTTTCACGTGTTGTCATAGAGAAACCTCCACTGATGCACACTAACAACACTTCCAACATTCCCATTCTGCACACAATATGCACTACACACACGCTTTGCACTCATACACATGGTCAGGGACACATTTCATATCGAGAATTCCAGTTGCACTATACACGTCCCAGAAATGTCCGTCCCTCTTCCAAATAAACACGCCTGTTGGCTTGAACATGCCTAACCCCTGAGTTGCTCTGGTTCCTTCCGACCCTAACACTGGATTCATTTTATTGTTTTAGTTTTTATTTATGTTTTATATAATATTTTGTATACATATAATGGTTCCATTACTGGGAAGATGATCCTCAGTAATCCACAAAAATATTTTGTCTTATCATGGTATCCAAGTGTATTGTCAAAATACAACATTAAAAAGTCAAAAAGCATTAGCACGAAAAGTCACCTCGAGAATCATATACATTTCTGCTTGGACATTACATTATTCAAACCTGTGTAGTATTGCACTGTATCAAATTACTGTGCTCTAACTTGGCAGAAGTACCTAGCATACATTGGAATCATGATTCCTAAATTATTTGGGCTACTATCTCATGTTTCCAAGCTGATATACACTCTAAAAACATGTTTTCTTTTAGGCGGAAATAGATTTTTTGACTTTTTTCAATGGTCTAGCTCTATTTTCTCTGACACAGTAACCATTTACATTCCGACACTTCTGCAGCCATCCCACTGCTGTCACCTTTCTTTTGATACCAGGATTATCTATATGGCCCTTGTGATTGGGGAGATATTCTATATGTGGTCATTTCAAGCAGGCAATCTAAAAAAAATGCCTGAAATGGCCTCTAAAAGCCACAAAATAATTGTTCAAACTTGTCAACCACCCTAGAACATCTTACATAGGTCCCCTCTTACCAAAATAATATGTTGACAGCTTCTACCCAAACATGGCAGCAAAAGTGTTAACGGAAGCACTTTTCAGGATTTGCCCCCTGACTAGAAATTGTGAGGTTTGGTCCGTTCCTTGCCACACGCTCCGTTCCTTTAAGGTGCCGTGTTGATTGGTGCATTCCCCGCCACACGTTTTTGGAGCAAGTATCGATCTCATCACGCAGCTGTCACAGTTTGTAATTAGCGCCCCTGAAGGCTTTATATACACAGACCTTCTTGCTATCGTTGTCGGGTCGTTCTGGAATACAACTGCTTTGCCTGCTTTTTTCCCGTTGCTGTTTCCTGGTCTATATTCTCTCCAGGACCTTTCTGTGGAGAACTGTTTGGAGCTGCGCCTTGTTACCCGTTACGCGTTGCACTTGGGTGAGTGGAATCAAACCCCTCTGGATAATTTGGATTGTGTGTTATTGAAGAAACACAGAAGATATCCTTTTGTTTGCTCTGGATAAGTTCTGATTGTGTGTTATTGAAGAAACACTGAAGAGATCATTTTGTTTGCTCTGGATAATTCTGATTGTGTGTTATTGAAGAAGCACTGAAGATATATTTAGTTTGCACTGGACTCAGCCGGATTGTGTGTTATAGAAGAAGCACTGAAGACATATTTTGTTTGCACTGACTCTGTGTAAAGTGTCACAGCCAACTAGTGACACTGGTTATTATGACATCCTGTTCTTATATATGATTATGAGAGACCAAAGAAGGCCAGAAAGACAGCCAAGTATACAAACAACACGCCTTATCAATAAAAGAAATGTTGGTAAAAATATAATCAAAAAGCAACGCCCTGTATTCTAAACTCTGGATTGGAAGACAGTGAATATATTGTTGTGTGAATCTAACCTTTTGCGTATGTAATAATTATGGAAACATATATATACTGTTAGTATATATTAATTATATGCTTTATAATTCTACATATAAAAGTAATCTGTACCGATGTGTCTGTCTCCCTCCCTCCTCCCTCCACATAAACATGCAGAAAGGGAGTAAACCATCGGAATGTGGAGCGGGGCCTCTTTCCTTAGAAAGAGGAGCTCTCAGTATTGAGGCTTAGGATAAGGATTATAATATATATTATATTATATGTATTATAATTCTATGCTTAAAAAGGGAGTGTGTAATACTATATATTACTATACTATAATAATATGTACTGTACTGTACTGTATAAATGCTGTGTTCCCAATGGCTGAAAGCAACCCTTTGCTTTGGGTTTTGAGTTTTCCCAGATGGCCTAGCTGCTCAGAACCCTTCCCTGAGCTCTCCGGCCGGCAGACGCATGGTTACCAGGTTAACCCTTGCAGGTTCTGTTAAGATAGTATGTGGAGGGACTTTCCACTCTCAGTGGAGTAGACGGCAGCCAATGACAACTAGGAGGGGAGCACCTGAATTCAAAGCCCGGAAGGAGAATCAATAGTATCCTTACCTTCTGGGGCCCTGACACATGACACTCAAGCAAGTGCACACTGCACTTGACATTCAGCTCATCTGTCAAGAGGAATGATATGTAGTGTTATTGTCATTTAGGAAGAAACATGACATAGAATACTACATTCATTTTGTATACATTTTAAGTATACTATGTAAAGATGTCTGTCTTTTCTCTAAAACCAGAGTAAAGAGGATGAAAGAATTTGTAATCTTTTCATTCAAAAGGGATTACCTGACAGTAACTATCTTGGTAGGTTAGCACCCGTACCAACCATATCAGCTGCATGAGATGTACACTCACCGGCGCCTATGGATACAAATTGAGACTCTGCAAACTCTCATCAAGCTTAGCACCTCGACGCGGGGGGACAGAGCGAGCATCAGGGTCTCTGTATCCGACGGGCCTATCAGATTTGTGGGGACTTGGAAGCTTCAGCATACAGGACGCTGTGGTGCTTAGGCGGCCAAGTCACTGGTTTATGGGTCTGTCGAAACGGATCGGAGGTTCTGGGGCTTAGAACATCCGAGAGTTGGGCTTTATACTATTTGAATAGGTATTAACAGCCGAAAAAAATATGAACTGAAATAACTGCTGTCAGGTGCCTCTGGAGTAAAATGTATTACAGATTTGAGTTAAAACCTTACTCAAGATTGGTCTTATCAGCAAGCAAACCTCTCCAACCAAGACTCCTCCTAAGTGCTCGAGATCTGGAACAATGAGTGACGTAGAGGTCTGCAAAGCGCAGCAGACAGCCTAAGAGGTAAAAAATCTATCAGGAACAAGAGAGGGTTCATAAGAAACCACTTGAAGTGGCGTTTACTCGCGACCAAGAGGGCTAGGGAGCCCTAAAGTCACTTGAACTTGAAGTAACTAAATGCTTACTTAAAGTCAGAACTTAAGTAGAAAAACTCTACTTTGTGAATAGCTGGCTAACTAGCCATTGCGAACAGGAGCGAATAGCTGGCTAACTAGCCATTGCGAACAGGAGCGAATAGCTGGCTAACTAGCCATTGCGAACAGGAGCAAATAGCTGGCTAACTAGCCATTGCGAACAGGAGCGAATAGCTGGCTAACTAGCCATTGCGAACAGGAGTGAATAGCTGGCTAACTAGCCATTGCGAACAGGAGCAAATAGCAGGCTTACTAGCCATTGCGAACAGGAGCTACTAGTAGGCTAACTAGCCATTGCTAACAGTATCTGAAAGCAGGACTGAAACTACTGGAGGAAGCGGGTGTAATGGCCCAATACTCTGTACCCTACCTGGAATGAACCGACCTCCCTCCTTAGGATACACCAAGGAGACCGACAGTACAGTTCGGACCGGAAGGATCAGAACCTGCCCTATCTCGGGCCAGGAGCATTCTTAGACGGGGGGGGGGGGGGGGGGGGGGGTCCCCCGGAGTCAGTGGACGACGTAGCGAATGGCAAAAAGGAATATACTGACCCAGATCAGAACTCAGAAATGGAGGAAGACCGGGATAGGTCAAGCTCCAGAGCATCCTCAAGGTCCTCACCTAGACCTCCTAGACCTCCTAGACCTCCTAGACCGGAGGCCCGCATATCCTGTGACATGGAGACAGAGAGACATCGGCCTGGACCCAGGTTACAAGGCGACGAGAGCCCTGAATGGACCTGAAAGAGAGAAAAGAAATGAGTCCTCTGTGGACTGTATCTGTGATGTCCTGCGAGGCCTACGGACAGGGTCACACGACCAGGCCAACCACATTTCAATAGAGGACTGCTGCTACAATTCTCGGGGACCCGTGGGGTCGCCCGAGAAGTGACAATTCAACCTACCTCAAACTATGGGAGAGATCCAAGAGGTCAGAGGGGGTGACCCCAAGATGACCACGATGACCAAGATGACCAAGATGACCAAGATGACCACGATGACCAAGATGACCAAGATGACCAAGATTCGGGAGGGGATTAGGCCCCCCGAACCTTAGTCTTGAACAGGCGGCGGTGGGACTGCGAAGTTCCGAGGGCACGTTAAATATGTTATATAGTGCTGGGGCCCTCGTGTCTGATGAGGTATGAATCAACATACCACCGTGGTACCGTCTAGTCGGCGTGTGTGTCGCACGTAAGTGTGGGGGCAACACGTGGTACGTGGATGACAGTCCACACCTAGCAGAAGTGCACGGGCACCTCTGTGAACAGGCAAGGCGGGTGAAAACGGTCAAAGTTTCCATACCCAAAGCAAAGTGGGGTGGGGATCAGACCGTCGGTTCTTACCTGGGTGGCCAACAACCACTACGGGGTCTAGGATCGCTATCGACTGGGTCACCTGCCGGTCGGATCGCCTATGGCAGTAAGACCATGGGAATGGCCGCCGCGTTCGGCTCAATGTACAGTCAGGCCACTATAAGCTGAAACCGAATGAGTTAGTAAGCGAGTAGTGTTTCTGTGATCGGTGTTTTTGAAAAGAAAATGCCGGGAAGCAGAAAGCTAAGGCTTGTCGGTCCAGAGGAGTCTGGATGGTAAAGCCTAGGGGTGGAAAGGGACCTAGCCTGGAACTGCACCCATAAGGGAGGTTCAAAGGGTCTAAGTGGACCAAGATGACCACAAAATGACCACCAGGTGTTGTCTTCAGGTGCGTTGGCCGGGAACAACAGATGCAAGTCTTCCCGCCGGCTACCAGGGTAACAGGGAACCAAGATGACAGAGGGGGTGTGGAGAGTCACAGCCACGTGACCCCACAATCGCCATCTCGTCCCCCAGTACAGACGCTATTAAGACAATGGAAAATGACCGACCAGGATGACAGAGGGGGTGTAAAGTGTCACAGCCAACTAGTGACACTGGTTATTATGACATCCTGTTCTTATATATGATTATGAGAGACCAAAGAAGGCCAGAAAGACAGCCAAGTATACAAACAACAAGCCTTATCAATAAAAGAAATGTTGGTAAAAATATAATCAAAAAGCAACGCCCTGTATTCTAAACTCTGGATTGGAAGACAGTGAATATATTGTTGTGTGAATCTAACCTTTTGCGTATGTAATAATTATGGAAACATATATATACTGTTAGTATATATTAATTATATGCTTTATAATTCTACATATAAAAGTAATCTGTACCGATGTGTCTGTCTCCCTCCCTCCTCCCTCCACATGAACATGCAGAAAGGGAGTAAACCATCGGAATGTGGAGCGGGGCCTCTTTCCTTAGAAAGAGGCGCTCTCAGTATTGAGGCTTAGGATAAGGATTATAATATATATTATATTATATGTATTATAATTCTATGCTTAAAAAGGGAGTGTGTAATACTATATATTACTATACTATAATAATATGTACTGTACTGTACTGTATAAATGCTGTGTTCCCAATGGCTGAAAGCAACCCTTTGCTTTGGGTTTTGAGTTTTCCCAGATGGCCTAGCTGCTCGGAACCCTTCCCTGAGCTCTCCGGCCGGCAGACGCATGGTTACCAGGTTAACCCTTGCAGGTTCTGTTAAGATAGTATGTGGAGGGACTTTCCACTCTCAGTGGAGTAGACGGCAGCCAATGACAACTAGGAGGGGAGGAGAGTTGGTCATTATGTAGTGTACGTTGGTTGGCTAGTGAAATTACATCACAGTGATATCACTGTGTTTGGGCCAATAGAACAGAGGTCTTGACATGATATAAAAATGACTGCTCCCATTCGATAGACCAGAATTTCAGAGTTGTCCATGGCAGGCACAAGCCGTGTCAGGCCATTGCGATCTTAGAAGATAGGATGTTTTGTTTTATATAATCTTTTAAACTGTAATGGATATTTCCAATAGAGTGCTTTTTTGTACCGTTCTAAATAAAAACCGCTTTTTATAATATATCTTTTGAGTCCTTGGACTGATTTCTGCCAGCAATGTGCTCCGATGCCAGCCGGCGCCCTGATTTCCTATGGAGGGTGACTATGAATGTACTGTAACCTAATACAGATTGAATCAATTGACTGGTTAATGCTTTTCAGCTAAAAGATATATATTATATTATATATATATATATATATATATATATATATATATATATATATATATATATATATATATATATATATATATATATATATATATATATATATATGCTATGTACTGTATAAATAATATACATGGCAATGTTTGTTGTTTGCGGGTTCCGGTATCTCTGTGTCCGACGGACTCTGTCGAGTTATATGGGAAATCGACCGTCTAAATCACTGCAGGATTGGATGGTTGGTCCCGCTGGCGGAGGAGGAGAGGAGGACAGGAGGTACTGGGGCGTGCAAGCAATGATTATGTGTTAGTACAGTGGTAATACTTATTAACAAAGTAGTAATACAACCAAGCTTTCAAATGAGCAGTATTACAATCCCTTTCGTAAAATGATGATAATAATGATGATGATGATAATAATATTATGTTCATTATAGTCTATAAGAGTTCTCCTAGACATACATTCGGTTTATTACAAACAAGAAGAGATTAACAACTCTTCATGATTACATTTCATATCAACTGGATATAACTAGACCAGTGACTTGAAGTAATCTAGACAGAAATAGTAATTGACTCGAGAACTTGGCGAGTTTAGCACCTCACCGGGGGATATCGAGCGGCCGCAGGTTTATATCTCGAGTAGGTGATTGAGATATATAGAGACTACCTGTAGCATTTATCACTCTGCTAATTGTGTGTTGGGGAAAACACTGATACCTATCTCTTACTCCGTTTCCCACCTCGAGGAAGAGCTGGGAGTATCTGCAGAGCCGCTACAACATCATATGCCAAATTCCCATCACTGTCGCCAGGAGGATTCTGCAGAGCGGCTGATGACTCTGCCGGAGGCAGTCTCCCCGTTTGTTTGATTACTGTACCTATTCCATCTTTTGACTCTGTAAATAAATACGCCCTAGCATTTGGCTAACTCTGAACTTCCTGTCTGTGCCGTTGCGTTTGAGGTCGGTTACAAACCATAACAGAAATAACAATTAAAACCAGACTGTTCTTGTGATTGGCACTGAATGGTTGCCGAGTTAACCTGACTTTTCTCGTGACTGGCACTGAATGAGTTAATAGTGATTTTTGGAAAAAAATATAAACATGGATTATTGTAATGTGACTCAAAGATGTGATACTGAGCTACTTTCCTGTCATATACATAAAATATAGCCAACGCTATCCAGGCTATTTGATGAGAATTGTGACAAGGGTGACTGGAGGGTTAAAACATATTCTGTACATTCAGAGAGAGAGAGAACCACAGTGTGTGTGTGAGAGAGAGAGAGAGATAGAGAGATAGAGAGAACCAAAGAGAGAGAGAACCACAGTGTGCGTGAGAGAGAGATAACCACAGTATGTGTGTGTGAGAGAGAGGTAGAGAGGACCATAGTGAGAGAGAGAGAGAACCACCGTGAGAGAGAGAGAGAGAGAGAGAGAGAGAGAGAGAGAGAGAGAGAGAGAGAGAGAGAGAGAGAGAGAGAGAGAGAGAGAGAGAGAGAGAAGAGAGAGAGAAAGAGAGCCATAGGCAGTTATGGCTCCCAAGAGAAGACAGACTGTTCACTCACAAGAAGAAGTGGAAACCGAGCTACACTTCTTAACAACCTGCCCACTATACCAAGACATCAGAGACATATACTTCCCAACATAAACACCCAACGAGACTTGGAAAACATGGAAAATAACTAGGGATGTCCCAATCGTATTTGTTTGCTCCCGATCCTATCCCGATCATGTGATTTTGAGTATCTGCCGATACCGATCTTTCCCGGACCGATCTTTCACATTAGTAACCAATTTGAAGCATTTTTGTCAGAAACTGGCAAAGCGAGACAAGCCCCTCTGTTGCCTCAATAGCCCATCGAGCGAGGTGGCTCACATTACATTCACCCTGAGAATCTGCTTCATACGAGAAATATTCAAAGTTTCAATCTGTTTGCACATTAGTATACATTCACAGTGTTAGACTTACGTAATGATTTGCTCCATTTTGGTCTGAAACGCCGACAATAATCCTCAAAGCGAATGTTGACGTTATCCAGGTGAACGTTATCTTCATTCAAGCGAGGCATTGCAATCAATACAGCTGTTTGGCAAAGCTCCCGCTGCCTCCCCCATTCCTTTGCTCGCTCTAGTCACATAACGTGACGTATTAGATTGGTTGTGTTGAACACAGCTCTGTTCTTTCCTCCACGCGGAACGTCTGCCTTGCAAACATTGCAACTGGCTATTGGCCTGGCTTTGGTTTCAATTTTAAAATGCTTGCAAACTTCTTACATTTTGTCTAGCTGCTCTGAGTCATCAGGTGGACCTGCGACTGTCCTGCCGGTGTTGCGGGAGCGACGCGTTGTGAGCTTGTACAGTACTGAGCTTTCGGCATACGTCACTGTCGTGCGACGGTGTAAATCAAAGAAAATGCGTTTGTTTTGGCAAATTCTTCTGCTCTGTTTGACAATAAATGAATGATGATATGTAATTTAAAACCAAAACTAAGGTCTCAGTATGTTGACAGAATCTGGCTATGGGGCGACAATAATGTGGTCAAAGAGGCATGGGCCCTCATTTATCAACGTGGCGTACGCACAGATATGTGCGTAACCCGTGCGTACGGTCATTTCTAAGCAAAGTGTGGGATTTATCAATTTGAACTTGTGCTTGACTTTGTGCGTATATTTAAGCACAGGTCGGACCATGCGTAGCTGGCGCCGGTGGTCGAATATTTTTACAACGCGGAAATAAGCACTGACTGCGCTCCACGTAACTCAACTCGTTATTATTTTGCGCATATATTGAACAAATACGGGAACGTTTTGATTATATTTTAAAGGCTTTGCCATTGTTAAACGTAATAAGTGGAACCCTGAAGCTGTAAGCAGAATACAAGTCATATGAACACCCACGATATAGTGTTCTTCCCCCTTCCTATAAGAAAGAATAAAAAACGCATTGCAACGAGAACAGACTGAGGTTATTTGTTGAGTGTATGTGTATACAAAACCCTTGCAATAAATGTGTCTTAAATGAATGAAAAGCATACATGCTCTGGACACAGAGCATATATCGTGTGGGTGATATCATGACTTGTATTCTGCTTACAGAATTTCACTTATTTAGTTTTACAATGTCAAAGCCTAAATCAAAACGCTCCTGTATTTCTGCAATCTATGCGCAAAATAATAACGAGTTGAGTTCTAACAAAGAACGTATTACATGCTGGTAGGCTGATAGAGTAAACTATGATATGAATATGAATATGATATGATATAAAGTTATACTGGTCCGTCCGCGAGGATATCGAGGACTCGAGTAGGATAGCCATTAAATGCAATTTGAGAATATAGGCTAAAGCGACGGCCTATAGCCTATACATATTATTTAATGTTTTCATAAGCGTAAAGATACAACAGCTAGATTAATGATCAAGTTAGTTTACTGTATGCAGGCTTCGCAGGGCTGTGTGTTATTATATATGCGCAAGTTACTGTTGCATAATGTAGGCTATGGGCTGGCTGCTATTATATATAATTCATATAGGCTACCTAATACCAACAACAAAATAGATTGTATCATATGCCTCTACACACATTATATTATACACATCATATTCTATCTTGGTTCGGCAGCGCCTCTGTGAACAATCTCTCAGAGTTTGCTCCATCAATAAACAAATCCAGTAATGTGAACGGGATTCCACTCTGTCAATGTACAGATAATCTGCGATGCGCATTTTGGCTGATAATGTGCCAGTGGCCGGAGTCTCATTCAGGCCTAATTGTATTTAATTCAATTGTAATGTTATTACTGGGGTATCTAAAACATCACTTAAATGCAGATCAGGGTTATCCACTGAAGCCATAATGACTCTGACCAGAACCACGGGCTCATGACGAGCGCACATAATAGGCATTGTAGAGCGCAGAATTGGCCTGCTGAAATTGATTTAATTTCAGTCATTACAGTGCTTAATGTTGGGTCAGCTTGTCATTTATTTCTGTCAATGTGCTGGTTCTGTAGCAGGACTGGGTCAGTCAACATCCTTGTCTCCAGGCGCACCGAAGATAGTCTGCACGCTCCCTCCTCCTCAGCGGAGTTGTCTGTGAACTTGGCAACTTCATTGGATTTATTTATTCTCTAAAAATATCTATAATCATACGATTAAATATTGTTTAAATTAAAACGCTAAATACTATTATTCTGTGTGTCTTGTTTCCAAATAAGATTGTTCACAACGGGAAATGCTGTATACGTTCAATTTGTTGGTTGGACCTCTGTGATCAATCTCGCTCTCAGTGAAGTCTCTCAGAGTTCGCTCGGGTTAGTCCACTTTTCCACATTTCATGGGGGTGTTCCATTACCGTATATGGTTAATCGGGGCGGTTCTGGTATGCAAATACTTAAAACAGTGCACGGGCTCCAGCGTAGGATCAAAGTCATATTTATCAAGACAGGTGTGCATAGGACCTGTGTACGCACGTGTGATAAATCCCGTTTTTTTTGTGCATGCACACATTCTAAATTCTGTGCTTACGTATGAAAATAGAATACTTTCTAAGAAAAATTGATAAATGAGGGCCATGGTTTCTATCTTTAGTCTTTGCCGTGGTTTATTCATTCACATATTAAACAGCAGCAGTACTAGAGTTCTCCTCTCGCTGAGAGGCAGGTGGGAAAGAAGTAGACGGGGAGGAGACATCTCTTTAAATACTCGCCACCTGGTGGTATCATGAGTGGCTCCGCCTAGAGCGACAGTTACTTGCAATCCTACATAGAACCTCTAACTTTAACACAGTATGAGTTTAAGACGTGAACATGGTCATGTTTGTTGAATAAAATGAAAAAAATACATAATTATTTTGTACTCGCATTTATTTTTTTTAGATCCCGATCTTTTGAAAATCATGTGATCAGCTCCCGATCACGTGATCGGATCGGGACATCCCTAAAAATAACTCAAAACTCCCATACCTACTGGGTGAATTACAACAATGTGCAAACACAGCAGCAATATTTGTGAGCTGCTGTGACAAGAAAAGGACATCCAACGGAATACAACCACCATAAAGACTGTCAATCACAAAAAAAAATTTGTAAGGCCCGACAACACACGTTAATGTCCCCATGGGCCGGACATGTCTTCTTTAAACAAGTCAAGAAGAAACATCAAAATAAATCAAGAACAAAACAAAAACACCATAAAGTCCAAACGTTTTTTTATAAATAAAATAAATGCAACACTCCCAGACATACCCCACACAAAGGTAAGGAAAAACTCACTAAAACCTAGCAATAGGAAGAAAAAAAACCTCCCCCCCCCCCTCCCCGATGCACGGAAACTCTGATCTGTGCGTCTTTAGGAAACGTGAGTAACTGAGCAGACTGCTTTTCACCTTCAACATATCTGCAATCAGCCTCTGGACTGAGCTAATCCACAGGATGGTTAAATGCGCTTACTGTATAATGCCAAGTAATTCCTTGCTTTGACAAGCTGCATGAATAATAGTAACATCACCCATGGCTACGGCATAAAGGCCATCAGCTCTATTGTTCTTTGAGGACTGATACTGCTGTATTTAATTATACAGGAATGGACTGGAATATAATGATATAATGTTCAGATAGAATATGATGAATTAATTATACCTTTGGATTGATGAATTGTATTTAATTTGGTAAGAGGTATTGAAAGGCCATTTAATTTGCCTATTATTATATTATGATTGATTGATATTTTAAATTTTTGTGTCTTACATACAGATGTATGCCCAGCCCATATGGGCTTACAAGACACATACATAATAAGTATATAGCATACCGCTGCTGGCGGGACAAAACCTCGTAACTCCAAAAACCCAACTTTTCAGCAGATGAAAAAAACGAACACAGATTTGAGGGCGAATAGAGTTACGAGGTTTAGACAGATGATTGGTTTAATGCTTTCCCATTGTGTAGACTTTGTAAAATCACACACACATGGAGGATGATCTACTGAGTTGAAAAAATAAATAAATAAAAAAATAAATTAAAAAAAATGTACGAGTTACGAGGTTTTGTCCCACCATACTTAACACTAGCACAGCCGACAAGGGGTCAAATGACCCCTAGGCATTTTCAATAAATGCATCCTCGTCAGTCGGTCAAGCTCCAGCTCTGTCACTCAATAACTTTTCCTAAAAGTACCCGTTTTATCTGGCACGGTTTCTGAAATTTCAAAATGACTTCAGGAAAATGTAATTATAACGTTTTTCCACATATATATATATGGAATATATATGTGGAAAGTCACAGCACTTTGCGAGCGTCTAGTGCAGGGGTGGCCAACCCGTGGCTTGCGAGCCACATGTGGCTCTTTGCCCGTCAATGTGTGGCTCTTCCATCAAAAAAATTTAAATAAAAAATTATAATATCTTTATTTATTTTTATTTTTTTCTCAAACCTGTGGTAAACCTCATATTTTTATATTAAGAGGTAATTATATAGTTTACACTGTTTATTTTTCTCATACTTCTCATATGAGCTGTCCGGTGGGAATCAGTGACATTTTCTCCATGGCTGTGCTAGTGTTAACAATAAGTATATAGACCAAGATGGCCACAGAAAATGAAACAAATAAATAACAAGCTGTAAACAATGTATAAACAATTCATATAAAATTATATAGGATATAATGTGTTTTGTCTCAAGTGCCATGCTTTCTCCAAAAATCCTGCAAAATGTTAAATCTCCTCCACAAAAAAACAACTCAGACTGCCAAAACAAATCAGGATTTACCAGTTGACCTTTGTCAACTAAAATCCTCCTCAAGTCAGTGTACAAGGGGCACTGAATAACTAAATTAAATTCATCCTCCACCACTCCCAGATCACAGAGAACACACAACTGCTCCTCCTCAGGTGTACCTTGGAATCTACCCACTTCCACAGCCAATGGCAGGGTGCCAGACCTCAACTGGGCACACAGATACCTCTGTCCTCTCTTTAAATGTAACATTACATAAGGTTCAGTACAAAAATCATCTTTAATTTCAACATATTTTCTAAGTTTAGGTTTCTTCCATAACTTTAAATATTTAAATATTAGATCACAAACTCACACAGGCTCATCAAATTTGCATGTACAACCCCCACACCCAAAATACAGCCCATTGTATAGAGATTGAGTACCCACCCCACCCCTATACATTCCACTGTCCCCACAAAATGCAAAACCAGTAACAACATTATAACAACAAGACCCACAAAGCAGGCAACTCCTTGGATCTCATATTTTCCCGTAACTCCAGCATCATTAACACCACGGTAACTCCCCTACATGTATCTGACCATTCCTTCATATCCTTCTCAATAACTCTCATGCTTAACCGAAAGGTCTTCACCCCAACTCAAACCGTCTCACTCAGACGCAACCTGCCCTCCCTATCCCCCTCCACCCTCTCCTCTGACATAATATCCGCTCTACCTTTGAGTGACACCTTCTCTGCTCTCCCCACAGAGATGGCAACCTCCACCCTCCTCTCAGCCCTTGCAACCTCCTTCGACAAGCTCTGTCCCCTCGTTGAGAAACCTGCCCGCCGTTCCCCACCCAGTCCATGGCTGACGGATGCAGTGAGAGAACAAAGACAGGTCCTGAGAGCGGCTGAGAGGAAGTATAGAAAGTCACGCCTCACTGCATATCACAACATTAACATTATCCAAAACCATTACTAATGCCAAAGCTTCTTTCTTTCACCATAGGATCGAGGCCTCTGCCAAGAATCTTCGCAAACTGCATGCTACCATGTCCTCCCTCCTCACCCCCCCCCCCCCCCACCCCCTCCTCCCTCATCTTTTTCTGCCGAAGACTTTGCGATCTTCTTTGAGGAAAAAGTGGAGAACATCCGCAGCTCCTTCTCCCCACCCATTCCAAACACTGAATCGAGAACCTCATCCTTCACTCTGTCATCTTTCTCTCCCATTACAGAAGCCGAGACCCTGACACTGGTAACGTCGAACCGTCCGACTACATGCCAGCTGGACCAGCTACCCTCCCCACTCCTCCAGACCATAGCACCGGACATCGTCCCATTCCTAACTGCAACCATCAACTCCTCACTCAACTCGGGGGTGGTCCCCACCTCCCTAAAACAAGCCAGAGTCAAGCCCCTCATAAAAAAAAAACCCTGAACCCCACCGTCATAGGCAACTATCGTACTGTCTCTCTTCTCTCCTTCCTTTCTAAAACACTTGAACGTGTTGTATCCAACCAACTTACTGCTTATCTCTTACAGAATGACCTCCTAGACCCCAATCAGTCTGGCTTCCGGGACTGGCAACTCCACAGAAACGGCCCTCATTGCGGTCACAGAGGCACTTCACTCATTGTTATGCCTATGATACTCAACTCTTCCTCTCCTTCCCTCCCTCAGATATCCACGTCTCTGAGCGGATCTGTCCGACATCTCCGCCTGGATGACAACCAACCACCTCAAACTGAACCTAAGCTAAACAGAATTGCTCCACCTGCCGGCCAAATCCTCCCCCCTGACCGACCTCTCCATCACAGTCGAGAATGCAGCTGTGACTGCGTCCCCGACCGCCAAGAACCTTGGTGTTGTCCTCGACGACCAGTTGAACTTCTCTGCTCACATCGCAGCGACAACCAGAACCTGCAGATTCCTCCTGAGCAACGTCAGAAGGATCCGCCCCTTCCTGACAAAAGAAGCCACCCAACTCCTCGACCAATCAACAGTCATCTCCCGCCTCGACTACTGCAACGCACTGCTAGCTGGCCTCCCGGCCACTGCCACCAAGCCTCTTCAACTCATTCAAAACGCAGCGGCCCGCCTGATCTCAAGCCTACCGAAGTCGGCCCATGTCACCCCACTTCTTAGGGACCTGTACTGGCTCCCCATTGCTGCACGTATCCGCTTCAAGGCCCTCGACCTAGCATACCGTGCGGCAAAGGGAACCGCTCCCGCCTACCTCCGGTCAATGGTCTCTAACTACACACCCTCAAGACCCCTACGCTCTGCATCTTCTGGCCGCCTCAGACCTACTCATATCCAAGCTCCCGGAGGGTCATCAAGGAGAAGCCGCCTATTCTCAGTCCTTGCCCCACAATGGTGGAATGAACTACCCACCCCAGTTAGGACAGCCGAATCCCGTCCAATATTTCGCCGTCGACTAAAGACTCACTTCTTCAACCATTATCTAAAATGATAATAAAAAAGAGAAAAAAATTAAATCTAACCCTGACTAACCTTACTGTCATGCACTTGTCCTAATAAACTAACCTACACTGTAACACGCAACACTTTGATAAACATTGTTACTCAGCTGATAGAGTTGTACCCTTCTTGCTGTCTTGTCGTACAGAACTTGTAAGTCGCTTTGGATAAAAGCGTCAGCTAAATGACTAAATGTTAATGTAAATGTAAATGAGTACAAATTATGTGACTGAGCTTGTGTACTTACTTTAGCGAGGTCCAGTCCGTGTGTGTACGCATCTTTCGCGTCAGGAAAAAAACGATTATGCTCCAGACTCATCATCACTAACTAACATAACAAGTTTGAACGCTTCCTTGTGGTTCTGCGGGTTCACCTGTACTCCTGCGCCACGGGTGGCACCTCGGAAATATTATTCCAGCGAGGTGATGATTGATTGACATCACATCGTGTTATTGGTTATTGTTTAAAAGGCTCCCCATTAGTTGCCACCTAAGTGGCGAGCTAGTCTTCCTGGTGAAGGAATCTATGTTTTTCAATGTGTATATAATGTATATATCGGTGGGTGACACCATCTGCTATTAGATATTAGTTGTAAGAGGACAGTATCAGTCACTATGTCTGGCTCCAGTGAGGCTGCAGACGAGGGCCTGTTATCAGCGAGCCAAGGTCATTGTATGCAGCGGCAGTAGGCTCTCACATGGTGGTGTGGTCACATCGTTTAGTAATATCAACATCGCCGTTGCTATAGTGATTTGGGTCAAAAGTGCTGTTGCCATAGTAACAGTCACGAGAGAGAGGTCGACATTGCGAGACTTGAAGACGGTAAGCTGTGGGGTCTTCAGGAGACTATCCAGATTAAGACACGACGTGGACTCAAGCAGACGTGCTGATCAGAGACTTTGAGATCTCTCCTCATCCTCGCTGGGTGGGAGAAGGGAATATGCCACATCATCGCTAGCTTCGGCTAACAGGGGAGGTTTTGGCTGACGACGAGGCCCAGAACCATTGGACTAATAGCATAAGAAACGGTGGAGAAGAATGAATTAAGACTGTTCAAGGACATTACAGAATTGGTTACATCTGGTACAAGGCTTTGTTTATGGAATAAACAAAGTTTTTCCAAAAAAGGTACCACGTTTTCCAGTGTCGAATTCTTCTGATTACGGATTGCATTAACGGGGATGAAACAGTTGTACAGCCAGTATGAGAAGGTCGACTTCGGAATAAGAGATAAACACAATGCAGAAACTTCACGAACACAGGTGACAAGGTGATACTGGCTGATTATGACTGATATCCATCACTGGGGTCCACACAGAAAGACAACAAAAACACAAAACATAACAACATATCACAATTCACTTAATTAACAATGATAATCTAAAAACAGTAAAACATTGTAGACATCATTATAAACATCAGAATATATTTTGCTCACATATTTAAGTAGTGCATTCTCAGGTGGTATTTGAAAGACACTTTGCTATTCAATTCACTTATGTTCAGTGGGCAGTTATTCCAATGATTGATGGCACGATAAACAACAGTCCTCTTTAAAGCATTTGATTTTGGATGTGGTAACATAATCTGTCCATCATCGGCTGACCTAGTCAAATAAGAACCTGACTGCACCTGACAATTTGTTTGTATAAGAAAACAGGTTGAGACGAAAATACAGTGTTCCTGAAAAATTTAACCGTGTTGAAAACCAGCCTATTCTCTACCGTTAACTATGAGAGTTGACGGTGCATAGTGATAGTGTTTGTTCTCATGGAACAATGTAAGACTAACCTTGCAGCTCTGTTCTGGGCAGTTTGCAATTTCTTTAGTTGACATTTGGATGCAGAGGACCATACTGGTGCACAATAATCCAGGTGACATAAAATTTAAGATTTCGCCACCTGTCCCACAATGTATGTAGGGACATAAGAAATACATTTCCTCACCATGGAGATACCACCCCCCATCTTCTTCACTATGGTATCAATGTGTTCTGCCCATGACAGCTGGCTATCAATTATTATGCCCAGTAATTTTACTTTATTTACCTGTTCTATGGGTTCATTAGACAAGTTCAAACACATTTTTGGTATCGATGACAGTTTATGACTCTAACCCAAGATAATTGATTTGGTTTTTGAGATGTTTAGTATCAACTTATTCCATTTATCCAATCAAACACCATACACGCCCAATGAGGGGATGGGCAGCAGCCCGGCGCAACGCCTCATGTCACGCAGGCTGAAGTCTTTGCTTCCGGTAGCGCCTGGTCTGCTGCAGCCCTATGTGACAGTTGGTGTCACTGAGAGACTCAGGCTGAAAAAAGGTCTGGCTAAATTACACTATGACAGGGCAGCCAGGGACCTCCCTGACTTGAACATTGGGGCCCAAGTCAGAATGCGTCCGTTGCCTGGCGATCGTACAGGGCGGTGGCGGCTCGGCTCTTGCCTGAAGAGGGTCGCACCACGATCTTTCCTCGTTGATGTTGAGGGGACTCTCTACAGGAGTAACAGAGTGGACCTTCGGATGGCAGAACGAGCAGCACAGAGGCGGGAGGGAGTTTCAACTCTTCAGGATGAGACACTTGAGCAGAATCTGCCCATACCTGATTGTGCAGAAGGCATCACTGAGGCTGGGGAGGAGAGACTGATAGACTGTGGGGGGGGGGCAGACAGGTGAGCCTCACAGCCCACAAACTCACCACTCACCTGCAGCACCGTCAAGCGCCGAGAGGCCCGCTGCCCGACTGCGTAGCGGCCGTTGGTCGCGCCCACCTGTAAGACTCAATCTGTAGGTCGCAGGCTTCACCGACCCAAGGCTGAAGGCCTATGGACTTTTGGGACTTACTGTTATGTTAGAAAAAGAAAAAAAAAGTCATTGTCATTATGTTGATGTTGAGGAGAAGGAAGGAAAGGAGAGAGTCGTTACGCTACTGTTACTCTATCTGTTATATTACCAGCTGTTACATTACTGGATGTTAAGGTGTAATGATTAAGTTCTTTGATTCGATTAAGGTCGTTCAGGTTATTGTGTTTGTTAACTTAACCATTTATAAGAAGGGAGATGTTGGCGCTCCAGTAGCACACCATGTACCGCGCTGCGTCGCGGATCGGCTGACCCGAGTTCGATTCCCGGACCCGCCGTCATTTGCCAAATGTCTTCCCCTGCTCTCTCTCCCGTTTCACCCTCACTGTATCTGTCGGTCATGTTTGACCAGGAAAAGCGATAAACGCTAAAAAATTAAGTAAAAAAAAAAAGAAGGGAGATGTTATGGTGATGTTATTACCCCACCTGCTGGTAATATGTAGGAACTGCCATCTAGGTCTGGAGACGACCGGATGGTACGTCATCATATGGCGCGGACTGGTGTGTCTGAGCGCGAGCTAGAGGCAAGCAGTTGGGATGTATTACTGAGAGCCTAACAATAAAGTAATCTATTGAAACACAGTTCACTGACAGTTTTTGCAGCATAGTACAATGTGGAATCATCTGCATACATTTGTACAGTTGCTTTATACAGAACTGATGGTAAGTCGTTTGTGAAGATGGTGTAGAGGAGTGGTCCTAGGCAGCTCCCTTGCTTATCTGTATCTTATCTGTATCTTGTCATTCTTTGTTGATGGTCAAATTTAATTTATATATATATATATATATATATATATATATATATATATATATATATATATATATATATATATATATATATATATATATATATATATACTGTATATGCAGCAATAAAATGTTGACATGTATAAAAAAAAAGTATGTAAATGTAATCTCACTTTTTTTCCTTTTACGTGCACCTTACGTGCACTGGACAAAAGTGTACATTTAGCGAATAACAAAACACTGTCTATTGGCTGAGCAGCCTGGCATTCGTGTGACATCATGTCCAGGAATCAACCAGGAAATGGCTAGCGGCTAATAGTTGTTATTGTCGTCGAAAATTGACAATAATCACTGGATCTAATCAAATGGATTTATCGAGACACATTAGGGAAAGTTCATGACCAGACCACAAAGCTTCTGAAAAGTGTTAAATACACGCAACACCGCTTCCGACAGCGATGGTCTACTGACAGCAGAAAAAGTGAGTGTATCAACCACTGTGTTATGATATATGATACAAAATGTAATGGTTGTGCTATTTCTCCCGTGCACAGTAGCTCTGATATCAGAGGGTTAACCTTACACTGCAGATTATTCATAAAAATCATACTTAAATCAGCAGAAGAAAAAATCATGGACATCTCTCCCAACCCATGTCTCCTTCTATAGTAGTGATGTGACGATTCATCGATTTGCATCGGTGCGCCGGCATACACGTTCACGATGCAAGTGCACCGGTGGAATAAGTCTGCGTCGGCAAAATGTCAGGCTGAACTCGCGATGCATCTTGTTGTAGCGTCTTTGCATCGGTCAAAAACCGATGCATTGATATAATTTCCTCTCATCCACTTATCAGCAGTGCACTGTGACTGCACACACACACACAGCAGATACTATTGCTTTGCTACTACATAAGGCGAGAGCCGCGTCACAGGCTCTCTCTCTCTCTCTCTCTCTCTCTCTCTCTCTCTCTCTCTCTCTCTCTCTCTCTCTCTCTCTCTCTCTCTCTCTCTCTCTCTATCTCTCTCTCTCTCAAACTGTCAAAAGACAGTTTATGCAAAAGTCTTCTTAGGCACCCAAGAGTTTTTAATTATATAAATGGTCTTACAGTAGATTATTTTATTTTTAATAATAATATAAGCTGCATAAGGAATACAACCAAATCCTCTGTCATACCATAAAATTGTATTATTTATTATTATTATTATTATTTTGCATCGTGTTGAATCGCATCGTATCGCCCCGAATCGCATTATGTTGAATCAAATCGTATCGAATCGTATCGTATCTCAACAGGGGGTGAATCATATCGCATCGCATCGCCCGGTGCTTCAAATGTATCGTTAATGTATCGTATCGTTGGCACCGTATCGAGATGCACATCGCATCGGCCTCAGTGAGGAGATGCACATCCCTATTCTATAGGCCCTTTTGCTGTATATTTATGGACTCCCAAGAAGTATCTCATGGCACGGAGTCCATTCTCTTCGGATCAAATAACAAACTCAGCAAAACCAATGGCTTCTCTGTTACAGTGGGTGACAATATTGTCACAAGGAAAGATGAAATTACATACCTGGGTTCCATCCTAGAGGAAAATCTTTCCTTTTTTTTATCCACTTTTTCTCCCATTTTCTATTTTTCTCCCATCCCAATTTTGTATCGTCCAATATGTCGAACGCTGTTTCATGCCTCCCACAAGCTGGCTGTAATGTGGACGTGTAAGCCATACATTGCACGAGTCCCCTCCGGTACTCGAGGTAGCAGCCGTCGCATCTTTTCACCTGCACAGCGTGATATTTCAGCGTCAGGGGTCTGCGCTTTGGAGGGACGCCGCCCCCGTCGCTTCCTGATTCTACTGCGCAGGCGCACCAACCGACCTGTAGGAGTCGCTGTCCACAACGTCCGATCCCCACCCATCAGTTTCCCACCCCCTAATACTGCCAAATGTATTAGTACGAACGACCAGCCAAACTGAAAGCAATGTGGAGAGCTGGGCTCGAACCCAGTGTCTCCAGCATTGGAGGTGAGCGCTTTGTCCACTGCACCACCTAGCCGCAGAGGCAAATCTTTCCTGTGAGAAAATGGCATCCAATGTAATAAAAAAAGTCAACCAACGAACAAGATTCTTGTACCGGATCTCCTCTCTGGCACACATTCAAGGGTACTACGACAGGCGGCTGGGTGGCGCAGCGGACTAAGCGCTCGTCACCAACGCGAGAGACACTGGTATCGAATCTGGCTGTCAGTGTTGGCTCCGGCTTGGCCAGCTGTCATACTGGCTCAATTGGCAGAGTCAGCGGGAGGGAAGCCGGTGGGGTGGTATTCTAGTTGTTGTAAACAGCGACTCCTACAAGTCGGTCAGGGCGCCTGCACAGCGAGGAAGGGAGATGGCGAGGGTAGTGTTACCACCCACACGTTACACCTCACCAATGAGAGTCCGCGCTGGCAGGTGAAAAGATGCTGCTGGATGTCTCCTATGTCTCGGAGGAAGCATCTGATAGACTTCAGGGCTCCCTAGACCGACCAGTGGGGGGCACATGCGAGTAACGACCAGGAAGGGGAGGGGGGAATTGGCATAACGACTAAATTGGGATGGGAGAAAAACACAGAAAAACAAGAGGAGAAAAAGTGTATAAAAAAAAGGGTACTACGACTTTGCTTGCACCTCATGGTACCAAAGCACCTCAAAGGCACTAAAAACAAGATTACAAACATGACCTTACTCCTAAAACCCACCTCACCCCTGCCCATTTTGACAACCTAGGATGGCTTAGAGTAGACAACAGAGTACAGCAACTTGCAATGGGCCTGGTCTACAAGATACACTACACCACTAACTAAGGTACCCATGTACATGTCGAAATACTTCCCAAAGGTCAGTGAATACCACGACCACAACACCAGAGGGAGTTCCACAAATCATGTTCAACCCAGATTCGGCACAAACAAGGGTCTAAACACGTCAATGTGGAACGCCCTACCCACAGCTGTAAAAAAAATCTGAATCCCTACCCACCAAAGGTTGTATTTCGAAACTGGCCCCCGTAAATGTCCAAATCGACCCTCCCACCCACCAACCCCCTCCTAATGTACAGTTTCCTCCACCGCGTATGTATATATTATCTGTTAGGATCTCTGGTTAACAGTACTGTATATTTGCATATCTTGTATGTCACAAATGTAACAGTATGTATACCTGTATGTCATATATTGTCATAATGTCATGATATATATCTGTATATCTGTATGGCCCCCGTAAATGTACAAACACCCCCTCCCACCCACCAACCCCCTCCTAATGTACAGTTTCCTCCCCCTCGTATGTATATATTTTCTGTTAGGATTTTCTGTTAGGATAACAGTAGTGTATATTTGCATATCTTGTATGTCACAAATGTAACAGTACTGTATACACAGTAAATTTCGCACAGTAAATTTTACTCAAACTGAGTCCATTTGAGCCCAAGTGAGTAACATTTTACTCAGTTTGAGTAAAATGTACTCAGCGAAATTTACTGTGTACCTGTATGTCATGTATGTCAAAAATGTCAAGATATATATCTGTATGTTGCGTATGTCATTAATGTCATTATGAATTGAAAATGGGGGACCCTGATGTAAACAAGTCTGATCCCAAGTCTGCATCCCCTTAATGAATCCCTTCAAGGTCTAAAGTAACTAGCTCCACCTTCTCAGAATTTTCCCTTTTTTTTTGTTACATAATGTAAAATTACAGATTCATACCTTCAAAATAAGCCACCAATTGTCAAATTTGAGACGATAGTTTTCAATCAATGTCCTATCAAACATTCTGGTAAAATCCTAACTACTTTTCAGGATAGGACTTGAACTTGATCCAAGTTCATTCAGCTATCTGATGAGAGAACTACACTCCCAGAATTCAATGTGATCATTGTCACTAGAACCATTTCACACCTGGAGCAAAGGCCCAGTCATTCCTTTGTTATTCCAGTGAATGGACCCAGCAGGAGGCCTAGCCTAGCGACAAGCGGCCACTACATATTATCCATACAATACCCAACATATGCACAATTAGGCCTGCCACGATAACAAATTTTGCTGGGCGATTAATTGCCCCCGAAAATATCGCGATAAGCGATATTATTGCGACCGGTTAGAGATATTTTTTTTTGGAAATTTATTTCCCAAAACTTTTATTTTGAAGCCCACCGCTCCGTCTTTTCCGGTGTTTAGACTTTTATTTTGAAGCCCACCGACCGGACCGGAAGTATTGTTGTTATTATCCTAGCTTGCTGATGCTGCTGGTGGACTGGGGCCAGCTAACGTTAGCTTGCTGATGCTACTACTACTTCGACATGCTGCTAGTGGACTGGGGCCAGCTAACGTTAGCTTGCTGATGCTACTACTACTTCGACATGCTGCTAGTGGACTGGAGCCAGCTAACGTTAGCTTGCTGATGCTGCTGGTAGATCGACATGCTGCTAGTGGACTGGGGCCAGCTAACGTTAGCTTGCTGATGCTACTAGTAGATCGACATGAGCTAATGATAAAACAAATGTTGAGATTGTTGGTGAACAACTAACTTTAAGTTAGTTTTAACGTTAGCTACTAACGTTAAAACGCTAACGTTACACTACAAATAACGCTACTTGGTTAAAAGGAGCAACACTATTGAGAAATGTAGTTAAGCTATGTGTGTTGCCCCACGGAGCCCCTGTGCTGTGCTCTCTGCTCTGTAGTAAAGCCAGCGGTCCTCCCAACACGGACAGTGACTGACAAGGGGCACTGGTTCCGCCTCATTAAAACAAACGCGCAAATAGCAATTAATCGCGCCCGTCAAAATCATTGCATTAATTTTAATTATCGCGGCAATTAATCGATTTATTGCTTATCGCGGCAGGCCTATGCACAATTACCATGATTTTACTGTGTTTACAGTATAGTGTATTTTAGAGAGAGAGAGCGAGAGAGAGAGAGAGAGAGAGAGAGAGAGAGAGAGAGAGAGAGATAGAGAGAGAGAGAGAGAGAGAGAGAGAAAGACCTGTACCTGACTGTTCTTCATAATTTTCTGATTGCACTCGCATTGTTTATGTCCTTTGTATGAGGCTTCCTTGTACTTCTGTTTATGTGGACATAAATAAACATTTCAAATGTGTGTGTGTATCTGCGTGGGTGGGTGCCTGCGTGGCATCAGTTTGTCTTTCATATGCAGTTCAGAGAAAGTGAGAGAGGGAGAGAGAGAGGGAGAAAAAGGGAGATAAGGAGAGAGAGAGGATATATAGGGAGAGAAAGAAAGAGAGATAGAGGGAGAGAGGGGGAGAGAGAGGGATATAGAGGAAGAGAAAGAAAGAGGGAGATACAGAGGAGAGATGGAGGGAGAGAGAGGAAGATAGGGAGATATAGATAGACATGAAACCTAGGTATGTAATTTCATCTTTCCTTGTGACAATATTGTCACCCACTGTACAAGACTGTACAAGAAATGCCTTCTGTAATGTACTGATTTCTTTTGATTTCTCTGTTTGAGAGAGAGAGAGAGAGAGAGAGAGAGAGAGAGAGAGAGAGAGAGAGTGTGTGTGTGTGTGTGTGTGTGTGTGCAGGGGAGTAGCTGGGGGGGGGGGGGGTTAGGATGATTCCAAGGGCCCAGCAAATGCCCCACATTTTTTTATAGATTGGGGGCCCCACATTTTTTAATAGATTGGGGGCCCACAAATTGATTATTTCATGGGGCCCAGAATCTCCAGCTACACCCCTGTGAGCGCACCTTTCTACTATAGATAGAGAGCTGTCATCACCGTGATGCGCGCTTGAATGAACTGCGAGATAACTCATAACTCGTACACACACGCACTCTGTCTCTGAAATACAGTAGTTATGTTGTTTTAGCGCGACGTGGGTATCAACACGGGCGAGGATGAAAAGCATGTTAGACTACTTTTAATTCATAAATTAACGTTCCGTCGGGTCCGCGTGTATTCTCGAGAATGATAATAATAATAATGCAGGACCTCTTCAGATTATATTATCAACGACAGACAGTGAGAAACACAACCCCCCCCCTCTCGCGCTGAAGAATATGCATATTAGATCACTCAGTGATTAACACCTATGCGCTGTTTGTGTGTGCGCGCGTGCATGTACGTGACGCGTTGTAGTTCGGGGAATACAGGGATCATTTAGAACTATACAATTTAGCAAGAATTAAACATATTTACAAGTCGTATTACGTTTAGCAAGTAAGGATACATATAGATTACACTATATGCACTCGAAATTGTCTTTGTTCTATTTTTACAAATTTCTGAAAAACGGGACTTCCTGAGCATTTGTGAGAGATTTAAATCCTTTTGTTCTCCGCCCACGGGTGCAATAAGCCCCGTTGACTCCTAAGGGTTAACAATTGTGTCTATTGAGCTGTACTGTATTGTACCCATTCTGCAATCTGTTAATAACGTTTTCATCAATCAATGAATCACAGTTCTGGATAGCATTACATTCAGGTGCATCATCAAAACCCCATAGTCCAGCAACATAAAATAAAACAGAACCAACCATTGAATCATATAGCTGTGTAAATGTTGAAAACCCAAGGTCAGTGCACACTTGTACTACTTTTTTCAACACACCCCCTAGCACACGTCCTGCTGACTCAAACAGTATTTTCCTTCCTTCTATGAAGTTCATGTACTCATGAAAGATAAAACCAAGATATTCATAAGAGTATGTGGCAGGGGTGTTGGTCCAAATTGAAACCTATGGTTACTCTGCTGTTCATGTTTTTTTCTGAAGTGCATAACCTGTGTTTTTTCACTGTTAATCGCAAGTCTCCATTTCCTGCACCAAGAACTCATAATATTCAACATGTTTTGTAAATTTGCTTCATTTTCTGCAAACAGGACAATATCATCAGCGTACAATAACATAATTTATGTTATCGATTGGAATACCAAGATGTGCTTGCTTAATTTCTTGCAGCAGTTTACCTCTTAACTGCACCGTATGCAACCCGGAACAGACCAAAGTAACGGCACTTTGCGAGCATCTAGCGGCTCGGGCTGCATTTTTCACAGAACATATAAATGACCAAATGAAAGCTCTATTTGTTGCCGTTCGAACGTGCTCACTCGGTTCTCGAGTTACATGATGATTATGTAAGGCGTTCAACTTTTTACGTGTGTGCGTCAGATTACCACCCCAGACTCCCGAGGCTCGAGAACTGCCAATCCGTCGATTGCGAAAATTATTGTTCAGTGCTGTAGCCAATGAGTGTAGCTTTCCAATGATACCCCACGTGCGCATAAGGGACCTACGTGAAATGTGACAAGCGAAAACCAGAAGTGAGAGAAATTCCGAATGAATGGCCACAGATAGGGATGTCCCGATCGCCTTTTTTTGCTCGCGATCCGATTCCGATCATGTGATTTTAAATATCTACCGATTCCGATCGTTCCCGATCCGATCTTTCACATTAGTAATCATTTTGACGCATTTTTGTCAGAAACTGGTGGAGCAAGACAAGTCCCTCTGTTGGCTATAGTCCCTGGAGGGGCGCGAGCGCGGCGGCTCTTGTTATTACATTCACCCTGAGAAATGTGCTTCATGAGAAATATTAAAAGTTTCAATATATGTTTGCACATTAGTATACATTCAGTGTTCGACTTACGGTCTGAAACGCCGACGATAATCCTTAGTCACAGCAAATAAATGACGTTATCCAGGTGAAAAGTTAGTCTGAAAAGTCCGCCTCTAGGCTCCAGTCTGCTGCTTCATGAGTTGTTCCTCCACACGGAATGTCGTCCTTGCAAACATTGCAATTGCTGGACTGGCTTGACTTTCTATTTTAAAATGCTTAGTTCCAACTTCCAAACCTCTAGCTGCTTTTAGTCACAGCAAATAATTGACGTTATCCAGGTGAAAAGTTAGTCTGAAAAGTCCACCTCCAGGCTCCAGCCTGCTGAGTTTTTCCTCCACACGGAATGTCGTCCTTGCAAACATTGCAATTGCTGTTGGACTGGCTTCACTTTCTATTTTAAAATGCTTAGTTCCAACTTCCAAACCTCTAGCTGCTCAAGTGAGTGGATAACAGTGTTTCGGGAGCGACGTGTTGTACTGTTGTTGTGATGTGAGCGTGTAGCCAGAACACCGGTCTAAATTAAAGGGAAAGTTGTTACGATGGAGGTAGGTAGAATACAGTTTTGCAGAGAGGGAAAGGTATGGAGGAGGCAGAGACGAGGTTTGAAGTTTGGAGAGAGAGTTTACTGTAGAATCCAGTGCAATACAAGGACAACAGAAACTACTTAACCACCTACTCAACAAATCAACAAAACAGTAACACTTACTATAGGAACAAAACAACAAACACTAACACTTACTATAGGATGACAGCACAATACGGCGTGGACAGGAAACGGGGAAGGAGACAGGAGGAATGTCGCCACAACGAAGGGGAGACAGACAGACACCTAAATACCCCGACTAATTAACAAACAGAAACACCTGGCCAACACAGAACACAACAACCTAGACACCAGTCAAAGACAAACACAAAAGCAACTCATGACAACCCAAGAGTACACCACATCACACAAGGGAAGGGAAAGTCAACAACAGTACACACCATGACACCACATTAATCATACTATTAATTATTGTTAACAGAGTAGTCAGGATGTCCAGTGTACTGGAGCGCACCGATTGTTTGTCACCACTAGAGGGTGGTAGGGCGCCAATGTCAGGCCGAGGGCCAATGTCAGATAGAGGGCATTGCCCAAAGTTAGGTAGAGGGTACTGCCCAATGTTACCATCCTGCCCAGTCCAGCCAGGACCGGGCCTAGGATCCTGACAGTACCCCCCCCTCAACGGGTGGCTTCCAGACACCCGAAAACAACGTCCATAAGCAGGTGAGGGAGGAAGCCGGAACCCCGGAGAGGACCCAGGGAGAGGACCCGAAGACGAGGGACCAGGAGGCTGAACGAAAAACCCAGGAGGGGCATAGCAGCCAGGGGGGTAGAAAACGGGCGCAGATGCCCGGAGAGGGGGGGTGGGGACGGGAACAGAGGCCCGGGGAGGAGGACTGGACCTGGGAACAGAGGTCCGACGAGGGGGGGTGGGGATGGGCACTGAGACCCGGGGAGGGGGGCAGAACCTGAGAACCGAGGCCCGACGAGGAGGGCTGGACCTGGGAAGCGAGGCCCGACGAGGGGGGGTGGGTACAGGTGTAGAAGCCCGGGAAGGGGAGCTGGACCCTGGAGCCGGATCCCGGACGAGAGGCCCTCCAGCCGCCGGACTAGGGACCGGTTCGGGAGAGCCGGAACGGAGGTGCGGCGACGACGACCCCCGGAGCAGGATCCCACGCAGGCCCCGGCGAAGACCACGGCGAAGCCCACGGCGAAGACCCCGGCGAGGACCAGGACGCCGATCACGGCGCAGAGCTGGACCAGACGGGGAGCCAGGATCCGTCGAGGAGCAGGGCGGCGGCACCGCAGCCGGGCCAGGGGTAGAGGCCGGGCAGGATGTGGAGACCGGGCCGGTCTCGGCGGCGAGGCGTGGTGTAGGACCCGGGGATGAGGAGCCAGGATCCGTCGAGGAGCCGGGAGTCGGCACGGCAGCCGGACCAGGTGGAGAGGCTGGGCAGGGCGTGGAGACTGGACCGGTCTCGGCGGCGAGGCATGGTGTAGGATCCGGGGATGAGGAGCCAGGACCCAGAGCAGAGGCTGGACTGGGCGTGGAAGCTGGCCCAGCTGTGGAGGCCTTGCCAGCCATACTAGCCTCGGGGGCTAGGCTAACTGTGGGCCCTGGACTCACTGTGGGAACTGTGCTAGCTGGGAATGCCTGGCTAGCTGCTGAGGCTAAGCTAACAGTCGGGGAGAGCCTAGCAGCTCCTGTCCTGATAGCCCTCCTAGGCCTGCTAGCTGCAGAGACCTGACTATCTTGGGACATCTGGTCCGTCTCAGTTACTAGGCTCACCCTGAACCTGGAGCCTATTCTAGCACTGGAGACTGTGCTAGCTGGGGACATCTGGTCCGTCTCCGGTACCAGACTCACCTTGAACCTGGTGCCTAGGTTAGCAGTGGGCGTCTGGTTAGCTACGGTAGCGGGGCTAACAGGCGGAGCTGTGCTAACTGGGGACGGCTGGTTAGCTATTGGGACGGAGCTAACGGGCGGAGCTATGTTAGCTGGGGACGGCCGGTTAGCTATTGGCACGAAGCTAACGGGCGGAGCTATGTTAGCTGTGGACGTCTGGTTAGCTGTATGAGCGGAGCTAACGGGTGGTGCTGTACCAACTGGAGACGTCTGGCCATCTATGGTGGCGGAGTTAACAGGCGGAGCTGTGATAACTGGGGACGGCCGGTTAGCTATTGGCACGAAGCTAACGGGCGGTTCTGTGTTAGCTGGGGACGGCCGGTTAGCTATCGGCACAAAGCTAACGGGCGGAGCTATGTTAGCTGGGAACGTCTGGTTAGCTGTATGAGTGGAGCTAACGGGTGGAGCTGTACCAACTGGGGACGTCTGGCCATCTATAGTGGCGGAGCTAACAGGCGGAGCTGTGCTAACTGGAGACGTCAGAACAGCCTCAACGGCTGTGGGGGGCTCTAGGCTGACCGTAAGCCTGAGAACAGTCGGCAGGCTAGCTACCCTAGCCTCCGACCTATGCTTATCCATGAGGACCGCAACATGTTCCGCCAACTCCCACATCGCTGGCTGCAGTGTCGGAATCTCCGTGGCGACCTGGTCGATCTTCCGGAGCAGGAACCCCCACTTGGCCAGTGAGTAGTGCTCCATGTCACCGGCCATCAGACTCTGGACGACCCGAATGGTATCGCTTGCCCTCTTTGCTGTATTCATTACTGGTGGCGACATTCTGTTACGATGGAGGTAGGTAGAATACAGTTTTGCAGAGAGGGAAAGGTATGGAGGAGGCAGAGACGAGGTTTGAAGTTTGGAGAGAGAGTTTACTGTAGAATCCAGTGCAATACAAGGACAACAGAAACTACTTAACCACCTACTCAACAAATCAACAAAACAGTAACACTTACTATAGGAACAAAACAACAAACACTAACACTTACTATAGGATGACAGCACAATACGGCGTGGACAGGAAACGGGGAAGGAGACAGGAGGAATGTCGCCACAACGAAGGGGAGACAGACAGACACCTAAATACCCCGACTAATTAACAAACAGAAACACCTGGCCAACACAGAACACAACAACCTAGACACCAGTCAAAGACAAACACAAAAGCAACTCATGATAACCCAACAGTACACCACATCACACAAGGGAAGGGAAAGTCAACAACAGTACACACCATGACACCACATTAATCATACTATTAATTATTGTTAACAGAGTAGTCAGGATGTCCAGTGTACTGGAGCGCACCGATTGTTTGTCACCACTAGAGGGTGGTAGGGCGCCAATGTCAGGCCGAGGGCCAATGTCAGATAGAGGGCATTGCCCAAAGTTAGGTAGAGGGTACTGCCCAATGTTACCATCCTGCCCAGTCCAGCCAGGACCGGGCCTAGGATCCTGATAGAAAGTGTTTGTTGCAACGGTGTAAATTAAAGGGAATGTGTTTGTTGTGGACAATTATTCTGCTCTGTGTGACAATAAATACATTAATGATATATTATATGTAATTTAAAACCAAGACTAAGGCCTCCGTATGAGTTTAAGCCGTGAACATGGTCATGTTTGTTAAAAAAAAAAAAAAAAAAATCTTTTATTGACTGCCGATTTTTATTTAATTTCCTTTCCCGATCCCGATCCTCTGAAAAGCACGTGATGGGCGCCGATCCCGATCACGTGATCGGATCGGGACATCCCTAGCCACGGACGAGGAAATGGAATAATGGAGAGCTTTTTTTTTGGCACACGGTTTACCCGGATCTCAAAAAAGACACATTTCTGAACAGATTTTTATAATCAGGCTATGGATATGTTTGGGGGGGGGGGGGGGGGGTATTGCAACCACTACAGAAAAATGTGAGTACACAAGTTCAAGTTCAACTAAGTTCAGGCCTCTGTTACTCTATTTCATTAGCACTGAAAGTGATTTTCCGTTTTTGTATTAGTAACTTCAGAATGTTATCTTTTAAAAGAGACCAGGCTCATGCATGTGCTATAAGCATAAAGTATAAATGTAACTGAGGGGTTACAAAACCCTGACTGTATTAAAGATTGTGATAGATTAAACCACTGCTAGTTATGTACTTTAATTACTGGCCAGACAGTACATCAAATATAGATGGTGAACACCCACAAGAACACGGCATTGACACAGAAATAGTATTTGAGGGTAATTTATTATTATTAGGCAACGTTAGGTTACAGAATGAGAATTAGGGTCACGCTTGTATGGCGAAGAATATACGTAAAGTCAGTCAAGAGCATGAGTCACTAAGAATAGCAGGAATCCTACGATGGGTCTAAGTTGACACCACCTGTCGTATAGTAGCAACTATATAGGGCAACACTGGTACCGACTGGAGACAATGGGTTCCCTCCGGGGGTGTAAGGCCTGGAGGGTAGAGGAATGCTCGGGTACTCCGTCTGATTCAATGAGGAATAAAGATACTCCAGGTACAGGAGTCGGTCCTTGTAAACTCCCTTGATCAGCAGCAAAGTAATAATTGTAATCCAGATGCTCGACAGCATTGATGACAGCTAGCCAGCCCCGTCCACGAGGCCGACCCGAGTTGTAATCCTCACGAGGTTGAATCCCAAACGATAGTGGAAATCAACGATGCTCTTCTCCGGGTACCACGTTCCAAATCAATATAATCCAACCAGGAATGGTTCTGCAATCGCCGACGCCGACGCCGATCCTGTGTACATGTCCAACGGTTCTCCGCCTAGGACTCCTCGGGTGTGGGCGACGTATTTAGGCCACACAGCCTGGTTAAGTACACTAGCTAAAGACACGACGAACCGCTGGGTAATGCTACACACGAAAGAACTGTGGCCGCACGATATACAATAAATGAACGACTATTTACTTCACATTAGATTAAGTCGAACTCAACGTTACTTCATTAAACTCTGACACGTTTACAATTCTATTCGCACGCGGTTCTCCATGCTCTGCTAGACGCAATGTTGCTCACTTCACTGCACGTTGACTCGTGGTGAAGGTGGGTAAGCTACTGAACGTAACTGAATTGAACTAAGCACGGTGTGCGCACCTTGCGCTGTATTTATACTTAAGTGAATATCTAGTCCCAACCTCAGTCCTTGTCTGGTATCACTACGCTGACTCCGGGCATGTTCCGACATGCCTGCAGTTGTCTTTGAACTTGCCGTTGGGGGCTTGCGCGCTGGCGCCTGGGGGCGCTGTCCAATAGGAGAGCGAATATTACTCTGGTCTGAACGCAGGTAAAGGGATATTCCGTGTATATATATAAATAATATACAAAGTATATCAAACAATAAAGGTATATTCTCAGTTTAATCTGGCCCTTCACAACAGCCGCCTCCTAATTAGTCTGCACCTAATTAGTTAAAGGAAGACAGATTAATAGTCCAGTCAACTGCTCAATGTCTGTTGTGGGGAGTAGGGCAATCTACAAAGTCAGTGGGTCATGATCGTCATCAGGGGGGTCAGGGAGCCTCGGCAACTCTATCAGCCTCGCCACGGGTCGGGTGTGACAGTGAGGCAGGTCGGCCATCCTGGGTATACTGGGCTGTGCTCGCCACTTGCGACAGTCTAGACGAGTCCGCTGGAAGCGACGTACTGCTTCTCTTCCGTTCAGTATCCAATAGCGACGTCGGATCTCAGCGAAGACTCTCTGCCCCAGCGTGGTGCACATCCTCGTCGTATTTCTTTATGATGAGCTCAGTGACCTTGTGTCGGCTGTTGAGGACTATAGGAAACTTGACGTCATCTGTTAAGTCCGGGGCCCGTCTCAGACGACCACCCACCCTGATGAGGCCATGGGTGTCGCGCTCGGGGGCCAAGTGGAGCAGTCTGCTGTCTGATGGGATTGGCTTTGTTCCCTGCAGGCAGTCTAGCTCGTCGGGGAACGAGTCTCTTTGGGCTCGCTGTAGCAGAAGGAGTTCTGCCTCTGCGTAGTTCGATGCGTTAATGTCTGTAGTGGGGGGAACCTCAGGTTGGTGCCACAGGAATGTCTTTAGCTGCGCACTCTCAAAGGTGAGGCAGTCGTCTAGGTTAGGGTCAGTGGGGACTGGGGTGTGCGTCAACCCACAGAACATAGATTTCTTGATCTCTGCCTCCTCTTGACTAGCCTCCCGAGGGGTGGGGGTAGGCCACTCTTCCTCCGGGAGCTTGAGGAACTCAGGACCGTCACTGTAGATATTGTGACGTGTGAGGTCATCTAGGGACATCCCCCGTGTGATGACATCGGCTGGGTTCTGTTTCGTGTCCACGTACCTCCAGCACGCTGATCCTACTAGGTCTTGAATCTCTGTGATTCTGACTCCCACGAAGACCTTGTATCTACAAGAATCGGACTGGATCCATGTGAGTACGGTCATGGAGTCTGACCACAAGATTGTTCTTTGCACCGGGAGGGTGAGTTCACGTTGGATTAACGTGGCGAATTGCGCGCCTACCAGAGCTGCGCAGAGCTCTAGACGCGGGATCGATTGCTTGCGGGGGGCTATCCTTGAGCGAGCCAGGATGAAGGCTGTGTGTATTTCTCCTCCCTCATCTCGGGCCCGCAAGTAAGCCACCGAACCGTAGGCCACTTCTGAGGCGTCGCTGAAGACGTGCAGGTCCATCTGGCACATCTCCAGCCGCACTGTGGGTGGGAAGTAGCTTCGGCGTATGTTCACATTTTGGAGCGAGCTGAGTTCTCTCTCCCACTCTCTCCAGGTGGAAGCTAGGTGGTCGGGTATGGGGTCGTCCCAGCCCTGTTCCTTGTCCCACAGCTCTCGTACAATCATTTTCGCCCGAGTGGTGTAAGGTAGGATACACCCCAGCGGGTCGTATTGACTTGCGAGTGTTCTGTATACGCTCCGTCTGGTGGTCAGTAGAGGGGTCGACCTTCCCTGCTCCGTGGTCAGGGGTGTGTATTTGTAATGGAGCGAGTCTGTTTTGAAGCGCCAGACTAGGCCCAATGTCATTTCCTGTGCTTCACCTGGGGTGGTCGCCATCCAGGTCTCGCTGCTTGCTGCCTTTTTCTCTGGGGAGAGGCTGCGAAGTACTTGAGGGTCACTGCTGGCCCACTGCCGGAGATCAAAGCCGCCTTTGATCAGTGAGGCGCGTAGCTTGAGCAGGAGGGCTTCGGACAGTTGTCCACGTAGAAACTCCTCTCTACACTTTGTCTGACTTCCTCGTCAGCTTCAGGGTCTTCTGTCACATGTTTTTGCAGTGCGAACGTAGCACAGCATGGGCTGCATGTGGTTCCGAAGGGGAGGACCTCCCATTGGTAGATGGATGGTTGCTCATCTTTGATCCTCTCTCTCCATAGGAACCGCAGCAAGGGCTTGTCCTCCTCCACTAGTCGCACCTGCAGGAACATCCCTTTGATGTCGCCGCTGATGGCCACCTTGTCTTGGCGGAAACGTAGTAGTACGCCGAGGAGAGAGGGGCCGAGTGTTGGGCCGGGCAAGAGTTCTTTATTCAGATTCTGTAGTCCGATCTGGTAGCTGCAGTTGAATACAATGCGATCCTTGCCGTTGTGGTGGACCTTGTGGTGGGGCACGTACCAAGATTCGATCGTCTGGTCGGCCATTTGAATGTCAATTTTCCTTATGTGTCCCGCTGTGATCAGCTTGTCGATCTCAGCGCGGTACACAGTGGCTTGAGTGGGGTCTTTGGCTAGACGCCGCTCGGTGTTCAGTAGATATCGCTCTGTCGCTTCTTTTGAGGCGTGGAGGGTGGGCATACCCTCTTGCCTCAAGAGTGGAGTTGCGTATCTCATCACTCCATTGACCTCGACTCTCTTTGTCCCCTGCTCGAGGAGGGTTATGGCATAAGTGTCTTCCTTTGAGCGAACGAGTTTCTTTTCATTCTTAAAGGGCATCGCGTCTAATGTCCATAGCCTCTCGACGTGCTGTAAGAGGGTGGTGTCTTCTTCGTTTATCCTCGTGTAGAGACAGCGAGTGGCTGTCGGTCGGTTGGAAGACCCGGAGAGGGGGCCTTGTAGTGTCCAACCCAGGCGAGTCTCGACCGCTGCTGGACAGCCTCTGGGCCCGATGTGGACCCGGTCCGTTGGGACGATGAGGTGTGCGTGGTCGGATCCTATGAGCAGGGTCGGGGTGGCGTCGTCGATGAGCGGTATAGGTAGTTGACGTAGGTGTACGTATTTCTCCATCAGCTTTGGGATGGGGTAGGTGTACTGTGACAGGCCTATGTCGTGGCTGGTGAAGGCGTTAGTGATGCTATACTGCTTCTTGGGCTGCCCGACCGCTGCTATCGTGAAGGAGACATTTTCACCCTTTATGGTCTTCAGGTCTCTTCTAATGGTACGGATTGTCATTGTTTATTCGCTCCCCCGCAGACCCAGCCGGGCTGCGGCGGATGCGAGGAGGAGAGTCTTTTCTGACCCATCGTCTAGGACGGCGTAAGTGTCCATGACCTTGTCCTCGTAGCTTAAGATCACTCGGACCACCTTCAAGAGCACTCGGGAGCTCCCGCTCTTCGCAGGGTCTATGTACATGACGTTCACTCTCAAGCTGCTTGGGGGTACGAGTTTCTTCTTGTTGCTGTCTTGTAGGACCTCCAAGTGGGCGCCGTCGCACTTGCTGCATCTTTTCTTTAGGCGGCACTCAGCTGCCATATGGCTGCGCGCACAGCGGAAGCAGCGGCGGTTGGCTTTGATCCACTGACTCACCTCGTCAGCGGTCAGCTTCTTGAAGGTGTCACATTGAGACAGCCAATGTTCATTTGCACAGTACTGGCATACAATCTTCCACTTTCCCTTGGTCTGGGGGGTGCTGTGGTTCTTGTGCTGCGGCACTGACTCGGCCTGGTGCATAACGGTCACTGACCGGCGGTTATCGTTGGACCTCCGAGGTCCATCTCTTGGGCTAGATCCACTCCACACGAATGTGTCCAGTCGTAGGCTACTAACTTCCCTTGCGAGGAAAGCGGCCAGGTCTAGGAGGGATGGCTCTGGGCCGTTGGGATCACGGTGGTCTCTCTGCCGCCGGAAACGCTCTTGGCGGGCTGGAGGGAGCTTCTCCAGTATTCGCTCCACATTAGAATTTGCATACAGTTCATATCTCCCCTTCTCCTTTTGGGACCCCAGCATCCCCACGAGGGATTGTACCTTGATAGAGAGGTCATCCAGTGCTCTATTGTCTTTGGCTGGGGGGAGGTGGTCGATATCCCGTATTTCTTGGATCACGTAATCCCATATGCGTCCATAACGCTGGTCGAGGGCCACCAGAGCCGCGGAGTATGGGGTGCTTGAGTTGGAATATGCCAGCGCTATGTTATGCGCTCTGGGCACCTTGAGATGCTTGAGGAGGATGGCATATTTGTACGACTCGTCGGGGACATCGGACATCATAGTCTCCAAACACATGCGTAATGCCGTGTACTGTGCTCTGTCCTCGCGCGTAAAGTCTGGGAACGTCGGTGTGCCAAGGTACGATGCCATGGATGGCTGGTACACTGGTGAGCGTAGGGGAAGAGGCCTCCTGGGCGAGTCTCCCCGTACGTGTGGTCATGGGTTAGTACTTGGTGGGTACCAGAGGCCGGGTCCCCAGGTGCTGTTCCTCGGTGCTGACTGTACGTCAAACTCACCCGTGAGTTGGGTCGGGGGTTTGTAGTGCAGTGACTCGGGGCTGAAGTCGGGGCTGTACTGGGCCTCCTGGTCCAAAGTACGTTCATGCCGGTGGGCTTGATATTCCTCCTCTTCCTCTTCTAGGTCCTGGAGTCTTCTAGTCAGTCTCTCGGCGACGTAGGCCGGTTCTTCCCGTTGGCTCGGTCTCGTATGGACCGGTCGGGGAGGGGGCTCGGAGACGTAGACAGGTTCCTCCTGTTGGCCGGGTCCCGGGTCGCTTTGTCGGGTAGGGGAAGGTGCCCTAGACCCTTGTCGTGATGATCTCCGGGAGCTCCGTGCGGAGAGAGGGGGTGTCGCCCTGGCGATCAATTGTTCTATCATCTGCGCCTGCAGCCGGTCGCGCTCTGCTTCGCGCTGGGCATTGGCGGCGTCGCGCTGTGCATTGGCGCGGTCTCGTTCGATGTTCTCTTCCGTCTGAAGGCGCCTCTCCTCCAGTCTTATGCGGTCGTCCTCACTCCTTTGTTGCGCCTGGAGGCGCTCTCGTTCGGTTGCAGAGTGTTCGCGCTCACTAAGGGCTTGCGCTTGGAGTTGTGCGTGAAGGCGCTCTCGTTCCGCTGCAGAGTGTTCGCGCTCGCTTAATTTTTGCGCCTGGAGGCGCTCTCGTTGTTCGCGCTCGCTCATCTGTTGAGCCTGGAGGCGCTCTCGTTCCGCGGCAGAGTGTTTGCGCTCACTTAATTGTTGCGCCCGGAGGCGCTCTCGTTCCACGGCAGAGTGTTCGCGCTCACTAAGGGCTTGCGCTTGGAGTTGCGCGTGGAGGCGCTCTCTTTCCGTGGCAGAGTGTTCGCGCTCACTAAGCAGCTTTGCTTGAAGCCGGTCGCGCTCACCCTGGAGTCTGTCTCTTTCGGTTGAGGCTGTCAGTGTGGCGATCAAGGCTTGCGCCAGTCTCTGGTCCGCCTCGCTGGGGTATGACACTGACGGAGGTGATCGGGTGCTGACAGGGCTTGTTGGAGATCTGTTCTCCTGGCGCGCTCCGAGGTCTATCTCCTGGGCGCGGTTCTCTTCTCTTGGTGGTGTGTCGGGTTCTATCCCTGGAGCGCGTTCTTTATCCTGGAGCGCTCCGGGGTCTATCCCGGTGACGCTGTCTGGAGGTATAGTCACGTCATGTCCCGCCAAGTCGATAGGATTGGACATGCTTAGACTATCCGATTTATCCGTATTTAACGTCTGTTTAGATAAGCTAGGGGGTAGAACGAAAGCGAATTCCTCCAGATATGGAGGTAGCTGACGTTTGCGCTGCGGGCGTTCTAGCTTAGGGGAGCCGCTTGGGGAGTGTTCACCGCTGGCCATGTCAATATTAATATTATATTAAATATTACACTGATACCCTCTGGCTCGAAGGACCAATTGTTACTGAGGGGTTACAAAACCCTGACTGTATTAAAGATTGTGATAGATTAAACCACTGCTAGTTATGTACTTTAATTACTGGCCAGACAGTACATCAAATATAGATGGTGAACACCCACAAGAACACGGCATTGACACAGAAATAGTATTTGAGGGTAATTTATTATTATTAGGCAACGTTAGGTTACAGAATGAGAATTAGGGTCGCGCTTGTATGGCGAAGAATATACGTAAAGTCAGTCAAGAGCATGAGTCACTAAGAATAGCAGGAATCCTACGATGGGTCTAAGTTGACACCACCTGTCGTATAGTAGCAACTATATAGGGCAACACTGGTACCGACTGGAGACAATGGGTTCCCTCCGGGGGTGTAAGGCCTGGAGGGTAGAGGAATGCTCGGGTACTCCGTCTGATTCAATGAGGAATAAAGAGACTCCAGGTACAGGAGTCGGTCCTTGTAAACTCCCTTGATCAGCAGCAAAGTAATAATTGTAATCCAGATGCTCGACAGCATTGATGACAGCTAGCCAGCCTCGTCCACGAGGCCGACCCGAGTTGTAATCCTCACGAGGTTGAATCCCAAACGATAGTGGAAATCAACGATGCTCTTCTCCGGGTACCACGTTCCAAATCAATATAATCCAACCAGGAATGGTTCTGCAATCGCCGACGCCGATTCGCCTGTGTACATGTCCAACAGTTCTCCGCCTAGGACTCCTCGGGTGTGGGCGACGTATTTAGGCCACACAGCCTGGTTAAGTACACTAGCTAAAGACACGACGAACCGCTGGGTAATGCTACACACGAAAGAACTGTGGCCGCACGATATACAATAAATGAACGACTATTTACTTCACATTAGATTAAGTCGAACTCAACGTTACTTCATTAAACTCTGACACGTTTACAATTCTATTCGCACGCGGTTCTCAATGCTCTGCTAGACGCAAGGTTGCTCACTTCACTGCACGTTGACTCGTGGTGAAGGTGGGTAAGCTACTGAACGTAACTGAATTGAACTAAGCACGGTGTGCGCACCTTGCGCTGTATTTATACTTAAGTGAATATCTAGTCTCAACCTCAGTCCTTGTCTGGTATCACTACGCTGACTCCGGGCATGTTCCGACATGCCTGCAGTTGTCTTTGAACTTGCTGTTGGGGGCTTGCGCGCTGGCGCCTGGGGGCGCTGTCCAATAGGAGAGCGAATATTACTCTGGTCTGAACGCAGGTAAAGGGATATTCCGTGTATATATATAAATAATATACAAAGTATATCAAACAATAAAGGTATATTCTCAGTTTAATCTGGCCCTTCACAACAATAAAGATAAGCTTTGCAAAAAAATTATGCAGTCCTTAATTAAAAAGAATTGCCACGTTTCTGCCCGCGACAAAAGTGGGGCGAACAAAGTGGGATAAAGCACATCTCCCTGTTTTACACCGAATGGAGTGGGGAACCAGCCGGTCCTAACATCATTCAGCTGCAGACAGGCAGATAGATAGTGCTTTATACAGGCTTTTGATAGCTTTATAAAATAGATACCAGAACAAATTAATTTATAATCCAGAAGCTCTCTATTAATCCAATTGTAGCAGGGTGGATTATCCCTGCTTCGTGGGAACGGTTGCTGGCAGTCACAAGGTAGCTGGACACAGTAGAGCTCCGTCTGACTGCACCCTCGTCTTTGGGCCTGGAGCGTCAACCTGGGACCCGGTAGTGGGAGTGAATGGGGCCCGGGATTTACCAACCTGGTTTGGTACTCTGGTCCTCCTCGCCTCTCTGGGGCGGTCAGCAGTACTCCCCAACTCGCTCTCACTTCCCTGATTACCTCCTTGGGCCCTCCCACACCTAGTGACTGATATACCTAAATAGATTCGTCCCTCCCGCAAGCAGTACCCTCCCTTGATGACCACTAGAAACCTTACAATGAAAAGGGGAGAGTGGGGTAGGAAGGGGTTAATTATGTTAACGTTACCCACACCAAAAGAGTTGTTAAACTGCTCATGGATAGACATGCACACAGAACTCCCATCTAATTCTTTAATGTTAATTCTACTGGTCAGTTACAATGATTTAATAATAGTGACCAAATGGACTGAAGTCCCACTATAGTTCCGTTTGTAACTTCATACCTCATAAACACGTATATTATACACCCACCTCTGGGTTAATATCAGGGATAATATACTTCAATGTGTTTGACTCATCGCCCACGTCTGGGTCTTCACCCTGTATAATACCTCTGACAGGCTTTAATTATACGGCAAGAATAATACCTCTATCGCCCACGTCTGGGTCTTCACCCTGTATAATACCTCTGACAGGCTTTAATTATACGGCAAGAATAATACCTCTCTAGGCTTTATTTATAATACACCAGGTCTGTAACCTCCCCACAGGGAAAGGGTTAATTAGATGGGAAAATATTATTAAACACAAACACGTTATCACACTCAAAGAAAATGAAAAGAAATCAAAAGGTGGGCCCACAAATACCAAACACAAGTCCTATGCTAATGCCGGCATGTATTGTTAATGGGGTACCCCTAGGACTGTAGTTAGCAACGTTAACTCGCCCGCAGGCTGCACCACACTGTGTACTGTGTAATAGCTCCGGAGCATAGATGCTCAATTGTACTCAACCCAAAATGGCGGCCGCGCCGCACCACCACCTTCCGGGTGGCAAGATGGCGTCGAACGCTCTCGTCGCAGGTGCTAGCAAGCGGGGCTGGAGCAGGGGCAGTAGTGAGCTGAGAGCGTGTGCTGGGTGTTGGCGACCTCTGCCGGTCGGGACGATCTCCTGTGTTGGCCTGAAGTCAGCCGGTGCAGAACGGTTGTAAACAGCCGGTGCAGAGTCGACGGTGCGCATATATAAACTCGCCCTCACTCACACTGAAGCTACACTCTGGGTCCCAAACAGCCCACCTGCTACACGATTATACTGTGGCGCAACGTGGTTGACTATACCACCGGTCTTCTTCAGCACCTCGTGCTAGGGTTGCACTGGAGTCGATATAGCCGTTAGCCGCACGCTAATTATACCGTCACACTGCTACTGTAACCCGACAACTATGGATGTCAGTCCCGTGGCTCAGTCTCTCTTACTCACGCACTATCACGGATACTCCTATGATAACCCGTCGCTCGCTCCGGCGGGGCTCTCTGGGGGTTCTTTAACGGGGCTATTCCAAAGCACCTCCCGTTGCAGCTGCGACCGTTCACAGCAACATCCCAAACAGAAGAGGACTCGTCTCCCCTCTTCCGCCTCCATTTATTTCCTTCCCATCTCTCTCGGACACTCTCTGCCTGCCACCGCCCCCTGCTGGTACCGCCTGCTAGTCACACAGGGAAAAGGATGATGAATATGGTCCAGTAACCCTGTTCATAATCCATATTCCAGCGATAGAAAAAGGAGGAGCTCACGTCATTGTTCATGAGAATATCAATAGAAACTAGTCAACATGTCTTTGTGCACAAAGGGGAGATAAAAGGCAAGTCAGCACATCTGAATAATAGGCATATTTTCTGGTTGCTACACAATCAAAGGCTTTTTTAAAGTCAACGAAACAAACAAATGTATTCTTTATAACTATAAACTAAATGAATATAATTTGCATTTAATACTGACATTATTCAGATTATTCATATGAGTTGTATCCATTAATTGAGAAATATGTATGTTTGTTTGCAGCACACATACACACACACACCATTGACCTGATGAATAGAACCCACCTGCGAGTGGTTAAAGTGGAACGCTCTGTGTCCTGACCTCAACCCAGACCAGTCATCTGACAATGACTCTTCTCTGCTCACCATTCACATTTCATTCACCCTGTGCCAACACACCCTAGAGTAGCCGATTGCTCCATTATAATATCCCAACATATGTCTTCAGCATGCAAAAACACAATTGACAATCAAATGCATAGTCAGTACAGCCCACAGTACATATTGCATTCCCCAGTCAACATCATGTCTCAAAGAGAAATACATGAACTCCAACTTAAGGCGCAACATTGCTATTGAATCTGTAGGACCAACACCCCTGCCACTGATGGTAACTGACGTCTTGCAAGAACCGAATGTTACTGATCAGTGATGGGAATAACGGCGTTATAAATATTTTTTCAGTAACGAGTAATCTACTCTTCCAATCTTAATAACGCTGTTACCGTTACTGCCAATAAATGCAGCGTGTTACTATGATTGAATCTGTTTTTTTCATCAGACAGATCTCTGCGCCGAGAGGCATACTGTTCTTCCTTGGTTAGTGGGCAGCGCGCGATTGGCTGAGGTTGAGTAAAATGTCATGGTAAGCCAATCAGAGGTAGAGGTGGGCGGGTGTTCGAAAACACCAGAGTCTGACACACACAGCGACAACAGAAGCGAGTTCAGTCAACGTGAGACCGCGGGTCCGTGTACGTTTTGATAGTTTGTTTGGCAAGCCCAAATAATCCAAAACTAATCCAACGAACAACACAAGCAAGCAGTCAACGACAGACCGCGGGTCCATGAGCGTTTTTTGTTCAATCTTGTGTTAGTTGTGTTGCAGCGCAGGGCACTGCAGTAGTGGAGGCTCTACTCTGCTGACATAGTGCTGCACTTCCTGGTTTAATAGCACAGTCTTCAGGTGCTCAGAGATATATATATCTGTATGTCATCATGCATGTCTTAAATTAAAGGGGACCTGCATTGCTATTCCTAGCACTATTTGGGCAACTTTACACAATTCCTGTGAGTCTATGGAAGACATCTGTAAGTTTATTTAAAAAAAATCATTGTTTTATATTTCTAATGGAGTACTCAAAAGCATCATTTTCCAGCCTCAAGATTTCAGCCTGTTATTGGCCTGGCTCCGCCCATAAGCACTTTCAGTGGCAGTCATCCACTCAGTCTGCGAGTGGCAGAGAGAGAGAGAGAGAGAGAGAGAGAGAGAGAGAGAGAGAGAGAGAGAGAGAGAGAGAGAGAGAGAGAGAGAGAGAGAGAGAGAGAGGCACAGTGGTAGACTTCCTCGAACGGGAGAGAGAAAGAGAGAACTGTGTAAACACTCTGAGTGCAGGTCCCCTTCTCTCTTTCTCTCTCCCTCTCCCGTTCGAAGAAGTCTACCACTGTCGCTATGCTCCCGAATCGAGAGAGAGAGAGAGAGAGAGAGAGAGAGAGAGAGAGAGAGAGAGAGAGAGAGAGAGAAAGAGAGAGAGAGAGAGAGATAGAGAGAGAGAGAGAGAGAGAGAGAGAGAGAGAGAGAGAGAGAGAGAGAGAGAGAGAGTGAGAGAGAGAGATAGAGAAGGGGACCTGCATGCAGAGTGTTTACACAGTGATCTCTCTCTCTCTCTCTCTCTCTCGATTCGGGAGCAGCTGTAGCGCGAGGGTCTATCTCTCCCTCTCCCTGTTCTCTGCCTGTCAAACCCTGTTTGGGGAAGTGTCGGGTTACAATGAAAATACTCCACCGGCGCATCGTGACGTCACGTTGCGAGTCAAATCAGAATGACCTAATTAACTGGAGCAGGAAATGGTCTGACCCGAATGAGAGCAATCCGCCAATATGGTATTTAGACACAAAAACACCATGATACTAACTCCTATTACTATAATACAATGCTAGAGACTCAAAAAAGACATTTATAATGCATGTCACCTTTAAATGTCATGATTAGATTTGTTTAGATGATTAGATTGGATTCTTATATCTGTATGTTGTGTATGTCATACATGTCATGAATTGAAAATGGGAGGCCCTGATGTAAACAAGACGAAAGTATTTCTCTGATCTGCATCCCCTTAACAATTGTGTGTATTGAGCTGTACTGCACTGTACCCATTCTGCAATCTGTTAATTCAAATGTTCAATCAATCAGTATATATTTGTTATTTATTTTTGGTATAGTGCTTAACCCTTTAATCGCCAATGACGTGTTTAGACGTCATTCCTCGCCATGCGTAATCTGCCAATGACGTCGTACAGCGTCTTTGAGATCAATATTTCAAAAATCTGTCATGGCAATCATATTTCACCCACGGAGACTTGACAGGTGCTGTAGAGCTCCTCTCAACTCTCCAACGGTGCAAGACCGCCATCTGGTGGCCGATCGGCGAGGTGCCAAAACCGGAAGTGAGCGGCCGGAAGTGGTGCTCACCCATATTTTGTCCGGCCACTCGCTATCGCTCGCGGGACTCCAGCTTGATACACTGGATAGCGATCCGTTGCCAATAACTCGATAAACAACATGATTTGGACGTATATAGTATTATACAACCTGGAACTGGACCAACAAGATCGACATCCCATAATAACGATCTTTTTGCTCCAGTAGCATCCCCCATCGCTACGAGGAAGCTGCGGTGAGTTTCAGCGTGTTTGATTATTATTGTCCATACAAACTGCTCTGATCTATGTATCACCCATACTACATAAATGATTTAACGTCGGCCACAGACTTATACATTTTAAAAAAATTACGCAATAGTTACTTTCTGAAGTAACTAGTTACTTTTATAATTTGTAACTGAGTAAGTAATTTAGTTACTTTTTGGAAGAAGTAACTGTAACTAGTTACTTTTTAAAAGTAACTTGCCCAACACTGTTCCTGATACAGATGTGCTGTGCTCTATGGCCAATGTGTAGAGCTGACCTGACAATGGGCAGCCCTGGTGGATCCCCCTCCCCCCTGGACTGGTCTGCTCAGGCTCCCACCCACCTTTATTAAACATTTGGCCCCATTATATAAATCTTTTACAATATACAGATGCAGCCATTAGTGTTTCTAACCATTTTGCCATGGTGGTCTCACAACATGGGAATTAATTGGGACACCAGGTTGCTGTTCTGTTATATGCCCGCCAAGTCAACAACTGCCTGACAGGCGGCTTTTAACTTCATTCATCAAGGAGGCTCACAACGAGACCGCACAATTTTGACATCATGCCATATCACTATGTCTACAGACTGTATGAATTAATGTTGAATTAAAGAATTAAACAGTTAAAACCTGTCAAATCAGCAGTCAACGTGTATATTTTAAGCATCACGTTTGTTTACCAACTATTGTAACAGTTATTAGTAAAATATAAGATGACAGAATCTCATTGGATTTCATGTGTCAGGCGGCTGTGGTGTAGTGGTCTGTAGTAATGTCTCTCAACTGGGCGACCACCGTTTGATTCCCATTTTTGTATTTTATATAATTAATTTATAAAAATGAAATGGCGGAGTTATAGCAACATCTTTTTGCTAAATACATAGACATATACTGTAATGCTTCATTCTATTAAATGTCATTTGGGCGATAACAGCGATACGATGTCAATATTGTCACGAGAGAGAGAGAGAGAGAGAGAGAGAGAGAAAGAGAGAGAGAGAGAGAGAGAGAGAGAGAGAGGCCGCGCCTGTCTTATACCGCAGAGGACCAAGATATTAGCCAGTCCTGAACACCTCCCCGAACTACACAATTTTCACTCTGGGTGAAAGATATATTGGTGTAGATTTAGGAATGTGTTATCCACGGAGTATACATATACACTATAACATCACGTCATAAATCAGACTGTCCAAAAATATATGAGCAAACATTTCAATAATTTTTCAATCGCACCCTGGATTCAAACCGACGTCACTTCCGACTGAGAGAAAGTCGCGCGAGTTTGGTTGCTGCTAGCAACGGAGTTTGTTTGTTGTTTTGGTGTGTATTCTTATCGACTAAAACTGACAGGATACTCAAAGCCAAGCGAAAATGGGACCAAAGAAAAGTGAGGAAGTTGACGAGATTAAAAGATCTCTCGATTTTCTGGCGGAGGAGGTCTCTGATGTCAAACGACAACAGAAAGCCATCCTCGAATTAGTAGAGGAGGTAAAGGCTCTGAGGCTGCAGAACGATGAGAAAGACCAGAGAATTAATTTTCTGGAGAGAAGAGTGGAGGACCTGGAGCAATACACCAGGATGAATGACATTATTGTCACTGGGCTCCAAATCAAACCCTGGTCATACGCTCGGGCGGTGACAGCTGTCAATGGGGATGGGCCGAGTGTGCTGGATTCAAACTCTGTGGAGCAACAAGTGGCTGCCTTCCTTCAGTCCAAGGGGATTGAGCTGGACTGCAATAACATCAAGGCTTGCCACCCACTGCCCCGAAGAAAGGGCAATGACAAACAGGCCATCATAATGCGGTTTGTAAACAGAAAGAACAAAATTGCACTACTGAAACAAGGAAAAAAATGTATGGGATCAAACGTCTTTATGAATGAGCATCTTACAAAGCGCAACGGCGACATCGCCAAACAGGCCCGATACATGAGGAAGCAGAAATTAATTCAATCTACCTGGACCTCTAGCTGCAAAGTATTCATCAAGCTGAATGGACCACCGGAAGAGGCCAAAGTGCTACTCATCAGAAACATGGAGGAGCTGGACAAATACCAATAAACATCATGACGGGACTGTAAGGTAATAGAGACACACTGGACACAATTACACAACTTACAACCATGACGCATAGGCCTACGGAAAAAAGCAATTCACCTACATCTGGAGATGATGTGGATTTGACACAGTGGATTCTTGAACACGAAAAAATGAAACTCAAAACATTTGAATACACTGAGCACAATCTACAGGATATAGAAAATGATATTGACCCAGACAATAATCTATTCTTCAACATCAACGACAACTGCTGCTACTATACTGAAGATCAGTACAACCGGACAATTAAGACAGTTAACAAACTATCAATAATTCACTTCAATTCAAGAAGTCTGTACACAAACTTTAACAGCATTAAGGAATATTTAAACCAGTTTACACAACCATTTAACATAATTGCCATTTCAGAAACTTGGATGAACGAGGAAAAGGGAATGGATTTTGAAATGGTCGGATATGAACTCAACTATATGAACAGAAAAAATAAGAGTGGAGGAGGAGTGGCTGTGTATGTGGATAATAACTTGAATTATAAGATTGTAGAAAAAATGACAAATGTGATTGATAATTTATTAGAATGTATAACAATAGAAATATGTGTAGAAAAAAAGAAAAATATAATTGTGAGCTGCATATATAGAGCACCAGGTTCGAATATTGAAGTTTTCAAGGACTGGATGGAAGAAATGTATATAAACAATAATCAAAAGGCTATTTTCATCTGTGGGGATTTTAACATTGATCTTTTAAATCCAAACAAACATAAAATGACTGAGGAATTCATCAACACATTGTATAGTTTGAGCCTCTATCCAAAAATCACAAGACCCAGCCGAATCACATCCCATTGTGCCACTCTGATAGACAATATATTTACGAACATTATAGAAAACAATACAGTGAGTGGATTACTAATAAATGACATCAGCGACCATTTACCAGTTTTTACAGTTTATGACAACAACTACACAGAAAACAAGCAGGACAATAAACTACAATTTAAACGAGTAAGGACTGAAGAATCAATGAACGCTTTCAAAAATTATTTGCTACTACAAAATTGGGAGATAGTATATAAAGAGGATGACACTGATAAAGCATATGAAACATTCTTATCTATATTTAACGTACTATATCACAAACATTGTCCAATAAAAGAATATAGCAGTAAACATAAATACTCAGACAGCCCATGGATCACAAGGGGATTACAGAATGCATGTAAAAAGAAAAATACACTATATAGAGAATTTATAAAACATAGAACTAAAGAGGCAGAACATAAATATAAGAAATATAAAAATAAGTTGACTAATATTATGAGAAGATGTAAGAAGGATCATTATAGTAGAATATTAGATAACAACAAATATAATATTAAAGGTGTTTGGAAGATATTAAATGGTATTATCAGGAATGGATCAAGACAAATAAACTATCCTCAGTATTTTATGGAAAAGGATCAAACTATTAGCAATATGGATGATGTGGTTAACAACTTTAATAAATTTTTTTGTAAATATTGGACCAGAATTAGCGGGAAAAATCCCAGATCCAGTGACTCCTGAAGGCATAAAAGACAATTACATTGAAAGAAATCCTAGTTCAATGTTTCTGGAAGCGGTAGATGAAAATGAAATTATAGAAACTACTAATAAATGTAAAAACAAGACATCTACAGACAGTAATGAAATAGATATGAAAATAGTAAAACATTTCATTAGTGGGATTTCAAAACCACTCACGCACATCTGCAATTTATCATTCAAAACTGGTCGATTTCCGAATAAAATGAAAATAGCAAAAGTCATACCTCTGTTCAAGACTGGAGATAAACACCACTTCACAAATTATAGGCCTGTTTCTCTACTTCCTCAGTTTTCAAAAATATTAGAAAAACTCTTCAACAACAGATTAGATAAATTCATTGATAAACATAATTTACTCACCGATAGCCAGTATGGATTCAGAACACACCGGTCAACATCACTAGCGTTAATAGAACTCATTGAAAAAATCACAAATTCCATAGATCAAAAAAACATGTAGCTGGAGTATTCATTGACCTAAAAAAAGCATGTGATACTATTAATCATGATATATTAATCAGGAAATTGGAGAGATATGGGACCAGGGGGGTAGTATTGGACTGGGTGAGAAGCTATCTAAATAAAAGACAACAATTTGTGACAATGAGAGATTATAAATCTGAATGTTTGGACATTGCTTGTGGTGTCCCCCAGGGGTCAGTGTTGGGTCCAAAACTGTTCATCTTGTACATTAACGAGATATGTAAAGAATCCAATATATTTAAATGTATTTTATTTGCGGATGACACTAATCTTTTTTTTTCTGGTGAGAATGTCCAGCAGCTTTTAGAGGTCATCACATCTGAAATGAAGAAATTGAAGGAATGGTTTGATAGAAACAAATTATCATTGAACTTGAGCAAAACTAAAATGATGTTGTTTGGAAACTGTAGATTGGATACTCAGGTACAAGATAAAATAAATGATGTGATTATTGAAAGAGTTTATGAAAATAAATTCCTAGGTGTAATAATAGACCATAAAATCTGTTGGAAACCTCACATAAAACATGTCCAATCTAAACTCTCACGAAGCATTTCAGTCATGAGTAAAGTAAAGCACATTCTGGATAGAAAATCACTCTACATTCTCTACTGTTCACTAGTTTTACCATATTTAAATTACTGTGCTGAAGTCTGGGGAAACAATTATAAGTCTACACTACAACCACTTTTTATACTCCAAAAAAGGGCCATAAGGATAGTTCACATTGCAGGTTATCGTGATCACACTAACATATTGTTTTTGGAGTCAAAGACATTGAAGTTAAATGATCTTGTGGAATTTAAAACGGCACAATTAATGTATAAAGCAAAAAGTCATGCACTTCCAAGAAACATTCAAGAATTGTTTTTTGATAGGGAGGGGGGTTATAATCTGAGGGGAGATCACAATTTAAAGGTGCTAAACGTACGCACTACCATGAGAAAACACTGCATCTCGATATGTGGAGTGAAACGATAGGTTATGTATATAACCTAGTTATATTAGTATTGGCTGAGCGTCCCGCTCTGAGCCTTATGATATACCCCTTATCTCCTATGATACCTACTGTATCCCAACGAACAACTACATGCACCCACACCTGAATGGGTCCCGCCCCTATGGAGGTGTAGCCTATATAACCATGACTCTGGTCACCAAATACTCTTCCTCGCCAAATCTCGTTCCAGGAAAAGATCCCTCAAGAGGGAACTCAGGGCCACGCAGAGCGGGACGCTCAGCCAATACTAATATAACTAGGTTATATACATAACCTATCGTTATATATCGTATTTGCTTATCGCGTCCCGCTCTGAGCCTTATGAGATATGGGTTAGAGCGGGACCCGACAGATGTACCCCCTGAGGACCCGTAAGCCCACATCAAGTGGTGCAGGGAGCCCTGTCACCCCATCCTCCCTAATGAAGGGGGGGCGCAGTCAACTCCACCTGAATGCGAACAAGAGGGAACCAGAACCCCTTGAACACACCGTACAGGCGGAACCACGTGTGACTCAACACACTGTGGCCCATACCCATACACTCCTGCTACCCTACCAAAGGACGGGAAGCAGGAAAGGCCACAGACCCCAGAACCGCCTGGGAGACAGAACCCCCGGTCATGTCCATGAGGTAAAACCTTACAAAGGGGCCCGGGGAGGACCACAAAGCTGCAGCACAGATGTCCTCCACGAGGCCCCACCCAGGAGAGCGGCAGAGGCAGCCACCCCACGAGTGGAGTGCGCCCTGATGCCCCCAGGGGGATCCTGCCCAGCCAACGTGTAGCAGAGGGTAATGCCCTCACACAACCAATGGGACAGGCGCTGCTTCGACATTGCCTTACCAGCACGAGCCCCACCGTAACAGACAAAAAGCTGGTCGGTAACCCTTCCCTCCTGAGTACGGCTGAGGTAAATCCCCAAAGCACGGACTGGACATGACAGGTGAAGGCCCGCATCTAACTCACTAGCGTGAGGAGGAGGACGAAACGCCTGAACCACAATATCCCGGGAGCGGAAGGAACTCCGGATATTCTTAGGCATGAAAGCAGGATTAGGTCGCAGAGTGTCACCGCAATCGGTCCGAAAAGACAGGCACTCTGGACGTACCGAGAGAGCACAGAGCTCACCTACGCGTTTAGCGGAAGTGACAGCCAGTAGGAACGCGGTCTTGAAGGACAGCTGTCCCAACGGCGCCTGCTCGAGCGGCTCAAATGGGGCCAAGGACAACCGACCGAGGACCAATTCAAGATCCCAAGTCGGAGCCAAGGAGCGTTGCACCGGCTTAACGCGTCGAGCGCCAAGCAGGAAACGCTTCACAAGAGGGTGGCTGAACAAAACAGTCCCCTCAAAACCCTCATGATAGGAGGATATAGCTGCCGCATATACCCTCACCGTCGAAGCCGACAGTCTACCAAGAAGAGACTGGAGATAACTCAGAACAGCATCCAGGGGGCAGGAGACTGGGTCCCAGCCCCCCCCCCCCCTTACACCACTCTTGGAACGCACGCCATCTGCCCGCGTAAACCACGACAGTGGAGGGAGCATGCGCACACCGGATGGTATCAACCACCGAGGGATCCATCCTCTCCAGACTCACCCTCCCACCAGCCACACCACCAGGCGTTGACCCAACACCGGAGGCTGGAAAAACAATCCGTTGCGCTGTGAGAGGGCCGTCGCTGACCACGGAATGACCCAAGGAGGAGCGACCAGAAGCTGGATTAAGACCGGGAACCACACTGACGTGCCCCGGTCCGGTGCGACCAGGATCACCGTCCTGCGCTCCCTCCGTATCCGCTCCAACAGCTGACTCAACAGCTGTACAGGAGGGAAGGCGTACAGAAGACCGGGCGGCCATGGAAAGGTCGAGAAGGCATCCACCCCCAAGGGGGGATGATCCGCTCGACTGAGCGAGAACCACAAGGGGCACTTGTGAGAGCGTCGGCACGCAAACAGATCCACCGAGGCCTCCCCGAACCGATCCCAGATCTGTCTGACTATGTCGGGGTGGAGTTCCCACTCGTCGTGACGAAGACCGCCCGAGACATTATATCCGCCCCCACATTCACCGTACCAGGAACGTGGATCGCCCTCAGACCGCGCAGCCTGCGGGATGCCCATAGCCACAGATCGCGCGCCGCCCGGAGCAGGTGGGCGGAACGAGTCCCACCCTGCCTGTTGATATACGCCGCCGCCATCATACTGTCCGTCCTGACCAAAACGTGTTCGCCTACCACCAGGTGGTCGAACCGTTTGAGGACCAGGAGGACCGCCTTCAACTCCAACACATTGATATGCAGGGTAGCCGGGCCAGCATGACCTGTCCAGCTGCCCCCCACTGCATGGGTCCGACACGTCCCTCCCCAACCCCATGGGCTCCTACACGCCGAAGCCCTGCAGTGATATTGCTACCACTCAAATCACGCTCGCCTCTCCTTTGCAGACCACTGCCGGTTTGACGGGAGTGAGAGGGAAACAGCGCGATACCCCGCCTGGCGAAGGCGAAGCCGGGGCAACCCCTGGTGAGAAGAGGCAACGAGTCCCCCTGCTGACCACTGGAGCTAGTGGCAGCTGTAACACCAGGTTCCTCCCTCCCACAACCTGTGGTGTAGGAACCACGCGACGGAACATTCTCACGGACAGACCCAGGCTCAGCCATCAACTGGGTGTCAGCCCCTGCCCCCATGAGAAGTGAAGAATGAGGCCGCATACGCTTCAATGAAGGTACGTGGCCCACAGCCAAAGGAGAACAATCAGAGCCCCGCTTCTGTGGGTAACAGAGAGAGGATTGAACGGGGAGCGGGCTGCTCGCGGCAAAATGACGACGGCTTGTTTTACCAAACTCGAATTCACCCAAAATGGCCGATCCCTCGGCCGCCAAGGCTGTCGGCCTCGCGATACCCTGTTGACTCTCCAACCAGGGCACCACTGGCGGGGGAAACATGGCCGCCTGTCGAGGATCTCGCCACAGTCGTTGACGAGACCGTGCTCCCACCTCTGGCTGCACAGCGTGAGGCGGTGTAGGACCCAGATCAACAACCGCCTGCGCCTCCACAGAACGCCCAAAAAGACTATCTGTGGAAAAAGGAGTCGTGAGGAGAGAAAATCTATCCTCTTCCCCAAGAGGAGACTGCTCCAACCAAACTGCTCCCCACCCTCCAGAACATTTACAACAAGCGTTGCACGGGCAAGGCTAAGAGAATCATTAAAGACTCCAGTCACCCGAACAACTGCCTCTTTGAACTGCTGCGGTCAGGCAAGCGATACCGGAGTCTCAAGGCGAGCACAGAAAGACTCAGAAGAAGCTTCTATCCCCAGGCCATCAGGCTGCTAAACGAACAATGAATGAACACTACACAACAACAACCACCAAACGCACATAGCACACACATCCACACGCACACACTCACTTTAAACAAACACACTGTAGCACCCACTCCACACACTTTATAGCACACACACACTTTAAACAAACACACTGTAGCACCCACTCCCCACACTTTATATTTATTGATGAAGGATTGCACTACAACTCGTACACCTTACTGTAAATTATACCTAAAATTGTACCTCATCCCATTTCTGCTTTGCACTAGATAGTACTGTACATTAGTACACTGCATAGTATTGTATATTATATGGTAACTCAGAACATTGTACATATGTCTATACCGAACACTGTGACCTCATTTTTCTTCTTCTAAATTACATGCTATATTATGTTATTTGATACTATCTTGTCTAGCACAGTCTCTGGAGCGTAACAGTAAGAAGCATTTTGTATGAAAGTATTCTGTACTTCTGTATGACAACTATTAAAGAACTTGAACTTGAACATGCCTAACAACCAAAGTCGATAGTATCCTAATCCTCCCCGCAGTTATAGCTTGCGACTGAGTCAAGATCTCCATAACACCACAAACATGAATCATGTTTACAATGCCGGTTGGACCCAAAGTCCTACTACCCGACGCCATTGTGGATAGGAAAGTAGCCAGCTGAGCCATAACACTGGCCGCCGCTAAATCCCATCCTGCAGCAGTATACCACTCATCCGTCCATACTGCCACCCTCCGAGCCGATATGCTATCAAGCATCGGCCGGGCGGAACGTCGTTCATCCCCGCCTGGGCACAGAAAAGAAGCTACCTGGCTGCTTAGCCAAGGTACCCCCGGCGTGCACCCCGTTGTTAGCCCCTCCACCTGTAAAAAAGGTAAATAGAGCTCAGCGAACCCCCCCACATCCACCACCGACTGACCTTCATCAATGAAGCTGGTAAGAGGAGGGAAAAGCGGTATCCCGCGGCGGGGATTATTAGACATTCCAGCGTCAACATCAGCGTTAGCAGAAGTAGCAGTAGCAGCATTAGCGTTAACAGCATGTTCCAGGATCGCCAGGACATCATCCAATGCAGTGGAACGATCGCCAAGCCGCCCCGGCCCTGGTGCCGAAACATACTCCACAGCACGACCAACACCGACATTGATGCCTACTGACACATACCTCACCTTTGTACAAGCCGACCTGCTAGTCAAACCTTGCACGCTGCCCCTCAGTCCGTCGTCGTCAGCCGAGGAACCATCAGCACAGGTCTCATGTGTCGCCGAAACAAGCTCCGGAGAATCCAGGGAAAAACAATCCTCCGGTAAGCCTTCAACATTACGAATCTTCCTTAATCTTTTCATCCTGCTAGTTTACGTACGGTGCACGCAGCCGATACGCTGGAACGAAAATAGAGGAAGAGTGTTTGGTGACCAGAGTCATAAGCAAATACGATATATAACTGTGGAACAGTCTAAATGTGGTGCTAAAGCAATGTCCAAACATGAGACAATTCAAACTGATGTATAAGGAAATTATGTTCACAAGGTACAGGGATGAGGAAGGGACTTGATATTCACGGGTGTTTACATTTTTATTTTGTTTTCTATTTTATTTTATTTTATACATATATAGTTTTTGTTTTTTGTTTTGCATATATATATATTTTTTCTTTTCTTTTTTATGTTTAAAATAGAATAGAATAAAATCATTTGAGTAGTGGAAAAGGGGTAGGATTAAATAAGTGTATACTTCTTCCTACTCCTTTTCGAACATGCAGATTGAGTTGTTTTGCTTTTTGTTATTGTTTGTTGTATTCATTGCATGTTCAAATCAAAATCAAATCAAACCCAGGACTCCCACGTGGCAGGTAAAGATTCTACCGCTGAACCATTTACCACATTTACTGGATGTCTGTGTGACATAAAGTATTTCCACGATACCAGCGCCTCACCACCTAACCACACGTAATTTAAAGATGGCGGGTTTCTGTTTTGTTAAGGACGTTCCCTCGTGTAGCGTAGTGACGCATTCAACCCTTCTGATTGGTTGAAATGGCCTTCATGTTTGAACTACATCGCCACCTATTGCTGCATACAACCCCCGTCCCCCTACATTTACATGTAGTCTGTAGTCAAGTCAACTGTAGTCAAGTCAAGTCAAGAGTTTTATTTGTATGTAGAAGGGTGGATTATCCCTGCTTGAGGGAGTAGTAGTACACAGACACTGGGTAGTAGGATACTATAGTATTGGACCTATATGTACCCCCGTCTTTGGACCGGAACGTCGTTCTGGAGGGCTTGCAGTTAGAGTGGATGGGGCCCAGGATTTACTAACCTGGGGACTGGTACTCTGGTCTCCCTCGCCTTCCAAGGCGGTCAGCAGTAGCTCCCCACACACCCTCACTCCCTCAGTACCTCCGACAGCCCTCCCACACCCAGTGACTGTCAGTTCAATAGTATTATTGGGCTTCCCTTTAAGCAGTACCCTTCCTTGACCACCTGTATAGACCCTTCAAATGCTATTCTGTAAATGGGGTGTAAGGGTTAAATAATTATGCAGTCACAATATTTACCCAGAGAATAAAGTAGCAAATGGAACTCAAAGAAACAGACACACACAATGATCCCGATTAGATTTACTTTTAGTGAAGCCTGGGCAGATTATACATTACAACGTTAATGCTTACTCATATGGCACCGAGTGCTCTTGTTATCAATGTAGGGGAAGCTCTTCCCACCATAGGCACAGAGTGCTCAATACATTAAACCACCCCACTTGTACTGGGGGAACCCAGGCATATAACGTAGACACATTGGGAATTTCAGAATCAAACAGTCAAATAACAAAATAACCAATAAATGTGGGCCCACGTTATCAAAGAAAACCTAACCTAAGCCGGCTTAAATTGTTTGGGGTACCCCTTAGACACTGATGGTTAGCGGTCACTTCAATGGACGTTGCTGTAGATACACGTGGTACTGTTAGTACTTAGCCAAGATGGCGGACCCACTCTTGTCACCGCTAGTCCGGATGACAAGATGGCGTCTGCGATCCGTGAGCACAGCCAGCAGGTTGGGCGAACAGCAGGCAGTGGTTAGCTGGCAGAGCTTGCTGTATGGCGTCCTCTGCTGGTGGGAAGAGGCGTCCTCTGTACCGTCTGGGAAACGTCCACCGCTGCTGTTGCTGGCTTGCTTCTGTCGCGCGAGCTAATACTTTGGCTACCTTAAACACAGCTAAGCTTTGGGTCGCGGCGCACCCTCCTGCTATTCGGTTACACTGTTAACGCAACGTGGCTGGCTATACCACCGGTCTCTTCAGCGCCTCGCGCCCGGTAATCTACTCAAGTCAGACGGAGCCGTTAGCGGCATGCTACTATACCGCACACAGTAACTACTATAACCCTATAACGTTAGACGTTAGTCTCGATAGCTCTAGACGTTAGTCCTTGGGTTCGGTTTCTCTTACTCACACACTATCGCTGATACTTCTAGGATAACCCGTCACTAGCAAGTATGTCTCATCACCCGCCGCTCGCTCCGACGGGGCTCCCCTTCACTGACTTCTTCAACGGGGCTATTCCAAAGCACACGCCCATTGTGGCTGCGACCGTTCACGGCCAAGTTCAATGCCGAAGAGAACTTCCTGTTCCCCTCACCTCCAGGTAATTCCCTCTTCCTCGTTGCTTGCTTCTCTCCACTGCTCCACCTGCCACCACTGCCACTCCGCCCCCTGCTGGCAACCTCCACTGGTCTCACGCAAGGACCGCTCCAGAAAGGGAAAAGGGCTCAGTGTTATTGCTAGTAATCCATACTGCATCTGGAGAAGAGTAGCACCTCACCTCGTCATTAGACTGGGCGAGCTATCCAAAGGAACACTGTTAGTCTATCCAAAGGAACACTGTAAATCACACGTTATACACACACAGGGAAAGTAACAGTTAGTTAGCACTACTGAATACTTTGTAGAATATTCAGGCTGCTACATGTATATAATAATAATACAAGCAATAAGAGTAATAAGACATAACAGGTATAATGTACATACCTGTAGGCCAGGCAAAGTAGTACGAGTTCAGAATTGTATTAAAACACACACAACACATTCATTCACTGACTGCCCTGGAGATTCTATAGTGTTAAAATTTTTTGGCCTCTTCATGTTTGAATTTACATTTACACAATTTACATGTAAATGTAGGGATGGGGTTGTATGCATTCCAAAGCAACACATTTAGGCCGTATGGTGAAGGCTGAGAAGTGGCTAGATCGCTCTTCTGCTTCCAAAGAAGAGCCCTCCTTCTGCAGTGAACAACTATCATTAATGTTATGGAAAATATTAAAGGACAAAAGATGAGCCGTTGTATAAGTCGAGTTATTAAAAAATAGAAAGCATAGTTTAATAATTTCCTCTGTGGCCACAGCCGAAAGGACACTTTACAATCAGAGACAACATGTTCACACACGTCTGACCATAAAGTGACAACGAGGTCTGGTCAGAACATACATTATACACAGAAATAGACGTAACATTAGCTATACATCAGATATGATGATGAAAGTATAAACAAACTGGGTTATCAGTAGGGGAAGTAATAACACCACCTTGCTTTGGCTGGCTAGGAAGAGAAAATATAACCTTGTTATAATAAGTCCTAACAAGAGACACACACACACTGTAGTAGTTATCTGAGTGTATTAACCCAGTCAAGTTGTACAATGTATGATATCTCAACACAGATTTATAATGACATGATAATATCTCCACGACATTAAATAGTTATCTTACCAAGACACTAGCTACATTTTAAATGCATTTTAGATACTCACATTTGAGTGTGAATTTTGAGGCATACCTTCTTATAGGTTCAATTTGTGTGATTTATGTCCGTCAGGGTATAGTCTCAGTGAAAGAAATGTGACCAGCTCAGTCCACATATTCTCCATTGCTATACAGACCAGGGATAACACACAAGTGTTTTTTTTTGTATTATTATTTTTTAGCATTTTTACAGCTTTTCTTGGTCACGCAGGACCGACAGAGGAGAGGGTGAACGGGAGGAGAGGTGGGGAGGACATGCGACAAATAACGTCGGGTGCTGGGATCGAACCCGGGTCGGCCGCGTAGGTGCGCGAGGCACTATGGTATGCGCCCCACACAAGTGATGTTTGATGCATAAAAAAAAACAAGATAAAACGCTCAACTCACGCCTATATCTTTTGACAGCTGGGTGCTGAATCCTAAAAGTAGTAGTTGATCATTCGAAAGAAAGAATAGGAAAGCACTATAAAATGTACTATTTTAATTGCCACGCGACAATGACATAATGGCAATAACTAATACATTAATTTACATTTTACAGTGATTGTGAGTGAAAATTGTGTCGTTCGGGGAGGTGTTCAGGACCCCATCTCATCATTACCCATTATTATAAACGCACACATGCTACCGTGCTGTTTTTATCTGGCACAAAGTTACTATTATTAATCCACTTTTTGGCTAATATCTTGGTCCTCTGCGGTATCAAACAGGCGTGGCCTCTCTCTCTCTCTCTCTCGTGACAATATTGACATTGTATCGCTGTTATCGCCCAAATTACATTTAATAAAATGAAGCATTACAGTATATTTCTATGTATTTAGCGAAAAGATGTTGCTATAACTCTGCCATTTCACTTTTTATTAATTACAAAAACGGGAATCAAACCCCGGTCACTCGGTTGCAGGCCATGTGAGCGGCCCGGCGCGTGAGCGGTGCAGGGAGCGGAGCGGGTGGTTTTGAAGTGAGCGGCGGAGTGGGTTTTATAATGGATCGGCGGACTTCCTCCGCTCCAATCCGCTCCGGGCCGCTCACAGTGGTTTAACACTGATGTAATATACATGTAGTACAATGTCAAAGCAACAGGTGGCGATGTACAAACATGAAGGCCATTTTAAACCAATGAGAAGGGTGAACCGTCACTCACATCCTGTTAGACAAAAATATATTCCACCATTGTTGTTGTTATTAGCTTACATGCTAACGTGAATGGCAGCGACCATAGCATTGTGGCTAGGCTAGCTACCATAGCTTAGTATAGCTAGTTGAATGGATATTACGTTATTTAACATTGCAGAATGGGTACAATTACAATACGGCTCAATTATTATTATTATTATTATAAATTATTATTACAAACAATTGTTAAGGGGCCCAGGGGGTGTAGACTGTTGTAGTTTGGTCAAATCAAGCTAATTTACATCATGCTCCAAAAAATAAAAAAAATCTGCAGAGCGAGCTGTGGAGCGATGTGGAGCGGAGATCGCTTGATTCGTAAATGAAGGTGAGCGGTGAGCGAGCGGAGAGCGACTTGGGGGCGGGGTCAACATGAGCGATTAGCGGAGCGGAACAAGCCGTCTAGAGCGAAGAGTGGATTTCTCGTCCGCGCCGATCCGCTCACATGGTCTGCTACAGACCACTACGCCACGCCTGACACATAAAATCCAATGAGATTCTGTCATCTTATATTTTACTAATAACTGTTACAATCTCTACAACAATCTCTACAACAGTAAGAAGCATTTTGTATAAAAGTATTCTGTACTTCTGTATGACAACTATTAAAGAAACTTGAACTTGAACTTGAGTTGGGGCGG
>NC_140173.1:90342698-90431723 GCF_963971535.1 Notolepis coatsorum
TGAATCACAATCTCATGAGGTGAGAGAGGCCTCTGGTCCGCTGGGCCATGGCACGTACTAATCAGCTTTGTAGTGGTTTAAGGAAATAGTACAGCAGGTACACATGTCTATTATGGAGACCGCATGGAGGGTGTACTGGTGGGTGGTGTCTGATTGTGGTGGGCCAGTCTGGGTCAAACATGCCAAGGCCCTTTGTTTGTCCCAGTCCAGCCAGCCCTGGACAGGGTTGCCACCCGTCCCTTAAAATACGGAATCGTCCCGTAATTGGAAACTAAAAGACGCGTGATACGGGACACCCTTTGTCCCGTATTTTAAGGTTGCCAGTTTAGTGAGAGAAATGAGTCAGCCGACCTACAAAAACAAGCAAAATTGTGCCCAAAAGTTGCGGGAAATAAACAGACTTGGCAATTCTGCTATGATGGTGGGCGTGCGCTTAGCAGCTCACCGACCAATGAGAATTAGCGCTTTCACGTTGCTAAGAAGAGTTCTGTGCCGTTGTGCCAATCCTCTGTCTGTGCGCTGCCTGTCATCCTCTTTGCGCTGCCTGTCATCCTCTGTGCGCTGCCTGTCATCCTCTGTCTGTGCGCTGCCTGTCATCTGTCTGTGCGCTGCCTGTCATCCTCTGTCTGTGCGCTGCCTGTCATCCTCTGTCTGTGCGCTGCCTGTCATCCTCTGTCTGTGCGCAGCGTGATTTATTTTCGAAGACGATTTGAAAATGTCCACAGCAGACACTACTCCACCACCGCATCCTAAAAAGACAAAACGCCTCCACAAGTACAGACCCGAGTGGTAACTGGCAAACCCCTGGCTTGATAGCGTCTGTGGAGATGTTTATAAAGCAAACTGCAAAGTATGTAGGTGTGTTTTCTGTGGCGCATGGTGGACTGACTGACATCAGACAGCATGCCTCAGGAGAACAACATGCCAGAAATATAAGAACGCAAAGGACACAAGCACAGGTGTCACAGTTCTTCATGACTGAAACATCTCCTGAGATTGATTCGGTATGGGATATTACATCTTATTTATCTGGTTGTGTTTTTAACTAGATGTCAGTATTTCTATTTACCTGCGCTGGCAGCCAGGAGCCTACTCCTCTTTGCACTTTATTTTTTGTTAATCTTTTAATTTGGGTCACACAAGTGTTTCATTGTATTGTCCTCTTTCAGTAAAAGTGTTCCCAGGCTTTGTTTTTACAGCACTATATATGCATACAGTATTATGCTCAAGTTGAGGCTATAGTTCAGCCAATTTATTAAAACAATGTTAAATGCAAATAAAGCACTTTAAACTTTAAGTATGACTAAATGCTTTCTTGACTATATATAGTAACTGTTCCAAAATTCATAGATTTCTATGTATTTTAGGGGTTTGGGGGGCTAGCTCTTTTTAATATAAATGTCAGATTGTTTTATTTAGATTTCATAGATTTCTATGCATTTCAGGAGTTTGGGGGGCTGGCTCCCCAAAATAATTAAATAACATAACCCTAACCCTAAAACCAAAATAAAGTAAACAAATAAATAGTGACAAAATCCGGCATTTTCGCCAAAAAACCGCCCCAAAACCGCCCCAAAACCGCGCAATTTTTTTTATCGCACACACTACACGCGCGCTCGATGACAGGTATTCCTTATTTCTATTGGTCAAAGGTGGCAACCCTATGAGGCCAGACAAAGAAAATTGCGTCTAGGTTGAAAACAATCTTGTAAGGGAAGGGCTGGATCATTAGTAAAGAACAAATCTGCAGCAAAAATAAATACATTTCAAAAAAGAAAATTAACTGCAATTCTCATTTAACTGTTTGTGGTCTAGATCTGAATAAATGTATTTATTTGTGTATTTCTTTTCGCATGTGTAAAACGAGACTAGATCGTGTGCAATATGAGACAGTAAAGTTGAACACATGCATCAGTAGGAGGTATTATATGAAGACCTCTCCTAGTAGAAACACCCTTTAATTTCTCAAGAAAACCAGAATTGTAAATAAGAAAGGGGGGCGGGGACAAAGTGAACCAATGTTGCTCTTAGAGGAAGCTACTTTGAAACAAAGTGAACCAACATTGCTCTTAGAGGAGGCTTATTTGTATGTTAATACACTAGCCCAGTGTTTCTCAACTGGTGGGTCGCGACCCAAAAGTGGGTCGCAGGGCTGTTTTGAGTGGGTCGCGGATGTGTGTGTATTTTTTTTTTTACTTTTTTTTTTGCACTACCTATCTTTGTGAAAGTGGCTTCTCAGCTCTTGTCCAGCTGAAGACAAAGCATAGAAACAGATTGGACATTGAGCATGACCTCAGAGTTGTTTTGTCTACCATCACCCCAGACTTTGAGACTCTTGTCAGGAGCAAACAACATCCCCAGTTATCCCATTAGTTCCCTGGGATTTTAAGCTAATAAGTCTGCTAAGAAGCATATTATGTATTATTATTATTTTATTTCATTGTGTTGTTATTAGGGATGCTCGATATTGGCTTTTTTACCGATACCGATATTCCGATATTGTCCAACTCTTAATTTCCGATACCGATATCAACTGATACCGATATCAACCGATACTGATACATTTCAGGTAACTAATAATTTCACTGGATGCATTCAAAAGGCTTTCTAAATGTAAGCATTATCTGTGCAAAATATGATCATTAAAAAAGTAAAAATTAACATTACATATCTCTTGTTGTTGAATTAAACCAACATGCATACTTTTGACAATAAATAAAATAATAATTGGTTCTTACTTGCTTGCATGGGTAAATAAAGGTTAAATAAATGTAAAAAAAAAGAAAAGAAAAAAATGTTATTGTTTTTGATTTTTTTTTACCGATACCGATATTTTCCGATATCACATTTTACTGCCGATATCGGCCGATAATATCGGTCGGCCAATAATATCGGACATCCCTAGTTGTTATCCCTAGTTGCACTTTTGTTGCAACCCCAGTTATCCCATTAGTTCCCCCAAACTTACTGTAGGTCTGTTATGTTAAGCTAAGAAGTCTGCTAAGAAGCATTATTATTTATTATTATTATTATTTGATTTCATTGGGTTTTTAGCCCTAGTTGCACTTTTGTTGCACTTTTTTAACAGTGCATGAAAGATTGTGTATTACGGCAAAAATAATTTGAAATAAATCATAGTGGTTAAAAAAATTTGGGTTGCTGCTTAATGACTAAGGAAAATGTTGGGTCCCGAGGCTAGAAGTTAATACACCAGGCTATACTCAATGGGCATCAACTACACGTTAATACACCAGGCTATAGTCAATGGGCATCAACTGGAGGTTAATACACCAGGCTATACTCAATGGGCATCAACTGGAGGTTAATACACCAGGCTGTACTCAATGGGCATCAACTGGAGGTTAATACACCAGGCTATACTCAATGGGCATCAACTAGAAGTTAATACACCAGGCTATAGCTACAAGATCATCTCAACAAACATCAGATTAAACATCCGGACGCAGCGATGATCGTAGCTGGTGATTTCAATCAGGCCAATTTGAAAAAAGTGATGCCGTGCTTTTTTCAACACATCGCCTGCTCCACAAGAGGGGGAAACACACTCGACCACTGCTACACCCCGTTCAGAGCCGGCTACAAGGCTGTAGCGGCTCCACCATTGACGGGGGCTACAAGCTCAACCGACCACGACTCCATTATCCTCTATCCCGCATACAAACAAAGATCACGTGACGCCGTCGTGTCACGTGAGACAAAAAAATTGACCGACCAATCAGAGGCCACGCTTCAGGACGCGCTCGAGGATGTGGACTGGAATATGTTTCAAGGAAGCGCCAGTGACGTCAGCGAGTTCGCCGACAGCGTTATCTGCTTCATAACAACACTCGCTGATAGTATTGTCCCCACGAAAAAGGTGCAGGTCTTCCCAAACCAGAAACCGTGGGTGGACAGTACTATCAGAGCAGCTCTGAACTCTCGCACCACTGCTTACAACCTGGGCAGAGAGTCAGGAAACATGGAGGAGTACAAGGCTACAGTCTATACTCTGCGCAAGGCTGTAAAACTTGCAAAACGGACATATGCTGATAAACTGGAGACACAAATGGCACAAAACGACACAAGAAGCTTATGGCGGGGACTGAGGACAATAACTGACTACAAAGTCAGCGCCCCCTCAATGGGGAGCGACGACGCCTCTATCGCGGACAAACTCAACTCTTTCTACGCTCGGTTTGGTGTAGACAGTGGCGCCGCTAGCTCAACGGCTAGTGACGTCACTGGCGCGCCGGCTGTTGTGGAGGGGGGGGGGGGGGGGGGGGGGGGGGGGTGGGGGGCAACCGCGGGGGGGCGGGGACGCTCTCTCGTTGTCGGAACACAGTGTGAGAAGAGCATTTATGCAGGTGAACACCAGAAAAGCTGCTGGCCCTAATGGTATAACAAGACGCATACTTAAGTCCTGTGCCAACCAGCTAGCCCCTGTGTTCACCGCCATATTTAATCAATCCCTGGCGGAGTCAGTGGTCCCTGCCTGCTTCAAGATGTCTACCATCATCCCTGTGAATGAATGAATGAATGAATGAAAACTATATTTAACAGATTGCAGAATGGGTACAATACAGTATGGCTCAATACACACAATTGTTAAGGGGATGCAGACCTGAGAAAGACGTTTGTCTTGTTTCCATCAGGGTCCCCCATTTTCAATTCATATAGACATTTATGACATACACAACATACATGACATTTATGGCATAGGGACATATAGGTATTTAGTACTGATACATTTGTGACATAAACGGTATTCAAATATACAGTACTGTTACCCCTAGATCCTGACAGAGTATATACATATGATGGGGAGGGGACTGTACATTAGGAGGGGGTGGGTGGGTGGGAGAGAAATATACATATGGCGGGGAGGGAATATATACATGCGGTGGGGAGGAGACTGTCTATTAGGAGGTGGTGGGGGTTTTGGGCATTTACGGTGCCCAGTTTCGAATTGCAGCCTCCCGTAGGTGCTCTTTAAGAGCGGTTTTGAATGTGGGTAGGGATTCACATTCTTTTACAGCTTTGGGTAGGGCGATCCACATTGATGTGGCATAATTGCGAAACGTATTTAGTCCCTTGTTTGAGCCGAATCTGGGTTTAACATGATTTGTTGAGCTTCCTCTGGTGTAGTGGTTGTGGTATTCACTGACCTTTGGGAAGTATTTTGACATGTACATGGGTACCTTAGACGTATAGTGTATCTTGTAGACCAGGCACATTGCAAGTTGCTGTACTCTGTCGTCTACTCTAAGCCATCCTAGGTTGTCAAAGTGGGCAGGGGTGAGGTGGGTTCTGGGGGTAAGGTCAAGTAGTAGTCTGACCAGTTTGTTTTGTGATGTTTGTAATTTTGTTTTAAGCGCCTTTGAGGTGCTTTGGTACCATGAGGTGCACGCATAGTCATAGTACCCTTGAATGAGTGCTCCTGCCAGAGTCTTCAGGGTATTCTTGTTTACCAGAGAGGAGATCCGGTACAAGAATCTAGTTCGTTGGTTGACTTTTTTTATTACATTGGATGCCATTTTGTCACAGGAAAGATTTGCCTCTAGGATGGAACCCAGGTAGGTAATTTCATCTTTCCTTGCAACTGAGAAGCCGTCGGTCTTGCTGAGTTTGTTATTTGAACCGAAGAGAATGGACTCTGTTTTGCCCATGTGTAATGATAGTTTGTTAGCAGCTAGCCATATGCAGATTTTGCCTAGTTCCGAGCTGAGGGTTTTTTCAACCTGCAACTTGTTCTTGTCAAAGACCAGCAGGGCTGAGTCGTCTGCAAACAGGAACAAGTTGCAGTCACAGGCTGACGACATGTCATTTGCATAAATTAGGAAGAGTATCGGTCCTAGTATGCTTCCTTGTGGAACACCACAGCTCACTGTGAGGGGGGGGGGATAGAGTACCGTTTACCTCTACCATCTGTTCTCTCCCCTCCAGGTAGGATTGCATCCAGCTCACTGATAAGCTATTAAAACCAATTGATTTGATTTTTGATTTGATTTGAAGTCTTTATTTCGAACATGCAATGAATACAACAAACAATAACAAAAAGCAAAACAACTCAATCTGCATGTTCGAAAAGGAGTAGGAAGAAGTATACACTTATTTAATCCTACCCCTTTTCCACTACTCAAATGAGTGTACTATTTTAAACATATAAAAGAGAAGAAAAAAAAAATATATATATATATGCAAAACAAAAACTATATATGTATAAAATAAAATAAAATAGAAAACAAAATAAAAATGTAAACACCCATGAATATCAAGTCCCTTCCTCATCCCTGTACCTTGTGAACATAATTTCCTTATACATCAGTTTGAATTGTCTCATGTTTGGACATTGCTTTAGCACCACATTTAGACTGTTCCACAGTTTCACTCCACATATCGAGATGCAGTGTTTTCTCATGGTAGTGCGTACGTTTAGCATCTTTAAATTGTGTTCTCCTCTCAGATTATAACCCCCCTCCCTATCAAAGAACAATTCTTGAATGTTTCTTGGAAGTGCATGACTTTTTGCTTTATACATTAATTGTGCCGTTTTAAATTCCAAAAGATCATTTAACTTCAATGTCTTTGACTCCATTTAGCTTGTCAATCAGAATGGAGTGATTGACAGTGTCGAAGGCCTTTTGTAGGTCCAGCATGACCATGCCTGATGCCGCAGTATTTGCCCGCGTCCACCTCTTGTTTGATGTGGTCGTTCAAATAGAGGAGGCATGTGTCAGTGGAGTGGGACGTTCTGAAGCCAGATTGGAATTCGTAGATTAGATTTTCTTTCCGCCAGGTACTTTTCGACCTGTTCGAAGACTATTTTCTCCATGACTTTCGAGATGGAGGTAAGAATAGAAACAGGGCGGTAGTTGCCTGGGTCTAATTTGCTGCCCTTTTTGTGCAGAGGGGTCACTCTCGCAATTTTGAAGTCCTTGGGGACGTGTCCCTGTTTTATAGAGAGGTTTATTATGTGAGTGATGACTGGGGTGATGGCGGCTGCTGCGTCTCTGAGGAATTTGGAGGGGATGTTGTCATGGCCAGTGGCCTTGTTAGGATGGAGGGCGCTCAATTTTTTGAGTACCTCATCGGTTGTTACCATTTCAAGTTTGAAGTCGTCTTTGTGGACCCCTAGGTTTTTGTAGTATGCTACTATGTGTTCTACCCCATAAAGCCCTGAGTGGGAGGGTAGTTTGTTTACCAGTGTTGTGGCTATGTTTGTGAAGAAGATGTTTAAGTAATTGGCTACATCCAGCTTGTCTGTGATGAGCGTGTTGTCCGTCTTTATGTTTATGTTTGAGAATCTGGTTTAAGTTTTTTACTGCAGCCTAGTTGATTATTGAGTAATTTCCAAAGTTTGCAGGGTTTGTTTTTGTTTTCCTTAGTTTTGTCGTTGATGAAATTTCTTTTTGCGGTTTTGATCATGGTGTTTACGTAATTTCTTAGTCTGTTTCTTTGAATTTTTTGTTCAACCACGTGGGCTTGGAGTTCACTGTTTGAGCTTTTGGAAAGGTTTGTCTGACTTTTATGAAGTTCAGAGCATTTTTTGTCTCTGGTTTTCATAGCGGCCAGTATTTCATTGTGCATCCATGGCTCAGCGCAATTTTTAACCCTGGTGGTTCTTATGGGTGCCATGTTGTTGAGTATTGCTGTGAATTTTGCTTTGAATCCAAGCCAAAGAAACCAAAGAAACCCTCCCCAACATGTCTCAATGACTACAGACCGGTGGCACTCACCTCTGTGGCCATGAAATGTTTCGAGAGGCTGGTCAAGGACCACATTTGTGCCTCCCTCCCCAGTCAATCAATCAATCTCTTTAATGACCACCCAGCCAGGCTGGTGGAATTTGGTTTCAGTGCATTGCAGTTCCCACATAAAACATAGAACATATAACATCACTTACAACGTACATACTACATGCAGTTAGGAGAAAACACAATTACATAGATTACAGTTAAGAGTTTATGTCCATGTCATCAGAGGTAAGGGGGTGGTACTACAGGGAGGTCAGTGTCCGTATGGCAGTGGGGAAGAAGCTGTTTTTGAAACAGGATGTTTTGGTGGTCAGGGATCTGTAGCGCCTCCGGGAGGGCAGCAGCTGGAAGATGTGGTGTGCTGGGTGAGTGGGGTCAGAGATGATTTTTCTGGCTCTCCTGGTTGTGATTTGGCGGTGGAGTGATTCGAGAGAAGGGAGGGGGGTGCGGATTATTTTTGAGGATTTATTGATGATTCTTTGAAGTTTGTTTTTCGAGTGAGTGTCCAAATTGCTGTACCAAACAGTTATGGAGAAGGTGAGGATGCTTTGTATGATGGCCTGGTAGAAATGGAGCAGGAGATGTTTTCTGACTCTGTATTATTTTTTTTACGGAGTTGTGGAGGGATATGAGCAGGTTGGTGTATAGGGAGAAAAGCCAGGGTGAAAGGACGCAGCCTTGGGGGGCTCCTGTGCTGAGATATAGAGGGTGGGATGTGATGTTATTTATTTTGACCTTCTGTTGTCTGTTGGAGAGGAAGCTATGGATCCAGTGGCAGATGCAGGGGTCAATGTTCATGTCCAGTAGTTTATTGATGAGTTTGGCTGGGATAATTGTGTTTAATGCGGAACTGAAGTCCATAACCAGAATGCGGGCGTATGAGTTGCGGATTTCCAGGTGTTGCAGCAGGTGATGAGTGGCTGTGTTGACTGTGTCATCCACATACCTGTTGGTTCTGTAGGCAAATTGGTGTGGGTCCATGAGGGGGGTGGTGCTGGTTTTGAGGTGGGTGAGAATGATGCATTCAAGTGACTGTTCAAATCTAGTGTAGAAGATGTTGAGTTTGTCCGGGAGCTGGTCATCACTGTCAGGTATGGGGGGGGGGGGGTTCTTTTTGTAGTTGGTAATGTCCTGGAGTTTTTTCCAGATGGTTCTTGTGTCATTGGTTGTGATTTGTTGTTCTAGTTTGGCAGCGTAGTTGGATTTTGCTTTTCTTATTGCAGCCCTTAATTTGTATTTTGCATAGTGTTCTTTTATTCCTGTTATGTAGGCAGTGTTTTTTCTCTTTTCTTAGTTGTTGGATTTCTTTGGTGAACCAGGGTTTATTGTTGTTGTAGAACTTGACCGTTTTTGATGGGATGCATAGTTGTTCACAGAAGTGGATGTATGACGTCACTGTGTCGGTGTAGTCATGCAGGTCGCCGGCTGCGCGGAACTCGTCCCAGTCAGTGCATGCGAGGCAATCGCGCAACTTTTCTGTGGCCTCTGTTGACCAGGACCTGACAGATTTTTCCGTTGGTTTAATGGATTTAAGTTTTTGTTTATATGTTGGGATGAGCAGCAGCATTGCATGGTCGGACTTGCCCAAGGGAGCTCTTGGAAAAGCACGGTAAGCCTGCTTGATTGTTGTATAGCAGTGGTCCAGTGTGTTATTTCCTCTGCTGGGGCAGGTTACCTGTTGGTGATAGCTCGGTAGCTCAGAGGACAGGTTGGTGTGGTTGAAGTCGCCTAATACAATTATTGCTGCGTCGGGGTGTTTGTTTTCAACAGATGATATGTAGTTGGCAAGTTCGCTTATGGAGGAGTTAGCGTTAGCATCTGGGGGGATGTAAACACTGATCAGGATTACCGCTGGGGAGGTATGTTGGTCTGCATTTAACGGAGATGTATTCCAGGTGAGGAGAGAAGATCTGACTGAGTGTAGTGGAGTTGGTACACCAGCGATGGTTGATCATAAAACAGATGCCTCCACCCTTGGATTTGAGCGACGTGGTGGCTAGTCTGTCGGCTCGGTGGAGCATGAATCCTGTAAGCGTTCCCGCTTGGTCGGGCACTGATTGGTCTAACCAGGTCTCAGTCAGACAGATGGCAGAGCAGTCGCTATAATCTTTGCTAGATTGTAATAGAAGTTGTAGTTCATCCATTTTGCGTCGGAGGGATCTTACGTTAGACAGCAGGAGGGCTGGTAGTGGTGGTCGGTATGGGCGCCATCTAAATCTTGAGAGGATACCGGAGCGCCTGCTCCGTTTCCCGGCAGATGTCGCGGCAGATGATACCTGTGGCGTTGAGTGGCCAGGTAGATGGTTGAAAGGCAGTATTTCCATGGGTAGGAACGCTGATGGCTCCAAAACGCCATGTCTATTGTGTCGAAGGTTTAGTAGCTCCCACCGGGAGTATTGGATTGTACATGACACTTTACACACGAATAACGAAGACAAGAGTACTAGACATAGGAACGTTGCTTGCACTGGGGCGAGCCTCACGTCCGCCATCTTGTGATATGGACCCCATGCAATTTGCATACAGGCCAAACAGGTCCACTGACGATGCGGTCTCCCAAGTACTGCACAGCACCCTCTCTCACCTTGACCGCCAGAAGGGGGGCTATGTGAGACTGTTGTTCATTGACTATAGCTCAGCGTTCAACACCATAGTCCCCACCAGCCTGGTGGACAAGCTGATTGAGCTGGGTCTGAGCTCCGCTCTGAGCGCCTGGATACTGGACTTTCTGAGCGAAAGGCCCCATGCGGTCAGGGTGCAGGGTCAGACCTCCAACACCATCACCCTGAGCATCGGGTCCCCCCAGGGCTGTGTTCTGAGCCCCCTGCTGTACTCACTATACACACACGACTGTGTGGCCAAGTTCAGCTCCAACTCCATAGTGAAGTTTGCGGACGACACAGTGGTGGTGGGGCTGATCTCGGACAATGACGAGAAGGTTGAGGTACTGGAACGCTGGTGCCAGGACAACAGCCTGCTCCTGAACATTGGTAAAACCAATGACAGCAGGAGACACACACACCACTGAGGATAAACGGGGCTACCGTGAACAGGGTGAGCAGCTTTAAGTACCTGGGGGTCCACATCTCAGAGGATCTGACATGGACAACACACATAGACTCGGTCGTAAAAAAGGCGAAGCAGCGCCTCTACCACCTGAGACAGTTAAGGAAGTTCAGAGTATCTGGGAAGATACTCCAGTCCTTCTACTCCGGAGCTGTAGAGAGCATCTTGACTGGAAACATCACTGCCTGGTATGGAAACAGCACGGCACAGGACAAGCTACAGAGAGTGGTGCGCTCAGCCGAGCGTACCACGGGTATTGCACTACCACCCCTGCAGGTTCTATACAACAAGAGGTGCAAATCCAGAGCCTGCAGAATAATGAAAGACCCACACCACCCCAACAACAGCCTGTTCATGCTACTGAGGTCAGGCAGACGCCTGCGAACCCCAGCTACTAGGACAGAGAGGCTTCGGCTCAGCTTCTTCCCCCAGCCCATCAGAGCCTTGAACACTGAACTCTCCACACACAAGCACACATGAGCACACACACAACACACACACTGTACACGCTCACACACTAGCAGCCACTTTAACATGAGCAAGCACACACTCATGCTGCACACGCCCACACTTATGGCCACTAAGGAAAAATCACTTTAAAAATAGTATAGAATAACCTGAGATTGTATAAAATAGCAATGTACAGAAAGACCCAGTGCCTCATCCGTAGCTAACAGTGTATGCACTACCACAGGACCTAGCATGTCATCCATGCTCTGTAAATAACTTATGTACAAATACCAATATGCCCTACTATGTTACTGTTTATTGCACAATGTTGTTTTATTGGATTCTATTATATGTTATTACTACTGTATTGCACATCGTGGGGGTTATCATAGATTCAGAACTGAACTTCAATTCTCATATTAGCAAAGTAACGAAAACATCGTTCTTCCATCTCAGAAATATAGCAAAAGTACGACCATTTATTAATCAGAACGATGCTGAGAAGCTAATTCATGCATTCATATCTAGCCGGTTAGACTACTGTAATGCACTTTTCACAGGTCTCCCTAAGAAAACCACAGAGAGGCTTCAGCTAATCCAAAACTCTGCAGCCCGACTGCTAACTAGAACCAAAAGGAGAGAGCACATTAATCCAGTCTTAGCTGCTTTACACTGGCTTCCTGTAACATTTAGAATTTACTTTAAGGTCCTTCTCCTTACATACAAAGCTCTAAATGGACAGGGACCTAGCTACATCACCAACACTCTAATAAATTACACGCCAGCAAGAACACTGCGATCATCAGCTGCTGGACTACTAGAGGCTCCCAGAAACAGTCAAAAGAGGATCGGTAATGCAACCTTTATCAACTATGCCCCAAAACTGTGGAACAAACTACCCCAAAACATCAGGGAAGCCAACTCGCAGGAACCCGCAGGACATGAACTTATTCATGTATGTATTTATTTATGTATTAATGTATTTATTTGTGTATTTCTTTTCTCATGTGTAAAACGAGACTAGATTGTGTGCAATATGAGACAGTAAAGTTGAACACATGCATCAGTAGGAGGTATTATATGAGGACCTCTCCTAGTAGAAACACCCTTTAATTTCTCAAGAAAACCATAATTGTAAAAAAAAATCTCTTTGCTCAGGCATTTCAATGACTTACCTGCACTATTCTTACCCTGCCTACTTTTCTATGCTAATTTTATCTTATTTTACACTGCCTATCAAATTCATGTGTCGGTTATCACACTTTTTACTTCTTACTGATGACTATTTTTAAACTGAATCATTTTAAACTATTTTTCACACTTTTTACTGTAACCTTGCTATTTAAATTTTTTACTGTTGTTGTATGTCCGTTCTATTTTATCATTTTTAGACTATTTTTAAACTTAATCATTTTAAACTACTTTATTATTTGTATTACTGAATAGAGAGCCTATTAGGATGCTTGATCCTAATGTGAAACACTGTGATTTACCATACCCTGCTATGCTCACCCATGCCTGTATTTTTACTGTTGTGAAGCACTTTGAACTGCAACCTCTGTATGAAAAGTGCTATACAAATAAAGTTATTATTATCGTTGCGGGCAAGACCACCCGCATTTCATTGTATACTTGTATGCCGTGACAAATAAAACTCTTGACTCTTGACTTGACTTGACTACTCAATGGGCATCAACTAGAAGTTAATACACCAGGCTATACTCAATGGGCATCAACTGGAGGTTAATACACCAGGCTATACTCAATGGGCATAAACTAGAAGTTATTATATCGTACTTGGTTTATCGCGTCCCGCTCTTAAGCCTATCGAGATACCTCATCTCATGTACCTATTGTACCTCACAAGACAGCGGGCCTGGTCACCAAACACTCTTCCTCTATTTTCGTTCCCATCATAACGGATGCAGTGCACCTTATGTTAACTAGTTGTTATGAAAAGATTATGAGGAATTGCGTAATGTTGAAAGTTACCGGAGGTTTGCTTACCCCTGGCATCTTCGAGGCATGTTTTCAGCAACACGTCGGGCCTGTGTTGATGTTCCTCGTCTGATGGCAGCAGACCAAGGATCAGCTGTGCAAGGTTGGCTATCGGGCCAGCTTGTACACAGGTAGGCCCTGTGTCATCAGGCATGGGTATTAGTGTTAGTAATGCTGGGTTGTTTTGTTACACGACCATGTTGTGTGTCGGCGCCAGGGGCGGGATGGTTTGGTGAACGTTTCACTGCAGTGAACGGGTTCCAAACGATCCTGGAAGCGTGCTGTTAAACACCTAATGCTAATGCTACATGCTGATGCTAATGCTACATGCTAACACTACTGCTACGCTGTTCGAATGTCTCCACCGTGGGATGTTGTCGCTTTCCCTCCTCTTGCCCGTCAATGAAGGTCAGTCGGTAGCTGATGTGGGGGTTTTGCTGAGTCCTATTTACCTTTTTTACGGGTAAATGGGTTGACAACAGGGTAGGCCTTGGCTAGGTAGCCTAGCCAGGTAGCGTTACCCCTGTGTCCCGGCGGGGTTGTTGAACGGTGTTCCCACCTGGGAGCCGATGCTTGAAGCTCGGCGGGTAGCAGTAGAGCTATACTACTGCAGGATGGGACTTAACGGCAGCCCGTGTTGTGGCTCAGCTGACTGTTTTCTGTCCATAGTAGCATTGAACGCTATATGCTATAGTAGTGTAGTGGGCTACTGTTTTGTTCTGTCGCTCTGCTATGAGAAGGTCTGTCTTTGCTACAGCTTTCTCTCCTCTCAACCATTTCATGCTGACGGTCAATCGGTGTCTACTGGGGGAGTAGTGCGGGGGGGGCTTTGTTTACCTTTTTTTGGTAAATGGGCTAAGCCAGGGCTGGTGTGCTGTTGTGAATATTTTGAATGAATGCAGGACTGGTTCGCTCTGGTCCGCCTCCCCTTAACGTTGTGTATATGGGCTTGCTCATTCTACAGTATTTTGTGGTTTAGTTATTTTATTCATTTAACCCCTTCATGGTGCCACCAATGGTGCTCCGTGTTAACATCAGTCCTTTGCTTTTGACATATTGAAACAGTGCCCCGCCCGGCCGACGCCATGGGTGGGTCGGCCTGGCGAGTGGCTGGTGGGCTGCTAAAGCCTGTACCGCCACGGTATGGAATTGGCAGCGATTAGAACTGTGTTCGAATTGCTGTTTTTTCTATCAAATAAATGGTGTCTGGTGGGGGGCCTTGAGGGCCAGCCGACGTCGACACATCGCGCAAGGTTGTTGACGTTATTAGCTTTGACCTAGCCGCAAGCTATAACCGCTCAGGGTTCCCCTCTCCGGAGGGGATTTTGGTCTTCTGCTGGAGCGCGGGCGGTATTGTCCTAGGTCCCATACCTCCTCACACCGCGCAGCCAGAAGAAGAGAGAGCACGGCCTCGTCAGCGGCGATGACGAGGCCCTCGACAGGCGGCCATGTTTTTCCCCCGCCAGAGGTATCCTGGGCGTTGAATCGACAGGTGTCCACAAGGCCGACAGCCTTGGCGGCAGAGGGATCGGCCATGTTGGATGGGGTCGGCTTGAACAACAAGCCGTCACCGTCCTGCCGCGAGCAGCCCGCTCTCCGATCACTCCCTCCCCCAACACCAGCGGAAAAAGTGGGCTCTGATTGTTTCCTTTGGCTGCGGGCCGCGTGCCTTCGTTGAAGCGCGGGCGGCCCACCTTTTCGCTTCTCATGGGGACAGGGGCTGACACCAGTTGATGGCTGAGCCTGGGTCTGTCCGTGAGAATGTTGTGCTGTCAAGCGGCTCCCACACCATAAGCTGTGTTGGTTGAGCCTGGTGTTACGTCTGTCAACTATAAGTGTTGTCAGCAGGGGGGCTCGAAACCTTTTGAGGCACACAGTGCGGGCTTCCCCGGCCTCGCCTTTGCCAGGCCAGGTATCATGTTGGTGCCTCCCACTCCTGAAAGATTGGCAGTGGTCTCGCAGGCACGCGTGATTTGGGTGGTAGTAATATCACTGCAGGGCTACGGTGTGTAGGAATCCATGGGGTCCTCACTAGTGGTCTGCAAGGGCCTTGAAATAAAGCCCGAGCCCTGCCCGAGCCCTTGAACTTGAGGCCCTGCCCGAAAATAAGCCCGACTGTAAATAATATTTTAAGCCCTAGCCCGCTGAAAACCCGAAAAAAATTATTATTATTATTATTATTGAAATATAAAAAATGTTGTATTTGTTTTAAATATTCGAAACACGGTTTTATATGAACGTAATAAATAAACAAAACTAAGAAGCATTTACATAGCCTGTTTCGCAATGCCGTCTCTCCCAGTGCTCGCTTATATCTCTGACTCACACATCAGCCTCAAAACGTATTGAAGGCTATAGAATCTTCTTTGACACACACACACACACACACACACACGACACACAATAGCCTACTCAGTCAAACAAACAAACAGAAAACAGAAATCAGATTTCTAGCAGAGCAACGTAATGAAAATCACAACAAAACAGGTAGCGAGTCGAGACCCAGCAAATAATAACATCACTCACCAGACGTCAGCAACGCGTTGAACACCGTTAACAAAACCGGCTACATACATCCCAAGGACAAATTAAAACGTTCGCCAACTGGCTATATTCCAACACAACCAATCGAGTTGAACTTGTCCCCTAGCTGACTTCTCCCTGCGTGCTGCAGTAATTACATCCAAATGTTTCTCTGGCGCAAAAGAGAAAGCGAATCTTAAAACGAAGGTTATCCTATAACCCTAGTTATATATATAAAAAAAAAAAAAAAAAAAACGCAAGAAATAAAATTTAAAAAAAAAACGGCGGTGCCCGGGCCCGGCCGAGCCCGCATTATTTATAAAAAAAAAAGCCCTACCCAGCCCGAACCCGCCGGCCCGGGCCGGGCCCCGTCGGGCCTGGGCAAGGTTGCAGTGCACTAGTCCTCACACCTTGCATGTCCGGCTGCAGAACAACTCCTCAGCATGTTCTGGAGGGGTGTTCAGTGGGGGGGCTTTTTTCACCTAGAAAGCCGCCCGTATCAAACCGGCCCTTTCTGTCGGGGTCCCCCCGTGGGTGCGATTGCCTCGTGGGTAGTGTCAGGGTCAGATGTCCCGTCACGGAACGCTCTGCTCGCACAGGTCCAGGGTTGGCTACGCACAGCGGGTGGGACCGGGCCAACTATCTACAGTTCCTGGCGGACCTGCGCCACATGGCGGCGGGTGCGTTGGGAGTGTCATCACATATGACTACGGCAGTACCATATGTCGAGGTGGATGGAGAGAACGCTGAGGCGGGGACTTATGTTTACACAACCCCACCCGTTTTCGAGTTTGGTACAGACCCTATTGTCAGGGTCTCCAGCAGTGACAGCTCTGGTCAACGAGATCCAATCTCTGTGGACGAAGCAAGCCATCGTCATGGCGTTCTCCTCCCGGTGTTCTCTGGTGCCTGAGAAATCGGGAGGGGGGGGTGTCAGACCCAGGCTGGACCTGTCCCATGGGAATGTTCAGCATTTTTTCGATCATCTCCTACCTGTTGAACACTGTCAGGTGGGGGTCCTCCATAGACCTGTAGGATGCGTGTATTCTGCCCTGACGACGTTCTGGTCCTTCGCGGTCGAGGTGGATCGTCAGGTCTCGTACCAGGCAGGTCCCTACCAGCCTGGGGTTTGCTGTAGACTGGAAGTAGAGTACTCCTCTTCCCAGTCAACGGTTGGAGGGCTATGGGCATCCCTCTCAGAGCGTGTTGTCAACACGCTCGGGAGGTTCCGTCCTAGGACGGTTACGGCGCTGTCTCACGTCACGTTTTTCACCGTCGCCTCCCTCGCTGGTGATGCGTCGGGCCAACGCAGTAGGGGGCAGCTGGCAAACCATGCTGCCCGGTCTGCGCTACGTTCAATGTGTTGGTATTGAAAGCGGTCCTTCTGGTCCTCAAACGGTGTTGATCAGGACGGACAATACGATGTCAGTGTCGTATATCGACAGACAGGGAGGAGTACGCTCCCCCCGTCTGCACCAGGCGGCGGGCGGCTGGCTATGGGCGTCCTCCATCTGCGCGGCCTGAGGGCTCCCCACATCCCCGGCAGGGTGAATGTGGGTACAGGTGTACTGTCGCGGGGCGGTCCTCATCCTGACGGGTGGAGATTACGTCCGGACATAGCCAGGCAGGTCTGGGACCGATGCCGTGCCGCTTGGAATTCTTCCCCATACATCTGTTAGGTCAGTTGTTGTGACGGGTACGTTGAGGAGCGCAGGTTCTTGATCCTGATGGCACCGGACCGGGGCGCAGCTGTGTGGTTCCCGGTCATGATCCGGCTACTTGTAGTCTGGAGAGGATGGACCCTTCTGTGGTTGATACCATCCGGAATGCGCATGCTCCCTCCACTGTCGTGCTTTACGCGGGCAGATGGCGTATGTTCCAAGTGTGGTGTAAGGCGGGGGGCCGGGACCCTAAAAGGTCTCCTGCCCCCTGGATGCTGTCCTTAGTTACCTCCAGTCTCTCCTTGATAGACTGTTGGCTTCGACAGTGAGGGTATATGCAGCAGCTATATCCTCCTATCATGAGGGATTTGAGGGGGATGTCTTGTTCAGCCACCCTCTTGTGAAGCGTTTCCTGCTTGGCGCTCGACGCGTTAAGCCGGTGCAACGCTCTTTGGCTCCGAGTTGGGATCTTCAATTGGTCCTCGGTCGGTTGTCCTTGGCACCGTTTGAGCCTCTTGAGCAAGCACCGTTGAAACAGATGTCGTTCAAGACTGCGTTCTTGCTGGCCGTCACCTCCGCTGAACGCGTGGGTGTGCTTTGTGCTCTCTCGGTTCGACCAGAGTGCCTGTCTTTCGTTCCGATTGCGGTGCCACTCTGCGGCCTAATCCTGCCTTCGTGCCTGTAAATATTCGGAGTTCTTCCGCTCCAGGGATATTGTGGTTCAGGCGTTTCATCCGCCTCCTCACGCTAGTGAGTTAGATGCGGGCCTTCACCTGTCATGTCCGGTCCGTGCTTGGGAATTACCTCAGCCGTACTCAGGACCTCGGGGGCACCGATCAGCTTTTTGTCTGTCACGGTGGTTCTCAGGCCGGTAAGGCACTATCGAACAACGCCTGTCCCATTGGTTGTGCGAGGGCATTGCTCTCGGCTACACGTTGGCCGGGCTGGATCCCCCTGGGGGCGTCAGGGCGCACTACACTCGTGGGGTGGCTGCCTCTGCCGCTCTGCTGGGTAGGGCCTCGGTGGAGGACATCTGTGCTGCAGCTTCATGATCCTCCCCGGGCCCCTTTGTAAGGTTTTACCTCATGGACATGACCGGGGGTTCTGTCTCCCAGGCGGTTCTGGGGTCTGTGGCCTTTCCTGTCACACGTGGTTCCGCCTGTGCTGTGTGTTCAAGGGGTTCTAGTTTCTCCTTGCTCGCACTCCGGTGGAGTTGACTGCGCCCCCCCTTCATTATGGGGTGACGGGACTCCCCAAACCCCTTGATGTGGGCTTACGGGTCCTCAGGGGGTACATTTGTCTGGCCTCGCGTCCGCTCTAACCCATATCTCGATAGGCTTAAGAGCGGGACGCGATAAGCCAAGTACGATATATAACAATAGGTTATGTATATAACCTAGTTATATGAGTACTGGCTGAGCGTCCCGCTCTTAAGCGGCCCTGAGTTCCCTTTTGAGGGATCTTTTACTGGGAACGGGATTTTTTGGCGAGGAAGAGTGTTTGGTGACCAGGCCCGCTGTCTTGTAGGCTGCGCCTCCATAGGGGCGGGACCCGGCAGGTGTGGGTGTATTTGTTTTTTATCCGTTGATGGAGGTACAATAGGTACATGAGATGAGGTATCTCGATAGGCTTAAGAGCGGGACGTTCAGCCAGTACTCATATAACTAGGTTATATACATAACCTATCGTTAATACACCAGGCTATACTCAATGGGCATCAACTGGAGGTTAATACACCAGGCTATACTCAATGGGCATCAACTGGAGGTTAATACACCAGGCTATACTCAATGGGCATCAACTAGAAGTTAATACACCAGGCTATACTCAATGGGCATCAACTGGATGTTAATACACCAGGCTATACTCAATGGGCATCAACTGGAGGTTAATACACCAGGCTATACTCAATTGGCATCAACTAGAAGTTAATACACCAGACTATACTCAATGAGCATCAACTGGAGCTTAATACACCATACTGCACTCAACAGGCATCAACTGGAAGTTAATACACCAGGCTATACTCAATGGGCATCAACTAGAAGTTAATACACCAGGTTATACTCAATGGGCATCAACTGGAAGTTAATACACTAGGCTATACTCAATGGGCATCAACTGGAAGTTAATACACCAGGCTATACTCAATGAGCATCAACTGGAGCTTAATACACCAGACTGCACTCAACAGGCATCAACTGGAAGTTAATACACCAGGCTATACTCAATGGGCATCAACTAGAAGTTAATACACCAGGCTATACTCAATGGGCATCAACTAGAAGTTAATACACCAGGCTATATTCAATGGGCATCAACTGGAAGTTAATACACCAGGCTATACTCAATGGGCATCAACTAGAAGTTAATACACCAGGCTATACTCAATGGGCATCAACTGGAGGTTAATACACCAGGCTATACTCAATGGGCATCAACTGGAGGTTAATACACCAGGCTGTACTCAATGGGCATCAAGCACGGTACCAGGGCTTGAACCAGTGGTTACAGGTTGTTGTCTTCTACCTATAGTCTAGACCAGGGGTGGCCAACCCGCGGCTCGCGAGCCGCATGCGGCTCTTTGCCCGTCAATGTGCGGCTCTTCCATCCATAAAAAAAAATTAAATTTTTTTTTTTTTTTTTTTTTTTTCCTTTTTTTTTTTTTATGGCACTCATTCCATAAGGACGTAGAATAAACATTTACAATATTTTTTTTAATGGTCCATTTGTATGTTCTTGGTATCTGAATCTAGGGACATATATGGATCAGTGTCAGAAATAGTGTGTCTGTTACTAGGCTTGAGTAAATTGTAATGAACCAAAGGAGAATATCAATTCTATTTAAAAATCTTTGACTGTAAATAACACCATGCTAAAATTGACCAGACCTGAAAAATCCAAGCAAATGAATAAAGGGAAGATGATTAAACAGAAGGTTTTGTAGATACAGTACTGAATTCTGCCATCTTTTTTATAATGTAAATTTCTCCACCATTTTTCATCATATTGCAACACCGTTTTTTGCAAGACGTTCACAGAAAGGTAGAGAAACTAACTGCGTTCTGTTTTATGGCAATAACGTTCAGGTTTGTGGGAGATAATCCCAAAAAATAAGAGAAATTAAAAAGTAAATCCAGAAGTCAGATGATTGACAGGGGCTGGTGTGAGCTGGGTAGGGTAGTTTTTCGAAATTTGAAAGCCCTGAGTCTCTTCCTTCAAAAGACTACACTCACTTTTGGTTGTGCCACTTCCTCCTGTCAATATGCGCCGGTTTCCGACTCAATGCCCTGAGATTTCTATAATCTTATATTTCACTAATAACAGTTAAAATAATTGGTAAACAAACGTAATGCTGAAAATATACACTTTTACTGTATATCTCGGGCTTAAGAGGTTAACCCTGTGAGGCCCAAATTAAAAAGAAATTAGCAACTTCAGAGGCCAGAGGGTGGGACGTATAAACACATTTACTATCAAATAGCATTGTGAGGCTGAACAACAGGACCAATTGACTATACATGTGCTTAAAGGGGAACTATCTTATAAATGGCTTTTTTCAGTGTTTACCATTGTTTCTTAGCTATGTGGACTTATATTAATCGGATATATGTCTCTAATTCTCATATTGGCGAATTCTTCCAATTCTCCTCTCACAATATTCACCCTCACTGAACTGAGTCATCTGAAAATGTGCATATCTGTGATGTCAGAGATTTCTCAGCTGCATAATAATGTGGCAGTTGATGTGGCAGTTGGCACCAGGCCACACAGTGGTTGGAGCCCAGCCTCAAAACGGCTTAAGATCTTGAGGTAGAAAAATGCGGTTTTTAGTACTTGATTAGAAATACAAAACAATGCATTTTTTTTGAAAAAAACCTAGGTGTTCCATAGACTCACAGGAATTGTGTAAAAGTGCCCAAATAGTGAAAGAAATAGTAAAATAGTTCCCCTTTAACATTTTTTAAATAAACATTATTTTTTTAAATGGCTAAAAGTGATTTTGTAATTTTGCAACTGTGGGTCTCACATGGTACTTTTAACCCTGTGAGGCCCAAATAAAAAAGACATTAGCAACTTCAGAGGCCAGAGGGTGAGACCTATAAACACATGAAGGGTGCCGTGATTGAAAAAAAAGGTTGAGAAACGCTGGTATATGGTGTGGCTCTTTGTGGTACCACAAAGAGGTTTTGTGGCTCTTAGTCTCTGACTGGTTGGCCACCCCTGGTCTAGACCATCCTGACTAGAGAACGTTCATTAATTCAAACTTTATTTAGTTGTAGAAGTTATTGAGGGTGGACCATCATTATGATGAAGCAATACAAATTACAAAAATAATGATAAATCAGAAAATAATATATATAAATTGTCCATTGTCCAAGACGGGCGTATACAAGATATCTACATATTAATTAGTCCATAAGCACTTCCCACTGTAATATACGTCATCCATTTCTTCCATTTACAAACAAAAATATTTTCTCTCACTGTAAGCTGATATGTAAGTTTTTCCATAGTATAATCTCTGAAAACATAAAAGGGAGTTATATGGTTCCTAATAACTCTATTCCTTCTTACAACCGAGCCAGTAAGTTGCAATATAAATTAATACATTTTAAAGTGAAGCTTGATTTAGTTAATTGAGTTGCAGCTTCTATTGTTTCCAGATCTTCTGGTCTCAGATCTTTGTGCGGCTTGTTGGCTTTTCTTCATTTATTTTTCCTCTGCTGCCTCCCGCTCTTCAGAACTATTGTTTTATCCGGGTAACTGAAAGAAATTCAATCAAATCAGCCATCGGTGTGTTTTCCTCGTTCCTATGCGGCCGTTAGTTTATCAAGTTGATAAAGTCAGCTGTTGCTGCCGCAGTTGTAAAAGTGTTGATACCTGTGCTCTTTAATGTTGCTATGGATCCAGGCTGGATAACGCATTGGATTTAGAACAGTGATTCAACTTGAGCCGAACTGCGTGTGCATTAAATGGTTTTAACGCACATCTGCCCGGCCAATCAGGAAAGAGTATCCACCCATGGTATAAGTCATTATAATGGATGAACCTCTGGGCTCTTAAGTGGTTTTTAATGACATAACTCCTTCCAACCCAGCAAGTTTGCTTCAGCTTGTTATTGGCAGAACCCTCTGAGAAGCAGGGCTTTTGGGTATATCGAGTGTGTAATTCTACCTGACAATGCAGGATTGTGTTTGTTCCCAGTTTTCCCTAATGGAAGTCAGCTGGCGGGCTTTTCCTGTCGGGAACGCACAGGAATGTTGTCCCACCGGGACGCCGTCCAAATAAAACAGACTGACAGACAGAGAGGAAGAAGAGGGGGGATGAGGAGGTGGTGTGGGGGAGAAATGGAGAAGAAAAACAGGGGTGGGAGGTAGAGAGATGGAGAGGAGTAGAGAGAGGAGAGAGAGAAGAGGAGAATCGTAGAGAGGGAGGAGAGATGGAGAAGAGAGGAGGAGAGAAAGGAAGGGGAGGTGTAGAGGAGAGGGGGAGGTGGATAGGAGTAGGGAGAAGGAAGCAAGGAGGAGAGGAGGAGAGGAGTAGGGAGAGGGAGGAGAGGAGAGGAGTCAGGAGAGGGAGCAGAGGAGAGGAGTAGGGAGAGGGAGAAGAGGAGTAGGGAGAGGGAGGAGAGGAGAGGAGTAGGGATAGGGAGCAGAGGAGTAGGGAGAGGGAGGAGTGGAGTAGCGAAAGGGAGGAGAGGAAAGGAGTAGGGAGAGGGAGCAGAGGAGAGGAGTAGGGAGAGGGAGGAGTGGAGTAGGGAGAGGGAGAAGAGGAGAGGAGTAGGGAGAGGGAGCAGAGGAGAGGAGTAGGGAGAGGGAGGAGAGGAGTAGGGAAAGGGAGGAGAGGAGTAGGGAGAGAGAGGAGAGGAGTAGGGAGAGGGAGAAGAGGAGTAGGGAGAGGGAGGAGAGGAGTAGGGAGAGGGAGAAGAGGAGAGTAGTAGGGAGAGGGAGGAGAGGAGTAGGGAGAGGGAGAAGAGTAGGGAGAGGGAGGAGAGGAGTAGGGAGAGGGAGAAGAGGAGAGTAGTAGGGAGAGGGAGGAGAGGAGTAGGGAGAGGGAGAAGAGGAGAGGAGTAGGGAGAGGGAGGAGAGGATTAGGGAGAGGGAGAAGAGGAGAGGAGTAGGGAGAGGGAGGAGAGGAGTAGGGAGAGGGAGAAGAGGAGAGGAGTAGGGAGAGGGAGGAGAGGAGTAGGGAGAGGGAGAAGAGGAGAGGAGAGGATACGTGAAGTTGGAGGAAAAGGAGAGACGAGAGAGGGCAGAAGAGGGGGAGAGCTGGATGGAGAAGACAGAAGAGAGCAGACGAGGGGGAGATGGATGGATAACTACTTTGACTAGTAGTTAACGAATAGGAGGTCCCTCACATACAGGCAAGGCAAGGGAGGAGTTCAGAGGAGGAATGTCATCCTACATGGAGCCATGCCAGAGAAAACACACTGGTGGACGGAGAAGAAAGAGAGAGAGAGGAGAGATAGGGAGAGAGAGAGAGAGAGAGAGAGAGAGAGAGAGAGAGAGAGAGAGAGAGAGAGAGAGAGAGAGAGAGAGAGAGAGAGAGAGAGAGAGGAAATGGACGAGGGGAGGTACTGTAGCAGAGGAAAGTAGAAAATGAGAGACTGAGAAAATGAAAAGTAAAAGAAAGGGGGAGACAGAGAGACAGATGAAGGTGAATCAGAGACAAGGAAAGAGGGAGTAAAGGAGTGAGTGAAAGGAGATAAGGTGGAGGTGGAGACAGATACCTATGGAATGTCCATAGACTGAGAGAGAGAGAGAGAGAGAGAGAGAGAGAGAGAGAGAGAGAGAGAGAGAGAGAGAGAGAGAGAGAGAGAGAGAGACAGAGAGAGAGAGAGAGAGAGGGGGATAGAGAAGGGAAATGGATGAGCTAAGTGACAAGGGGAGGTAGCAGAAGAAAGTAGAAAAGGAGATACTGAGAAAATGAAAAGTAAAAGAAAGGGGGAGACAGAGAGACAGATGAAGGTGAATCAGAGACAAGGAAAGAGGGACTAAAGGAGTGAGTGAAAGGAGATAAGGTGGAGACAGAGACCTATGGAATGTCCATAGACTGAGAGAGAGAGAGAGAGAGAGAGAGAGAGAGAGAGAGAGAGAGAGAGAGAGAGAGAGAGAGAGAGAGAGAGAGAGAGAGAGAAAAAACGGTAGAAGAGGAGAGAGAAGGATATATGGAAATTGGAAATGAAGGCAGGGAATGAAGAAGAGAGGAGAGGTAGAAGGGAGGGAGGGAGTGAGGGGAGGTGAATTGGAGTTGAAGGAGAAAATAATGGAAAGGGAGTGAGAGGGAGAGAGAGAGATAGAGAGAGAGAAGGAGGTGAAGTAGCTGGCTGGCTAACCATGACATCTACTTGAACTCATTTAGATATTTAGATATTCACACAGCTGCTCTGAAAAGGAAAGGGGCTCCTTTTTACAACCGAGGCTGTCGTTCACCTCTTCAGACTCCATATGTCAGAGTGTGTCGTGATGAGGACATTCCTCTGAGTAAATAATAAAAAAAATAATAATACTCACTTAAAGGGGCAGTTCACCAAAAGAAGACAAAACGTAACGGATAGTTTAAGCACAATCACGCAAAACTTTCCGCGTCGCGCCCCGGCCTTTTCCCAACGTTTTCGATTATGGAAAAGGTGCCCCACACCGATATGTACCCGTGTACGTGTACCCCGTGTACCCGTAGTTTTGGAGATATCTGCCATAGAGCCAACTGCTCCTGCTCACTCCTGTACAATGAAGCTGAATGGCGCTGGGTTTGAGTTGCTCAAAGCACCACAATCAATAGCAATGTCTCTTTTCAGAAATACTCAAGGTTGTTAATCCACAGTTGTGAGCAGTTTCATGTTATAATGTATGTGGGTGTACTGTGTTTGTTGCGCCACTCCGTCAGAGAGGGCCAACCAACCTTCTCATAGTTGAAATTTCTTTATTGGGAATAACCCCTTGAGATGAAACCATCTCGTTGTCAAGGGGGTCCGCAAAGACAAAATACAGAGTAATTTGACAATCTTATAACAAAAACAACAAACAACAGTCAACAAATAACAAACAAAAAAGACAAAACAAAACAGAAACAAAAAACAACAAAACAACAGAGTAAGCAACGCCAGCCAAGAAAATAATAAAAAAATTAAAAAACATACAACAGTAACATGTCAACAACAACAACACAACGACAAGAACATGAACTGCAACAGTTTTAAACAATGGCGAGACACTGCAGGTGAATAGTCAAATATACTTTTTTTGTTGATTTTGAGATTTTGTTATATTTTGCTTCCTAAACATGTCTTCTATGAAACTAGTGACAATAAAACGTCAATAACACACATTTAGTTGTTTATTTTACATCATTTTGCCTTATTGCATCCATAAATTTGCACATATTTAATGGGGAAGTGCCTCATTTGCATATATAAACATAAATTTCAGAAAACTTGCAATATATTTTTTCTTAGTTTATATGTACATAACACATTGGGAAAGTTTCATAGTGATATCTATTCAAATATTTTTTGCCTATTAGGGGGTACTACACTGTACTACACTGTTTGTAGCCTGTGTGTAGTTCTGTTCAGTTCAATAACATCATTATTATTATTATTATTCAGTTATCAGGCATGTGTTTAGGTTGTCTATTACTAATGGTTTGATTAGGTATTGTGTTTGTAAATATCTGTTTAAAAAAAAAGTATGGCATTTTACAATACAGAACTTTGAAGGCGTTTTCCCAAAAATGAGTTTTAAGAGTTTTTCCTCATACTCTGAGCCAGAAATCTCCACTTCTGTAGCACTCACATACACCAAACCTTCCAGTTCTATTCATATCTATGTCCTGAAGGTATTTACAGAAGGGTTTGTTGATATCGCATTCATACCCTGATTTATATCACATTTTATTCCTAAAAACATGGCGAAATATGTAATTTTACCATAAAAATGGACTGAATGGAGTATTTTCTGATTTATGGAGTGATAAAAAGAGATATCCAAAATCCCCTCTGTAATAACCTTTGGCTCTAATATGTCAACAAAATGAAACTATAATTTTGAAAATGGCTTTATCCAATGTTCAGATTTCTGTCCTGGAATTATATGCAAATTAGTGCATATTTAAGTAGATCATGCCTCATTAGCATATTTAAACATACAATTTCAGAAAACTTGTAATACAAAAAAGTCTTGTCTTAATATAAGTAATCAACTGGGGAAGTTTCATTGTGATATCTATTAGTTAATTTTTTTACCCTATTCACCTGCAGTGTCTCCCCTTAAAAGATGATGTTGAACGGATGTGGACAGGTAGATTATTCCAGTCGGATGGAGCTTTAAACATAAAATATTTTTTACCAGCTGATTTATGGGTTTTTGGAACAGAAAAAAAGTGTTGAGTACAATGACGAAGTTGGTAATTAGAAGTGAAAGGTACGGTACCATACCACTGTTTAAGGTATTGAGGATAATTAAAATAAATGCATTTAAAAATAAACTGGAACCAATGTTGTTGTCTTCTTATTGTGGGAGAAGGGAAGTTGAGATTTTCATACATAATAATGATGAGTGTTATATGAACAGCCAAGAACAAATCTGCATACGATTATAGATGGTGTTAAGCGGAACAAGGGTAGTTTTCGCTGCAATCATATAGACTATATCAGCATAGTCCATTATGGGTAGTGTGAGTTGTGAGATTAGCTTTTTTCTAACCGTAAATGTAAAACTATTTCTCTATGGAGGTCACAATGATGAGTGTTGTTTCTATCACCAGTAATTGTTCTAAGAGACAGCGTCCAAAGATTTAAGAGTTGAGGCCACAGCATGTCTGTAGATTACATCACCAGTCCAAGACTGAGAGGAATACTGTTTTCACAACTCTCTTCCTGCTAATCAGAGGAAAGCTGGATCTGTATGTGTTACAGGGTCTAAAAGATGTGCAGATGTGCAGCAGATGTGTCCCTCTCGTGATGCAGCGGGTGGGAGGAGCTCAGATGCAGATGACTGAGGTTTCTACTTAGGCGCTAGGCGGAGTGTATTGCTGCATCGATAATGTGGAGGCATAATGAGACATAATGTTGAGGAAATGGTGCTGATCAGATCAGGAAATGGTGCTGATCGGATCAGGAATTGGTGCAGATCAGATCAGGAAAATAAATTAGATTAGATTCAAATGTATTGTCATCGTACAGCACAACAAAAGGTGCATTTAACCAGAGTACAAATGTAACAGTAAAGAGCAATAGTAATATACAATGTGCAGGTGTTTCAAAAAGCACATATTTGATCTACATATGCCGAATACGTTTTAATCCTGGTCACAAACCAAAAAGATGTTCACGTTCTTGGGAAAAGTGTTAGTGATTTTTAAAATGTTTCACGTCTGGTTAATGTTAGCATGGTGTTATTCACCGTTAAAGATACAAAATAATAATAATAATAATAATAATAATAATAATAATAATAATAATAATAATAATAATAATAATAATAATAATAATAATAATAATAATAATAATAATAATAATAATAATAATAATAATAATAATAATAATAATAATAATAATAATAATAATAATAATAATAATAATAATAATAATAATAATAATAATAATAATAATAATAATAATAATAATAATAATAATTGATATTCTCCTTTGGTTTAACACTTTGAGTGCCAGTGATGAGATTTCTCGTTAGTTCATGCCGACCGTTGAGTGCCAACAACGAGAGATCTATTTTTTTTTTTTATTAGCGATTTCCATTCATATTTCATCAATCTAGCCTCACGTTACCACTGCAAACTCTCTCTGAGCTCCATTGGGAAAATACTGCCGCCTATCGTCTCTCCCTGTGGTACTGCACCCCTTTGGATTGGATTGAATGAAACACATGAAAAAAAAAATCCTGCTTCCACATTTTACTACTCAGGCATGTAACTCGAGCCAATCGGATTCATTGTGGACCATCAGAACAGCGTGGAATCGGTGTTTCGACCACCCAGCGTTGGATCAATAAACGCGATCGATATTTGGAATGGCGATCAGGAATTGGAATAATCTTTTTGGAGAACATCTGATCTGAGGTAAGGAATCTATTTTACCAGTCTTAGGATAATCAGAGCTTTTTTCACAGAGATATCAACGTGGGCCCTATGTGTGTGTGTGAGTGTGTGGGTGTGTGTGTGTGTGCTGATCAGGAAATGGATAATCGATTTTTCAGCCCGCTTCTATAGCGTGCATAAGTACACATATACTATCGATAATCTAGCGTTCATTTGAAAACGATTCATAAATAGGCCGAAAAATTACAATGTTTTTTGTGTATTCCAGAATATTCCAGTAAAGGGCGTTTATCACAGAATCTTTATATTTTCCTGAAACTTTAAAAAAACTAGAGTTTTTCAAAATGGTATAAAACGGAAATGAACCGATTAAAAAACAATCCGTTTCGACAATGTTGACTGCAAACAAGTCATTGATAAGCGACGGCCATATTATACACATAGCCATAATTTAAGATATAGTTTATGCGTTCGCAAATATGAGAGCTCTATCATTGAAGTGGGCGTTGGCATGCAACCGGACCCGCGCCACGGAAAGTGTTAATCAAGCCTAGTAACAGACACAATATTTCTGACACTGGAAATACATTCCCTGAGGTCCATAGATGTCCCTAGATACCCAAAACATGCAAATGGACCTTGTAGAAGTAGATCCATCTTGCATTTATTTTGGTATGTACTTTTAGGTGGATATTCACAAAATAGGGCTTAAAGGGGAACTCCACTTTTTTTGGAAATTAGCTTATTTAACATCTTCCCTGGAGTTAGACAAGAAGATGCATACCTTTTTTGTCTCTGTGCGTGCATTTTAGCTTTGGGAATAGACGCTCCGTTAGCATAGCTTAGCTTCATCACTGGAAGTGAGGCAGGACAGTAGCCTTACAGTGCCTTACAGTGTATTGCAAGGTCTGACATTGACCAAACTTGATATGCATGACCTTGGTGGGCTCTAGGTCAACTCCTGAAAAGGGGGTCAATGTCAGACCTTGCAATCAAAAGTTAGGGGGCGCACTGAAATTATGGCAAGGGTTATTAGCCCCCTAACTTTTGATTGCAAAGTCTGACATTGACCCCCTTTTCAGGAGTTGACCTAGAGCCCACCAAGGTCATGCATATCAAGTTTGGTCAATGTCAGACCTTGCAATACACTGTAAGGCACTGTAAGGCTACTGTCCTGCCTCACTTCCAGTGATGAAGCTAAGCTATGCTAACGGAGCGTCTATTCCCAAAGCTAAAATGCACGCACAGAGACAAAAAAGGTATGCATCTTCTTGTCTAACTCCAGGGAAGATGTTAAATAAGCTAATTTCCAAAAAAAGTGGAGTTCCCCTTTAACAGGTTGTCAGAAAGTGTCAGAAATATTGTGTCTGTTACTTGGCTTGAGTAAATTGTGATGAAACAAAGGAGAATATAAATTATGATTTTTCTTTGCATCTTTGACAGTGAATAACACCATGCAAAAATTTACCAGACATGAAAAACTGCCACTGAGCTCATTCAGCACCTTCTTGAGCTCACATGTACAAAAAATCTAAGGAAACGAATAAAGGGAAGATGATTAACCTCTTAAGCCCGGAGCCCTATTTTCTGAAAATCCGCCTAAAATACATACCTAAGTAAATGGAATATTGCTCCACTTCTACAAGTCCATTAGCATATTCTTGGTATCTAGGGACATCTATGGACCTCAGTGAATGTATTCCCAGTGTCAGAAACATTGTGTCTATTACTACACTGTAAAAAATAAAATCGGTAAAAAAACGGTAAAAGTCTGGCAGCTTGGGGACAGAGATTTAGTGTAAAATTTACATTGAAATACCCTAATTAAAATAAAGTGGAAAAGCAATAAATTTACAGATAATTCTGTTTATTATTTGAGAACCAGAGAACAGAGAATCACTGTTAATTGACAGGTTAGGTTCAGCAGTGAAACACTGTTATTTTACAGGTTTTTTCCTACATTATTATGATCAAACACCTTCAATAAAGTGACAGAACTTAAAGTTCAGCAGTGAAACACTGTTATTTCACAAGTTTTCCCTACATTTACGATGAAACTCCTTCAATTAAGTGACATAACTCAAAGTTCAGCAGTGAAACACTGTTATTTCACAGGTCTTTCCTATCTTGTCTAGCACAGTCTCTGGAGCGTAACAGTAAGAAGCATTTTGTATGAAAGTATTCTGTACTTCTGTATGACAACTATTAAAGAACTTGAACTTGAACTTGAACTTGAATTATTACGATCAAACTCCTTCAATAAAGTGACAGAACTTAAAGTTCAGCAGTGAAACACTGTTATTTCACAGGTTTTTCCTAAATTATTATGATCAAACTCCTTCAATAAAGTGACAGAACTTAAAGTTCAGCAGTGAAACACTGTTATTTTACATGTTTTCCCAGAATTATTACAATCAAACTCCTTCAATTAAGTGACAGAACTCAAAGTTCAGCAGTGAAACACTGTTATTTTACATGTTTTCCCATAATTATTACAATCAAGCTCCTTCAATTAAGTGACAGAACTCAAAGTTCAGCAGTGAAACACTGTTATTTTACATGTTTTCCCATAATTATTACAATCAAACTCCTTCAATTAAGTGACAGAACTCAAAGTTCAGCAGTGAAACACTGTTATTTCACAGGTTTTTCCTCAATTATTACGATCAAACTCCTTCAATAAAGTGACAGAACTTAAAGTTCAGCAGTGAAACACTGTTATTTTACAGGTTTTCCCATAATTATTACAATCAAACTCCTTCAATTAAGTGACAGAACTCAAAGTTCAGCAGTGAAAGACTGTTATTTCACAGGTTTTTCCTAAATTATTACGATCAAACTCCTTCAATAAAGTGACAGAACTTAAAGTTCAGCAGTGAAACACTGTTATTTTACAGGTTTTCCCATAATTATTACAATCAAACTCCTTCAATTAAGTGACAGAACTCAAAGTTCAGCAGTGAAACACTGTTATTTCACAGGTTTTTCCTCAATTATTACAATCAAGTGTGCTGTATAAAACAGATTCAAATGATTTAAAACTTTAGCTTGCAGTGTTTGTTCAAATATAATGTTTAAATACAGTATGTAAAGTTAAAAACCTATAGAAGTACAATCTAAACACTATTTATGGATCAATATGCATGGCAGCTGCCACCATTGGTGTGTGAATGTGTGTGAATAGGTGAATGAGAGGCCATACGCGCTTTGGATAAAAGCGCTATTGCTATATAAGTGCAGTCCATTGAACATAACATAATGGCCAAGTAGTAAATTAAACTTTATGTCCACAATTCTGAACTATCCCTTCAATGTCATCAGATGATTTCAACTTTTAAAAGCGGAGAAAGCAACATATTGTGCTGTTGAACCGAGGGGGTTGTGGTCAGGTCTACAGTTTGTTAGCTTTACCATTTCAGTTTTATATTGTTTTCCACAATATTCTCCCGACCCCTGGGGGCTCCATAATATATGTGAACATTATACTGTTTAATTCAGAATCCCAACTATACAGTGTATTACTAAGTAAAAATCAAAACATACCACACCACAAAAGGTCAATGAATCAGTGGCACAAGTGAAGAGCAGATAAGGAACAATCCTCCAGATTGGCAGTAATCAGCTGGATCCTTGGTGCATGGTGCATCTGGGAAAATGAAAAAAAAGGACACTATGATTCACTGGAAAGTCCGGGACTGTACATTAGGAGGGGGTGGGTGGTAGGAAAAAAGATATATACGGTGTGGAGGAGACTGTCTACAGATACACCTGTGTGATGTTGCTACGGAGTTAAGCTAATAAACGTATACTATACTCACAACCACAGCAGGGGACACAACTATTTTGTTACCCTGCCATGTGGCGGACAGACCTCGCAAATGTCACTCGCCCAATAGCCTCCAGCTGCAACCACTCGAGTCCCTGAGTGATGACTGCTTGGCGCCGCCTCGGTAGAAAAAATTCCCTTTTCATGATATTTGGCGCCTCTGATTGGCTCAATTTTGTTTCAATCTGTATGCATCTACAAATCATATTATACCAGGTAGTCAATTCCGTTAGACTGCGAATCAAATTGACGGATCTCCCCAATCAAATTGACGGAAATCCGTCTTGAGACGGAACACTTTAATGCCTGCATTCAACATCGATTATCTATTGTTCAGGATGTAGGAACGTTATACTTTTTCATTCATACAAAAATACAAAAATACCTTCTAGAATATAAGTATGTTTTATCATTTTCTGTAGTAATTCCTAGAACGTGAGTTATAGACCTAAATGCATCGATTGCCGTTTATTCCCTAGACACGCTATATTAAAAAATTCAACTGTATATGATCGTATACGTTATGCGTCATCATGCACGGAGGAAAGGGGGGGGGGGCGGCGTTTATAATTACGTGATCGTCAGTAAATGCTTTATGTAGTATGGGTGATATATTGATCAGATGGTTTGCAGTGAAATGAATAAATTGGGCTGAAAATAACCAGGGTTTAGCCCAGTCAGATTTAAGGCTTTAAGACGTTTTAATGCCAATCAGAATTAAATTTAATACCAATTTCACGATAACAAAATGGCAAAAATCATGGGTACTCTCAGTACTCATTCAAGGGTACTACGACTATGCCTGCACCTCATGGTACCAAAGCACCTCAAAGGCACTAAAAACAAGATTACAAACATCACAAAACAAACTGGCCAGACTACTGCTTAACCTCACTCCTAAAACCCACTTTACCCCTGCCCACATTCAAAACCGCTCTTAAAGAGCACCTACGGGAGACTGCAATTCGAAACTGGCCACCGTAAATGTCCACCCCCCCCCCCCTCCTCCTAATGTACAGTCTCATCCCCATCATATATATATATAATATTTTCTGTTAGGATCTCTGGGTAACAGTACTGTATATTATTTGCATATCATATATGTCACAAATGTAACAGTACTACAGTATATACCTGTATGTCATGTATGTCCCTATGCCATAAATGTCATGATGTCATGTATGTTTTTACTGTATTTATTTCTGTATATGTTCGGACAGAGATACGGGATGGTTTGAAAGCTCGGCGTTGCTAATAAATATTTTTAATATTTTTTTATAAACTGCTCAAAGCGGCATTATTTCCGCCGTTGGGTGATCACAGCGCCTGCGCACCATCCCGTATCTCTGTCCGAAACCCTTGTGCAACTGTGAGCACATTTGTAATGTCTCTGTGATACTTGTATAACGAACGGTTCGGCCAGAACCAGTCCTTCAGGGTAAATCTAGGTTGGTTTCCCATTGAGGAGCAAGTGACTGTGGATTCACTCGGTGCAGCACAGTCACGAAAGGGGCTAGTATGGACCCTGATGTAAACAAGACAAACGTCTTTCTCTGGTCTGCATCACCTTAACAATTGTGTGTATTGAGCCGTACTGTATTGTACCCATTCTGCAATCTGTTAAATAAAGTTTTCATTCATTCATTCAGCCAGCCGCCGCGCTCACTGGGGCTATTGATAGCGTCAATTAATTGTTGTTGTTGTTGGTACTGCCGCTGCGGATGTGAACGGGGCCGGAGGGGCTTTGGGAGGATGGGAAAGTTATTATTATTATTATTATTATAATAGTAATTGGCTATCATACGTGCCTAGCTAGCGTTAGCTAAAAGAGCCCTCGCAGTGAAGTTATTATTATTATAGCTATCATACTGCAATATAAACTGAGTTTTATAGTGAAAAGAGCAGCTTTATTTTGATCAATATTGAAGGCTCTATATTGCAGGAAATTGCACATACAGGTGTTCATTAAATGTAAAAAAAATAAAATAAAAAAAAAAGAATAAAAAAGAATCTTGCACCCCCACTTTCAACTATAACTAGGCGGCCATGGGTGTATATATGAATTTTGAATGCCATGGCGAAAAAATTCAATATTGATCTCAATAACGCTGTACAGCGAGATCCAATAGGGTCCAGCTGCAGACTCGGAGCCTCGGTCCAGATTGGAACTTCCGCCCTGCCACAGGACTATTACTCCTGTGACAGGGCAATGCGCTGATTGGCGGAAAGTACGGAAGTATCTCGAAGTACGTCTGACGTATCTCGAATTACGTCTGACGTTTCTCTACGTTAGCGAACATTAAACGTTGTATTCATAAAATAATATAAATTCAGCAGCATGGGGAGGGCCGGGGGGAGGGGAGGTACAGGTAGTAGAAGACATAGTTATAGTACAGTGGAGAAGTAAAAATAGAATAAAAAGGCAGTGGAAACAATATACAATATTATTAACTCTAATAATAACACGCCTCGCGGGCTCATTATAATACGAGAGCCGTGGGTCTGCATTGTATAGAGCAGATCCCCCAGCCGTATTCAAGCGCTGGAGCGTTTTGCGATGGATAAAACTGTATTAATATAGTAGTAATAATAGTAGTTGGCTAGTTGCGCGCTTCTGGCCACCTCCCGCAGTGCGCGCATACACACATACTGTCTGTAGCCTATACAGTACGTGCAAAATTAGTTGTCAAGAGCCAATCGCACAGGTTGCCTCATCTCATCTGGCTCTGCAAATAGATCTAGAGTCTGAATATCATATATAGCCTGCTGATGATCTCTCTCAAATCCATTCTGAGAACGGAATGCAGTGCCTGCGATGCGGGTCTTGATTGATTGATTGATTGATTGATTGATTGATTGATTGATTGATTGATTGATTGAAAATTGTATTAACAGATCATGCTGGACCTACAAAAGGCCTTTGACCTGATTGCTCTATCTATCTGATCTTATTACAAAATACTTGCCTCCTAGATCACTAAATGCGGGGCTCCTATCCTATTGAACATATTTTACTTTGTGTGTTTATTTTAACAATAATTTGTGATGCCATCACACAAACTGGCATTTAAAGGGTAAAATTTCAAAAAGTCCTGCACCAGAATGCAGGAAATTAAGTTTTTGTAACAAAATAATTGTGTGTGTGTGTGTGTGTGTGTGTGTGTGTGTGTGTGTGTGTGTGTGTGTGTGTGTGTGTGTGTGTGTGTGTGTGTGTGTGTGCGTGCGTGTGCGTGTGTGTGTGTGTGAGAGAGAGAGAGAGAATGATGGACAATTGCTTGCTGTGTGAGAGAGAGAGATAGAGAGAGAGAGATAGAGATTAAGTACATTTGCTGAAATACAGTTGTTCTTAATTTTCTCACTTGCTATGTGAGAATGTTAGTTATTATGTTCTCAATGCCCCTTGCATTGTATGAGTTGTGTGGAAGCGTTTGCTAGTTCTAGTGCTATCCCTTTGTACATTGTGGCTGTGTCTGACAAAAGTTAACAATAAATAATGGTATTAGGAATACATTTGCCTCCTGCGTGAACTGTGCATAGCTGAATAGACTGTATTTTAACACCGGTCATATGGTGGTACTTGGAGAGCCAGCTACATTCTCAGGTGGTACTTGGTGTAAAAAGTTTGAGAACCACTGATCTATCATGTATACAATTCAACTCACAATTCTACATGGGCTTCAGGTGGTGGTCTGCGTCTTCAGGTGGTGACATACTTCCCGCAACTGGCGAAGAATCTCTGAAATATTGGATTGTTTGACAGTGACACACAACAGAATATTATTTTATGCCTGAATTTCCCCAAAATGGCTAATTGGACAGCAATTCTCCACCATCAGTGGCTATACGTGTCAGATAGGTGCAGATAGGAGAATCTGTCTGAATGACAAAGAAATCGCTTAACTCTCCCTCCCTCGGCCGCTATTGGCGCGACGGTGTAGCGGTCATTCCTATATGGCTATGACTATGAGCCCAGATGCAACGAGTAATTGTCTACTCAAAATCAACTAAGTGTCATGATTACGTCATTACAACCTGGGACTTGGATGGGAGAGCAGGAAAGATCCAATGTCTTCAGTCAAAAATCCGCCAATCAATGCAAAGGTAAACATACGTCTTTAGAGACGTTTTATATAAGAATAAACACCAGTGAACTTGTGTATAAAATTCAACTCACGCTACAGGCAGTCTCTGCCTGCGTGCAACTGCTGGTCTCTGGTGGTAATTCAGGAATGGCTTCAAGTTCCTCTGGCGAAGAATCTCTGAAATATTGAATACGACAATAAAAATGTTATGCCAGTGAGAGAGGGAGACGGAGATAGAGGGAGAGACAGACATAGCACTGCTGTGTCATCAAATGACAAAGGCTTTGGCAATGTAGGTGTTGTGTGAAGTGGAGGGGGTCGAGGTGAGAGAGACAGAAAGACAGAGATGAAAACACAGATAAAGGTGTGAAGTTTGAAGTGGGGTGAGAGAGACAGACAATATTGAATTGAAAGATAATACTTACTGAGCTGAATCAATGGCAGTGTGGTAATAGGGGCTGGAGTTATACATTGGCATTCCTAGAGAAAGAGCAACATAATTAACAAAATAAGGAAAAAATAAGCACCATCAAAGTAGTTATCAATGAGCACCATATAACCTACAGTAGCAAGTGTACCTAGCTCCATATACCTAGCGCATGTCTGGTGGTAAAAACAAAACATGATTTGAGAATGTGTTAGTTAACTCACCTTGATAGCGGCGATGATTGCCAGCGAATTCTAAAAAGAAGACGATCAAAATATTCAAAAAACCTTGTATGCAATTTATCAAGACTGTGTATATTATATATATATATATATGTTTAGAGTAGCAGGAACTAGAAGTTCAAATATGTCAGTCTTTCAAAGCCCCATTTTTTATATATAACAAAAGGCAGAATGAACATCACTGCCGCCCTGCTGGATTAAATTCTGAATTGCAGGTAGGCCTGAATAAGTATTTACTGTGCAAAATAACCAAAACCAGATAAATAATATCTGTTTTTTATGAAGCACAGATCATGTTAATTAAGTATTCTGAGTCTGAGCAGACAGAAAACCATCTTACCCTCAGCAAGGGATTACTTTGTGCTGAAGACCCACAATGCAACACAACAACTGCAAGCTAAAATGCCTCACATACAAAACGAAATAAAATAGAGCCATGGCTGTGTCCCAAGTTTAACACAATTGAACTATAATAAAGTATTTGTTAACACTAGTTACAACAATGCTTATGTAACTATTAAAAACGTACATTTTAATCACGAAACAAAATGGCAGACTAACGTTAGCTAGCATGCTAGCTAGCTAACGTTAGTAGCTATAATAATATGCATCACTATTTGCTCAAACAAGCTCCAAACTATTTGCCACGGCACAGAGATAACATTTAGTCAAACGATAACAGCCCGGTGATGGTATCTGAACGGAATCATACTATTCCCATAAGAACTCACTTACCAGTTAAGTATACCATCTAGCATGTTAGCTAATAATGCTAACAAGCTTCGTTCTAGCCTACTAGTTGCCACCACGGTAATAATTCACAAAGTAGCATGTAGTCAAACGATGACAGCAAGATTATGGTATGTGAATGGCATAATACATAATATCTACTAAATTGATTCAACGACAGTTTTTCAAATGTTGAAATGGTATCTGTAATTAAATATTGAATCAACATAGCTTTTTCAACCTCAACCAAAAATAACCAATCTGACTGTACATTGGAGGTGGTTGGGTGGGTGGGGGGGTTGGGTAGGAGGGGTGGGTGGGGGACACTGTACAACTGTACATAAATATTACAGTGACAGTCCAGTTGAGTTAATGGATGGAGGGAGGGGGGGGGGGGGCGTTGACTTGCAACGGATGGACTATAGTGCAGCAATGCAAGTTCAATTCACAGTTATTACTACAGACCGGTGGCACTCACCTCTGTGGTCATGAAATGTTTCGAGAGGCTGGTCAAGGACCACATTTGTGCCTCCCTCCCCAGTGATATGGACCCTATGCAATTTGCATACAGGACAAACAGGTCCACTGACGACGCGGTCTCCCAGGTACTGCACAGCACCCTCTCTCACCTTGACCGTCAGAAGGGGGGCTATGTGAGACTGTTGTTCATACAGCTCAGCGTTCAACACCATAGTCCCCACCAGACTGGTGGACAAGCTGATCGAGCTGGGTCTGAGCTCCGCCCTGAGCGCCTGGGTACTGGACTTTCTGAGTGAAAGACCCCAGGCGGTCAGGGTGGGGGGTCAGACCTCCAACACCATCACCCAATTCAATTTCATCAATTTCATCTCTGTGCGTCAGAGTTAATTTTTTTACAGAGCGCTAGCTGCTCCCTACTTCCAGTCCTTGTGCTAAACTATAGGCTAGTTGCTTGCTTCCAGCCCTTGTGCTAAGCTATAGCTAGCTGCTCCCTACTGCTTCCAGCCCTTGTGCTAAGCTATATAGCTAGCTGCTCCCTACTGCTTCCAGCCCTTGTGCTAAGCTATAGGCTAGCTGGTCCCTATACTGCTTCCAGCCCTTGTGCTAAGCTATAGCTAGCTGCTCCCTACTGCTTCCAGCCCTTGTGCTAAGCTATATAGCTAGCTGCTCCCTACTGCTTCCAGCCCTTGTGCTAAGCTATAGGCTAGCTGGTCCCTATACTGCTTCCAGCCCTTGTGCTAAGCTATAGCTAGCTGCTCCCTACTGCTTACAGCCCTTGTGCTAAGCTATAGGCTAGCTGGTCCCTATACTGCTTCCAGCCCTTGTGCTAAGCTATAGCTAGCTGGTCCCTATACTGCTTCCAGCCCTTGTGCTAAGCTATAGCTAGCTGCTCCCTACTGCTTCCAGCCCTTGTGCTAAGCTATAGGCTAGCTGGTCCCTATACTGCTTCCAGCCCTTGTGCTAAGCTATAGCTAGCTGCTCCCTACTGCTTCCAGCCCTTGTGCTAAGCTATATAGCTAGCTGCTCCATACTGCTTCCAGCCCTTGTGCTAAGCTATATAGCTAGCTGCTCCCTACTGCTTCCAGCCCTTATGCTAAGCTATAGGCTAGCTGGTCCCTATACTGCTTCCAGCCCTTGTGCTAAGCTATAGCTAGCTGCTCCCTACTGCTTCCAGCCCTTGTGCTAAGCTATATAGCTAGCTGCTCCCTACTGCTTCCAGCCCTTGTGCTAAGCTATAGGCTAGCTGGTCCCTATACTGCTTCCAGCCCTTGTGCTAAGCTATAGCTAGCTGCTCCCTACTGCTTCCAGCCCGTATGCTAAGCTTTAGGCTAGCTGGTCCCTATACTGCTTCCAGCCCTTGTGCTAAGCTATAGCTAGCTGCTCCCTACTGCTTCCAGCCCTTGTGCTAAGCTATAGGCTAGCTGGTCCCTATACTGCTTCCAGCCCTTGTGCTAAGCTATATAGCTAGCTGCTCCCTACTGCTTCCAGCCCTTGTGCTAAGCTATATAGCTAGCTGCTCCCTGACACATGCCTCCTCTATTTGAACGACCACATCAAACAAGAGGTGGACGCGGGCTAATACTGCGGCATGGTCATGCTGGACCTACAAAAGGCCTTCGATACTGTCAATCACTCCATTCTGATTGACAAGCTAAAAGCAATTGATTTTGATAGCTTATCAGTGAGCTGGATGCAATCCTACCTGGAGGGGAGAGAACAGATGGTAGAGGTAAAAGGTATACTCTATCCCCTCCCCTCACAGTGAGCTGTGGTGTTCCACAAGGAAGCATACTAGGACCGCTACTCTTCCTAATTTATGCAAATGACATGTCGTCAGCCTGTGACTGCAACTTGTTCCTGTTTGCGGACGACTCAGCCATGCTGGTCTCTGACAAGAACAAGTTGCAGGTTGAAAAAACCCTCAGCTCGGAACTATATAGGCAAAATCTGCATATGGCTCGCTGATAACAAACTATCATTACACATGGGCAAAACAGAGTCCATTCTCTTCGGTTCAAATAACAAACTCAGCAAGACCGACGGCTTCTCAGTTGCAGTGCATGGGTGACAATATTGTCACAAGGAAAGACGAAATTACCTACCTGGGTTCCATCCTAGAGGCAAATCTTTCCTGTGACAAAATGGCATCCAATGTAATAAAAAAAGTCAACCAACGAAATAGATTCTTGTACCGGATCTCCTCTCAAGAAACAAGAATACCCTGAAGACTCTGGCAGGAGCCCTCATTCAATATACTACGACTATGCGTGCACCTCATGGTACCAAAGCACCTCATAGGCGCTTAAATCTAAATTACAAACATCACAAAACAAACTGGTCAGACTACTACTTGACCTTACCCCCAGAACCCACCTCACCCCTGCCCACTTTGACAACCTAGGATGGCTTAGAGTAGACGACAGAGTACAGCAACTTGCAATGGGCCTGGTCTACAAGATACACTATACGACTAAGGTACCCATGTACATGTCAAAATACTTCCCAAAGGTCAGTGAATACCACAACCACTATAGAGGAAGCTCAACAAATCATGTTAAACCCAGATTCGGCTCAAACAATGAACTAAACACGTTTCGCAATTATGCCACATCAATGTGGAACGCCCTACCCAAAGCTGTAAAGGAATGTGAATCACTACCCACTTTCAAAAACACCCTCAAAGAACACCTATACGGGATACTGCAATTCGAAACATGGCCCCTACAAATTTACATTTACATTTACATTTAGTCATTTAGCTGACGCTTTTATCCAAAGCGACTTACATGTTCTGTACGACAAGCCATCAGGAAGGGCACAAGCTGAGCAACAATGTTCATCAAAGTGTTGAGTACTGGTTAGTTTATTAGGACAAGTGCATGACAGTACGGTTAGTTACGGTTAGATTTTTTTTTTTAATTCAGATAATGGTTGAAGAAGTGCGTCTTTAGTCGACGGCGAAAGATTGGACGTGTTTCGGCTGTCCTAACTGGGGTGGGTATAGTTCATTCCACCATTGTGGGGCAAGGACTGAGAATAGGCGACTTCTCTTTGATGACCCTCCCGGAGCTTGGATAGGAGTAGGTCTGAGGCGGCCAGAAGATGCAGAGCGTAGGGGTCTTGAGGGTGTGTAGTTAGAAACCATTGACCGGAGGTAGGCGGGAGCGGTTCCCTTTGCCGCACGGTATGCTAGGTCGAGGGCCTTGAAGCGGATTCGTGCAGCAATGGGGAGCCAGTGCAGGTCCCTAAGAAGTGGGGTGACATGGGCCGACTTCGGTAGGTTTGAGATCAGGCGGGCCGCTGCGTTCTGAATGAGTTGAAACATTTCCTAACCCAGTTGTCCCCCCCCCCCCCTGCCCAACCCCCCCCCCCCCACCTCCAATGTACAGCCCCCCCCCCCCACCCCACCCAACCCCACCCCACCTACCCAACCTCCTCCAATGTATACAGTTTCGACGTCAAATGTATATGTGACCAGGTATGGACTTCAGGGTCATGTTGAGGGATCTTCATTTTTTTTTTTTTACATATTATGAAAGTACAGATTCATACCTTCAAAATAAGCCATCACTTGAACATTTTGGTGGGATACTTTGCAAACTACTTCCTATGATTCATGGTGATTATCACAAAACGTATTCAGAGATAATAGCCTTCAAGAGACGAGCAGGCTATTCAGTGACAATAGTGAAACAACTACAACACTACCCAGAAGTCATTGTAATCCATGGCCCCCCTCTCTCTAGGGCAATTAACACCTGGCAGCTTTCCAGTCTGAGGCTCTTTGTTATTAAAATGAGTCTGGTGACTGGTAGTGGTAGTGAAAGGGACCCTGATAATAAACAAGAAACTTAATCAAGTTTCAAGATTTTATTAGCATTTAAAATAACACGAGATAAAAATAGACATGCTAAAGTCAATGTTCAATGTTCTGATGGCCTCTCCAGAAGCATTTAGATGTAAATACATGTAGTGTGGTAGTGAAAGACACAACAACTAGGTTAACCTTCTGTAGTGTGGTAGTGAAAGGTTAACCTTCTGTAGTGTGGTAGTGACGGATAAAAAAACGGATAAATAGTTATTTTTACCATATTTCTAATATTTATTTTTGCTAAATACCAATTATAAATATCTCGACGAATTACCTCTGAATATGAATCAAAAAAAATATTAAAGATTCGCTCACTAGTTCTACCAGAAACGGAGTTGAGGCGAAGCATTACTAAGCGCTTCTGTAGTGTGGCAGTGAAAGGGTAACCTTCTGTAGTGTGGTAGTGACGGATAAAAAGGTTTTTTTACCATATTTCTAATATTTATTTTTGCTAAATACCAATTATAAATATCTCGACGAATTACCTCTGAATATGAATCAAAAAAAATATTAAAGATTCGCTCACTAGTTCTACCAGAAACGGAGTTGAGGCGAAGCATTAGTAAGCGCTTCTGTAGTGTGGCAGTGAAAGGGTAACCTTCTGTAGTGTGGTAGTGACGGATAAAAAGGTTTTTTTACCATATTTCTAATATTTATTTTTGCTAAATACCAATTATAAATATCTCGACGAATTACCTCTGAATATGAATCAAAAAAAATATTAAAGATTCGCTCACTAGTTCTACCAGAAACGGAGTTGAGGCGAAGCATTACTAAGCGCTTCTGTAGTGTGGCAGTGAAAGGGTTAACGCGCCCTCATCGCGCCCCAGCGCAGTTTACATCAGGGCCCCCACAATAATGAAAAAGCAGATGAAAAAGCCATTTTTTATCACTCCGTTTCCGTATTAAATTAATTTACTTTTAGCCATTAGGTTGGAAAAAATGCACCCTACCGAAATTCGTTCGCTCATAAAATTCGAACTGTGTTTTAATGGTTTTTAATTAAGTTAAAACACACGTTTTATAAAGGCCGTCAAGGCCTTTTTTTTTTAATCTTTTTTTTAGACACTGCGTTACGTTGCTTATAAATCATCTGAACTTATAACATTAAGATAGTGTATTAATAGTGTGTTATTCTAAAGCTAATGATGTCTGTGTGTTAACACCTATTAAGTACAGTACTTGGCCCCTGTGGACAGGCCCACAGCCCGCGCGTGTAGTTTTTTCTCCTCACTTGGAAGAAAATTTGTGGAACTATTATAACAATAATTACCTCATTTACAAGTTGTATTTAAGTTTGCAACTAAGGGCAAATAATGGAACACATTAATGACAATTCAAATATGTAAAAAAAATCTAGATTTCGATTTTTAGGATTTTCTAAACAGCAAGACATTTTCTTCATTTCAGAGCACCTCCCCCTTTGCGGATCAAATCGGGTTTGGTCACGGCGGGTCACATATACACTCTTTTTCTGGACACTTTTTGTATCACAAACAGTACTGTATTTGCAAATCTGGTATGTCATAAATGTATAGATGTAGCAGTACTGTCTATCTGTAAGTCGTGTACATATGATGAATTGAAAATGGGGGAAGTCTTTCTCTGGTCTGCATCCCCTTAACAATTGTATGTATTGAGCTGTACTGCACTGTACCCATTCTGCAATCTGTTAATAAACTTTTAAATCAATCAATCAATCAATCAATCAATCAATCAATCAATCAATCAATCACATTATAATTACATTGTCATTTAGCTACTGGCAAAAGACACAGATACCTATGCAAGCTGTTCTGCGCATGGGAGGTTCTATATAAATCCTCATCACACAAAAAAAAAAACTTTTTCCGCCCTGAAAAACAGGAACAGCAGCAAGACCCAGTAAGACATTTATATTAAGTCATTGTTTTCAAATAGTCATTATATAATAGAAATCTGCGACTGTCGTCTTGTCTTAAAATGTACATTTCCACGTATTTTACCGTAACAATATGCTAGCGTACATGTTTGTTCGTGCAAAGCAGCTAAAGCAATGAATGTGTTCATGCACACATGTAAGAATTAAGAATGGGAAATTCAGAAATAAAAAGTATACACTTGGTAGAATCAATATGAACAAAACGCTACATTATATTCGAAAATCATTTAAGGTGTATTCGTGCACACGTGTCCCGCATGTCTTTGGAAAGACCAGATTACTTATTTGCCATGAAAGAGTTATCTGCAGTATATGACAGCAGTCATAGAGTGTATATTTTCAGCAATACGTTTGTTTAGGTTAAGGTTAAACTTATAACCAAGTGTTAGGAGATTTTATCTTTTTTTAAATGTGATAATATTTCCACAGAGGTTGTTACAGCAGGATCTCACTGCCACCTATAGTATAGCCTATGTACATGTATGTACCACGTGGATGGTTTGCAGGTTATTGTTACGAGACCGCCGCCATCTTATGACCGCCGCCATCTTATGAGTGAAAACAAACGAATTTCTACCATCAAATGGCATTTCACTATTTCGAAAGCCTTTCTAGGCGAGATATGCGTCAAATAAGCTTGCCCTGATTGACTTGTCCAAATTGGTTCAATTATCTGCAATATTGGCTGAGATATATTAAACAGATTTGTTTGCGGTTTTTTGATAATCATGTCCTTAATTTGCATATAAATGATACATGGGACACTCTGACAACTTGTTAACATGAGCCTATAATTTTTTTCAAATCTAGAAACACTGGTTAGAAGTATATTTCCGGGGGGTGCATGATACCCCCCTCTATCCTAAAGATGATTAAAGCCCAACCTCCAGGTTAAACCCTACTGATCAATTATGGGTAGTTTACATCATTGGTATATAATTTCATTATTTATTTTTTTCCATTTGACACCGGAAATGCCACTCTGAAAGAGTTAAAAAGGTCCACGCACGAATAACATGCACGTGCGAATCAAAAAAGCTTATCAAACGCCGACGTCACTACAGCCAGGTGCATATTAATGAGCCGAATCTAAAAGCTAGCACGGCCGTGACGTCACTTCAGGAAATGCCTTGCCCGTCCGGGTCATAGTACTAGTTCAATGGTGGCCCACTAGGTGCATCACAGTTAGCCTATATAGTATATAGCTCCGCCGTCCCTGCTGCCTACAGTCAGGACCACTACACTGACGTTAGCCTATGGTTCTCTCCTCTTTGTGTGCCCCCGTCCTCGCGGGTGTCCTGCGGAGGAGCTTGTGGACGCGACAACAGCGGCGGCCGTTGTTAGCTCATAGCTATCGTGAACCACTAGCCTTTACGGGCTCGAGCACCCTACAGCATAGACATCTATATTCTATTATAGATATCTATGCCCTACAGGCTGCCACCATTGTCGCCGTTGTCGCGTCCATGGCCCCCCGGCAGGGTACCCGTGGGGACGGGGTGTACAGAGAGGAGAGAACCATTTTGGGTCGGCCGTTAATGCCGGCCAGCGAGCCGGATGTCGGGATATTTTGTTAGCACAATAGCTACCAAGCTAAGCTATGTTAGCTACTAACGTTATAAACACAATATGTGTACAACGACACAATGATTTACATTATTACAAATATGGTAACGTGGTTGTGGCTTTAGAGATGGGTGGCTATAATCACGGAGCAATAGTGTTAGGTGAAACAGATACATTTTCATTCGGCTAGTAGTAGCAAGCATATATCAGTGCCTGCCACTAGCTGTGTGTGACTCTCAGCGCCCCCTGGTGCCCTGCACCTGTTGTGACGATCATTTCGATTACATATGAACCATTGATTAAAATATGCACGTGCAGTGATTGTGTTGGGCAGACAAAATGTTTGATAAAAACGCTAAAACTGGGTCAATTTCAATACTTTTTTTCCCCATTCTTCATGAAAGTCACTGTTGGCCTAGTCCACATTGTTTATTGAACAAAAATACAACAGAAGGTTTTGTAGATACAGTACTGAATTCTGCCATCCGGACGCATGCAATTTGAAATATGATTATAGAATATAAAATATCAGGCCTAAAATGGTTATGCGGTTAAAATGCGATTAATTAGATTAATTTTTTTAATTGCCTGACGGCACTAGAAATAACCTTTTTTGAAGTTTATTTGTGCTTCACTTCCACTTATTTTGTCTCAACAGTTTGGATTGCAGTTCTGCTTCATCAGTTGCAACATTTAGCCTATCTGCAGATTTAGGACAGGTTATATACACATGCACACACACAGAACTTCCTGGAATTGTTAGATGTAACATGAGATTTGAGGGAATACTTAACTTCTGAAAAATGCCTGGTCATACATGTAAATGTAAGTCCTGTGGCCTGTCATTCAAATCGCTTAAACGTTATGTTGACCATCAGTTACTTCATAGACATGAAGCAAACAAGCAATTCCCTTGTGGTGTGGCTGACTGCAAACATCAGTTTCTGAAGTATACTGCTTTGAAAAAACATATGTACCGTGACCACAGGACCATCTCTGCTTCACAAAGAAATTATATAGGATGTTCATTCAAATGCGAGGCCGCAAGTTGTCAGGAGCAATATACTAATCTCAGGGATGTCATTGCACATCTGAAATTGCATATATTGAAAAAAGAGACAGTAAAATGTCCATTTGCAAATTGTGACAAAACCTATAAAGTAAAATCATCATTCACTAGCCATATCGCACGGTTGCATATGAATCAAACAGAGTTGTTTGTAACCCCTGGCCCTACACAATCGCAGTCTACTCAGGATTCCGCTGAGGTGCAAAGCAATTTAGATGAAAGTCATGTAGCAAGTTCATCTGACGACATGCCAGATGACACTGAAATGAGAGCCCTGTATCAAAAAAATCTATGCCTTTTTTACATGCGTCTGCAGGCTAAATGCCTCATTCCATCATCAACAATACAGATTATTGTTGAAGAAATTGACAGTTTGAATGATACGTGTCATCGGTACACTAAGAAGGAATTCAAAAAGTTAATGGGAGCTAAAACAAACTTGTCTGAGACTGATATTGACAGTGTTTTGAGTATTTTGGGAGAAGCAGATTTGCATTCGCTGTGCAGCTCTCACCTTTCCACTGGGCACAGAAGAAAGATGTTCTTCCAAAATAACTTTTCATATGTGCACCCACAGGCTATTTATCTTGGCACAGACGAGAATAGAAGGGAGTGCTATGCACAATATATCCCACTTCAGGATACTTTACGATCCATGTTAAAAGACCCAGTTGTGTGGCAACAGTGTGTGAAGCCACAAAATAATGCTGCTTCTACTAATGTGTTCACTGATATTTGCGATGGATCCGTTTTCAAGTCCAATGACTTATTCATGGAGCCAGGTATAAGCTTAAAGCTTATCTTGTACCAGGATGCATTTGAGGTAGTGAACCCTCTTGGATCATCAAAGAAGAAGCACAAAATTGTAGGAGTTTACTTTACACTTGCCAACTTCGAGGCAATCTATCGTTCTAGTGTTGACAACTTGCAGCTTTTGCTTCTGTGTCCTGAGAGGTACTTTAAGTACTTTGCACATGAAAAGTTGTTTGCACGGATGCTGTCAGATATTAGAGAACTTGAGAGGCATGGACTGGTCACTTCATCTGGCCAGGTGGTGCGGGCAACAGTCGTATGTATTCTGGGGGACAATTTAGGCTCTCACTCGATCGGTGGCTTTACTGAGAATTTCAGTACTGCTAGTCACTGCTGCAGGTATTGCTTAGTGCCTACAAATAAAATGGACAACCCGACAGACCGGTTTCCGGTAAGAACAGTTGAGACCTACAAGGAAGCACTGCGACAACTACAGGACTCTGAGGCAACACATGTAAAGGGACTCAAGTTTGACTCTGTTTTCAACTCTCTTAAGTATTTCCATGTATGCCAGCCAGGGCTCCCACCATGCATAGGCCATGACTTGTTTGAAGGCGTAGTAGCCTATGACCTTACCCTTTACTTGAGGTATTTTGTAAAGGTGAAGAAATGGTTCACATACACACAGCTGAACCGACGAATCGCACAGTTCAAATATGTGGGTTCTGATGCTGGTTCTGCTCCTTGTGAAGTAAGTATAAGTGGTATGAAGATTGGTGGTCAGGCGGCTGAGAATTGGTGTCTTTTGAGACTTCTACCAGTGATTATTGGGGATAAGATGTCGGATACTAAGGATCCAGTGTGGCAGTTACTGATCTTGCTGAAAGAGCTTTGTGAGTTGGTCTGTGCGCCCAAGATATCTGTACCTCAAATCTGTTTCCTCAATGTTCAGATTCAAGATTATCTTGAAACAAGGAAACAACTATTTCCCACAGAGAAACTCAAACCAAAACATCACTACCTCGTCCACTATCCCTCTTTGATCATGAAACTTGGTCCACTCATACGGTTGTGGACGATGAGGTTTGAGAGCAAACACTCATACTTCAAAAGATGCATAAGGAGGACACAGAACTTCAAAAATGTGTATAAGACACTTGCAAACAATCATCAGCTGCTTCAGTCATATCTGAACTCCAGCTCTTTCTTTCCTGCAACTTTGCAAGTAAAAAACATGTTTCCTTACCACACTGACTTGTACAGTGACCAAGTGCGTGATGCGGTTAAAGCAAGCTCGCTCCCACATCCTGAGTTGGTGTCCACAGAAGTGCAGTGGAAGGGTACCCTGTATAGGAAAGGCTATTTTCTATGCATTAAGAATGAAGAGTCAGTGGAATTTGGACAAATTGAGCTCATTCTGATACCACACTCGTCATCCTATCTGGCAGAGTATGGCCTCTATAACCTTGGAGAAGCAGCTAGACAAATGGTTTGCATCAATGCTGAACAGTGTTTGGACTTTTATCCACTAGCTGCATATAGTCTATGTGGAATGACAGTCCTGTCCCTTAAACACAGTGTTCTGGATCAGTAGCTTACTGAATTCGCTACTGACGATATATGGGGTGGCTGATTAGTTGGGGAGGGGATGGGAATCTCAGTTATATTTGATCTTGATTCTTGGGAGTAATGATTCGATTCATAATTGATTGGGTACATACATTCTAAATTCTAAATTGCTGCACGAGGCATATATAACATGTAGTATAGGCATCCAAATCATTCTCATACACACACACACACACACACACACACACACACACACACACACACACACACACTGAGGACAGACTCAGGCAAAGTGGCAGGATAGGTGTCAGCAGTTGGGCGTTCAGTGTCTTCACACACTTCCACACACTGCAAGGAGGAGCTGGCATCAAACAGCTGTGCCCCTCAGCCAATGCCACCCCAGGTGAGCCAATAAAAACAGCCGTATTTATTTAGCATTGAACTACCATCCTAAACAGCTTTCATTACTGTTTTTTTTTATTTTTTTTTTTTAAATCTACTTTTTCTGCCTTTTCTGTGATTTTTCTCCCCATCCCAATTTACCTCTTGTGCCAATTCTCCCTCCCCTGTCCTGATTGTTGCTCGCATATGCCCCCCACTGGTCGGTTGTAGGGAGGATCGAAGCCTTGCACCTCTGATACATGTGGAGGCAGCCTGTCGCATCTTTTCACCTGCTAGCTTTTAGCTAAATCTGGGCTCAAGCTGTGTTTATCTTTCTTTGTAGTCATGGGTGACCTGGGCAGTTACATAAATGCAGTGCTTCCAGGCTCTGGACTACAACCTTTACTACTGGATTTACTTGACGGCCTCGGAGTGACTAGTGTGGACGATCTACAGTTTTTGCAACCGCATGAACTTGAAGGTGTACTGAAGCCGGTGGAATCCAGAAAGTTACTTGCTCATGCCAAGCGTAAGTGAAACATTGACTGTCACTCTATTTGAGCATGTCTTCATTTTTATATAGTAGAGTGTATGTCAAACTGACTTTTGTTTAACAAAATGGGATTAATAAAGTATCTATCTTTAGGTTACAACCGCAGAGAATCGGAAGAAGATTCCAGTAGCCCGTCTACAGCCTTTCCTGCCAGTTCAGGCATTTTTTCTTCTAGCAGCAGTAAGTAAAACCATTGTGCACACTTTCCTTTCAAATGACAATACTTGAGAGGTCTGTTACGACCAGAAAGGAGATTGCACTGTGCTCATTACATAATTAGCTGCTGCCTTAATGAGGTACACATGGAATGAGTTCAAGTATTAGGGTTCTAATGGGTTCTCCTATTAAGGGGGGGGGGGGGGTAGGCTCCCAGATATACACAGTACATTTCACAGAGTAAATTTTACTCAAACTGAGTAAATTGTACTCAAACTGAGTACATTTTACTCAAACTGGTTTGGGTAAAATCTTACTCAGTTTGAGTCAAATGTACTCAGTTTGAGTAGAATTTACTCTGTGAAATGTACTGTGTACTTTTTTTTGTTATAACCTCTGCATTTGTCATGTCTCGATGGTAATCAATAAATTATGATGTCAAATCAAAATCCATAATGGTTAAGGGGTCAGGGGAAGATTTACCTCAGATGCTGCCGACCCAGATGCCCCTCTGGACCTAACAATGAGTCGGAACCTGGAGAACCAGGAGAAGATACCTCAGCCAGGTAGACAACTCGACGAGACCTTTTTGCGGGGGGTGCGAGTGGATTTAGTATGGAATAGGGATGGGCATTTGAAGGCATATCAATATTTGAATATATATTTATATATATCTGTTTTCTTTTTCAAATTTCTTAAACGTATTGAACATTACATTTATTGGAGATTAAATCCCACTGAATCAGTGCAGTTAATGCACAAACAAAGCCAACAGCTACAGACGAATACCATAATTTTCTGACTATAAGCCGTGCCTTTTCCCCCCATTTTTTGACCCTGCGGCAATATTGCTTTTTTGACTGCATTGAAATGTTATTTATCTGTTCCCTTATTTTCTAAACTTAATACAACTTGTAAATGAGTTCATTCTTGTTATTTGTCCGACAGTATTGTGTCCCAATGCTAATTACATATGGTAATTAAACATTAAAACAGCTGCGGCTTATAGTCCAGTGCGGCTTATATATGTACACATCATTCAATTTAGCTGCTGCGGCTTATATTCAGGTGCGGCTTATAGTGCGAAAAGTACGGTACAATCTTACTCAGTTTGAGTCAAATGTACTCAGTTTGAGTAGAATTTACTCTGTGAAATGTACTGTGTACTTTTTTTTGGTTATAACCTTTGCATTTGTCATGTCTCGATGGTAATCAATAAATTATGATGTCAAATCAAAATCCAGAATGGATAAGGGGTCAGGGGAAGATTTACCTCCACCCAATCAAAACTCAAACCAGCAGGTTTAATTGGACGGCCTAGTTGTGCGTCAGAAGCCGAACCAGAATGCACCTATCATCATAATCTATTGATTACCATCGAGACATTATGACAAATGCAGAGATTATAATAAAAAGTACATAGAAATCTGGGAGCCTACCCCCCTTAAATACACTGATTTAAGCTTCAAATTTGAGTTTCATATTGTGGGCTCAATTTGTTGCCGTCTTCACTGTTAACATCCAACCATGGTCGCACTGAGTAGTGTACTTGCAGAGGTGGTGGTCCAAACAATATGATAATACTCCTCTGTGCCTGTTTTGAAAATAACGTTATCATTCACTACCATTTTGGACCCCTCTACAGACTTTCCCAACAACACTCCAGACAGAGATGCGGATGCGCTGTTTGACTCCTGCTCGCCTACAAGCTCCTTGTCACCTCCGTTCACGCCAAGACTATGCCCCATCACAAATAAACGTGCGTACATTTACCATGTATACTGTTGGGGATGTTGAATTCAATTGGTAAATGGTCGGCCCAAAACTGTTCTTACTGACTATGTAAATGTGTTTAAAAAAAAATAAACACCTGTCATACAGAATGGCACTATTCTAAAATGGTTCAATGTATGTTAAAAAATAACACATGAATTGAAAGCAGACATTCTGAACTTTTACCTCATAGTTCATTGTTTCATTTAAAATATAAATGATATTGTCTCAGAGGCAAAACAACCAATCTCTCATATCTGTGCTAATTATGGCTTACTGTATTCCAGGTCTGCCGATGTCCTCATTGTCCTCCACCAATGAGTGCTCCATCAGCCGTGAGAAGGGAACAGCAGCACTGGACAATAACTGGCACTTCAGTTTCAAGATACAGTGGAACATCATGCCGTCGAATATACAAAAAATATTGGAGAATAAAGAGCGGCCAACGGCGAGGGATAGAAGAGAAATAGTCAGGTTGATTTCCGCAGAAATCCTGGTTGTCTGCAAACATCCTCAAAAGAAACATTTGAATGAAATTGCCTGCAAGATGGTACAAGATTATCCTAAGTCATTCAAGGATGTGATTGAGGATCAAGTCATAGGTAGTGGCTACGATTATCTAGCAAAACAACTACAATGCAGAGTGGACAACCACAAAAGGATAGGTCCACCAACGATGACTCAGCCCAGCAGTGTTGACAAGGGAAAGACACGAAGGAAAATGTCTTATGGATGTGTGAACCCAGAACCTCAACTGCGTGCTGCAAATGACAAATCACAGAGGAAGATGAAAGAGGACCTACAAAAAATGTTTGAGGAAAATGAGAAAGATGAGAAGAAAATAGAAGCATTGATGACTAACACGTTTGCCTCCCAGAGAAGAGATGTCCTAGATGAGAAAGACACACGGACTTTGAAAAAAGAATGGCCCTATCTTTTCAACACAACTGGCTTGAAGGCTCATTTCAATGAACTGACTGGGGTCCAGATAAATGAAGAATTCCAAGAGGCCATGAATGTAAAATACAAAAGAGTCCTGGGATTTTTCAAGTGTCTGCGCCCAGAAAGAGATAGTGTTGCAGGAAAACTCCAACCTCAAATCCAGGCTGCGGGTTGTGATGACTCCGTTGGGACTGTGTTACTGCTTTTAGCTCACTTCAAAGAAGACCAAAACAAGATGCTCATAAATGTTGACGATACCTGTCTTGCAGCAGATGTGAACTCTCAGGATCTTCCCACAACCCCATGCATATTGCTGTGTGGTAAGTTAAGTAAAGGATAATGTATAGCTATACTCTGTCATTGTCGCAAAATAATTGACAGACACTGCGTTCTGGAACACCGAGGCACAGCCGAGGTGTTCTAAACCCAGTGAAGGTCAATTATTTTGCGACATTGACAGAGTATAGCTATACATTATCCCGCTTATTACATGGCTAACTTACTAACAATATACCTAATTCATTTTACACCATCGACAAGATGAGATCAAATGCAGACTCAGTTGTTCTGTGGCTCCTCTGTCATCGCCGGCACCCGGCATCTGTGTGGACTTGATTGCACTGATGTAGTGCAGTTGTGCATAATGGTAATGCTTAGCTTTCGTGACTGCGATCAAAATGCTTGATTGTGATTGGTCAATAGCGCTCTGTTGCCCCTGACAGCGGTCATTATTGCGCGTTGCCCATGACAGCGGTGAATTATCGAAAAATAAATGTTTTTTTTTATCTACTTTTTCTCCCCATTTTTCTATTTTTCTCCTGTCCCCAATTTCATATTGTCCAATTACCCTACCCTTCCCCCTACCCTCCCCTGTCTCGAACGCTGTTAGGCCATGCCTCCCACAAGCCGGCTGCAATGTGTCCCCTCCGGTACTCAAGGAGGCAGCCGTCGCATCTTTTCACCTGCACAGCGTGATCTCTCAGCGGCGAGGGTCTGCGTGGGAGAGACACGCCGCCCTCGTTGCTTCCTGATTCTACTGCGCAGGCGCACCAACCGACCTGTAGGAGTCGCTGTCCACAACGTCCAATCCCCACCCACCAGCTTCCCACCCCCTAATACTGCCAATTGTATTAGTATGAACAACCAGCCAAGCTGGTAGCAACGCCGAGAGCTGGGCTCGAACCCAGCATCTCCTGCATTGGTGGCGAACGCCTTGCCCACTGCGCCACCTAGCCGCCCGCATTTTGGCTAATGTTAAAACTTGTCAGCTCAGTTTTGTCTATTTTTCTGTGTGTGTGTGTGTGTGCGCGTGTGTCTGTCATACCTTCACAGGACAAAGCCCACTGACTGCATCTGTCTTCATGGTAGCAGTGGACCAGGTGGTGGTCAATGATGGAGTCTCAACGTTCACTGAAGCAGTCAATGCCATGTTCATGATCTATTATGCCCTCAACATCGACCATCCTGTAGAGCTGGGTGCAACAATGGAGTTTCTTCAAAGGTAATTGTATATCTTTTTTCATCTTTTTATTCATTTACCAGCATACTGAACTTTTTTTTTTTTTTTTTTTTTGATCTTTTTCCCCCTCCATTTTCCTCCGATTTTCTCCCATCCCAATGTTAGTCGTATGCCAATTCCCAGTCCCTTCCTGGTCGCTGCGCACTTACCCCCCACAGTCAGATCATCTGGGAGAGTGGAGGCTACCACGTGCTTCCTCCGACACACGTCCAGCCAATCACCGCTTCTTTTCACCTGGCAGCGCGGATTCTCATCGAGAGGGCGTAGCGTGTGGGAGGATCACACTATCCCCCTCAAGTCCTATCCGCGCTTAGCAGGCGCCCCGACCGAACTGTAGGAGTCGCTGTTTACAACGACCCGGACCCACCCCGCCAGCTTCTCCCACCCTCTAATACAGCCAATTGTATTAGTGCAGATGGCCAGCCAAGCTGGTGACAACCCCGGAGCTGTGAGCTGGATTCGAACAGGCGAATCCAGCTCACAGCTCCGGGGTTGGTGACGAACGCAATCTCCGCTCGGCCACCTAACCGCAGCATAATGAACTTTTAATCATAAAGTCCTTGTAGCAGTTTGAGAGTGAATCAATGCAGTGCAGAAGGCAGGGCATGAGTGACAGAGCCCATTCTTTCAAACATTCATTGAGAGCAGCACACACATAGGCTATAGCAGTATCACGGTATGCAGCCAAGGCCCACCAATGTGAGAATGAACGGAATTGTGTAAATGTACACCATTTGATAACGATGTCAATCCTTTTATGTACCACTCCTCTACAGATGCATGTTCAAGATAAATCCGGACAAGGGATCAAAAGTCCACAAACAAGGCAATAAGAAGTGTCTCGCAGTCAATCCCAAGGTCCTGTCACTCATATCGAAGATATCAGAGCATGACTGGCTGTAATGACTGGTGAGTTTGCTGTTAATTAATTTGATTACTTGTGATTTATTTCATGTCCCTTTTTTCAAAACTATTTGGCAGGTGATCGGATCAACCTCTATTCAGGTAAATCTAATTCTTTCCACCACAAGGTCGGGAGTAAAGCGAATACAGTTTCCACAGGAAAAAAAACCTTCAGTGCTGTTCTTTGCTCTTCCAATTAAGAAACTCATTTCATTTCAGATATAACTAATGTTAATAGCAGCATCTACGCTAACCTCCGCCATTGGTGTTTTGAAATGAACAGTTGCTTCTCACTGTTGTCACACCTAAACCACCTCTTCTCGTAGATTACAAACTTCTCTCTATGGAGATTTGCCAGAATGATGTGGGCAGTGAAACGTGAGCTCACAAGATCAGAATGGTCTCATGTCCAAATTCTGAAGATTTGGACATCAATCTGATGCAATTTCTTCTTTATTTCTCCATGAGGTTGATTGAAATAGTATTTCTGTTTGTGTGTATTACAGAGAATCCAGAGCCATCAGGACTAAAATGAAGCGAAACAAGATACAGCAGCACTGGAAGAAAGAGGATGAATAACATTCTTGTTTTCAGTTCAGTTAATTTTTATATTGGACACATGACAATGGTCATAAATCGCAAGTTTTACCAGCTGCTGTTGCAGCATTGTCCGAAAAGGGCTAGGGAGAAGCACTATATAGCTTGCCGGGCCTACGCCTGAAGACTCCCATTTTTTATACACATATATACCTGCACATATTCATACATGATACATATTCATACATGATGTTTATAGCATTGTTCTGTATATACTGTATACATACACATATACACACACGCATATATATTTATCCCATAAATACTGTATCATATTATAAATAATAAGCTGTACACCAACTGGGGTGCTCTTTGCCATGGATATGTATGTGTGTGTATGTATATATATATATATATATATATATATATATATATATATATATATATATATATATATATATATATATATATATATATATATATATATATATCCATACACACATGGCAAAGAGCACCCCATAGTTGGTATACACAGCTTATTTACAATATGATTAATAAATTAGTGTTGGCATGTATATAAAGTGATATACAGTACATATACACATTATAGTATATTATGGTTGAGCACTTTGGTTCCGCACGGACGTTTACACTGTTATAGAATACAGCACTGACCATCACCAACCGTAACTTAGGGGTTAGAGTTAGAGGTGGTCTAGGTCTGGTTAGGGGTTAGAGTCAGAGGTGGTCTAGGTCTGGTTAATAGAGGCCATAACCAGACCTAGACCACCTCTAACTCTAACCCCTAACCAGACCTCTTCCATGTGGCACTTTAACAGTACACTGACCTCAGAATGTATATTTTTATGCAAGCAGATTGCAATAACTAGTACTACTGTATTTAGTTTACAGTATCATGTTGTTATAGAATAAACCGCTGCCAGCAGCAGCCCAGCACTGACCAATGACCATCACCAAACTTAACTTAGGTGTTAGAGTCAGAGCCTAGGTGGTCTAGGTCTGGTTAGGGGTTAGAGTCAGAGGTGGTCTAGGTCTGGTTAATAGAGGCCATAACCAGACCTAGACCACCTCTAACTCTAACCCCTAACCAGACCTAGACCACCTCTAACTCTAACCACTAACCAGACCTCTTCCATGTGGCACTTTAACAGTACACTGACCTCAGAATGTATATTTTTATGCAAGCAGATTGCAATCAGTGTGTACTACTAGTACTACTGTATTTAGTTTACAGTATCATGTTGTTATAGAATAAACCGCTGCCAGCAACAGCCCAGCACTGACCAATGACCATCACCAAACTTAACTTAGGTGTTAGAGTCAGAGCCTAGGTGGTCTAGGTCTGGTTAGGGGTTAGAGTCAGAGGTGGTCTAGGTCTGGTTAATAGAGGCCATAACCAGACCTAGACCACCTCTAACTCTAACCCCTAACCAGACCTAGACCACATCTAACTCTAACCACTAACCAGACCTCTTCCATGTGGCACTTTAACAGTACACTGACCTCAGAATGTATGTTTTTATGCAAGCAGATTACAATCAGTGTGTACTACTGTGTTTAGTTTACAGTATCATGTTGTTATAGAATAAACCGCTGCCAGCAGCAGCCCAGCACTGACCAATGACCATCACCAAACTTAACTTAGGGGTTAGAGTAAGAGCCTAGGTGGTCTAGGTCTGGTTAGGGGTTCGAGTCAGAGAGGTGGTCTTGGTCTGGTTAGGGGTTAGAGTCAGAGGTGGTCTAGGTCTGGTTAATAGAGGCCATAACCAGACCTCTAGACCATCTCTAACTCTAACCCCTAACCAAACCTAGACCACCTCTAAATCTAACCCCTAACCAGACCTTCCATCACCATGTGGCACTTTACACAACAACCTCAAAATGTGATTTATCATTTTATGTTTATGCAAGCAGATTGCAATCAGATTGCTACTGTGTGTACTATACACTATTGTACTGTACTATTATCTACTCAAGTTCAACTACTACTGTGTTTGTTTGTTTACAAAACACAGTATCCTGTTAGTGTTGTTGACACTGTTACACTGGCTGCTGTTACTGTTATTTAATATTTTCAAATAAATCGCTGCCAGGTGAGCAAGGCCAGACATAATGTGACTGTCTTATTAAGTTATTTCTCCATTCACAGATCGACAGTGAGTGCTGCACCCTTCCTGTTTATTACTTGTGCCGCCGACTCAGATTCCCCTAGGTTAAAAAATAAATACGCAATTTTAATCAGAATATGTTCCATGTTGACTATTTCTGACTTCTGCCAAGTTTTTTTCCATTGACTAAAAATAGACAAAAATGTCATCCGTTTACTAAAATGCTCAGACATTTTAGTTGACTAAAACTGACTAAACGAAAAAAATAAATGAAAATGACTAAATATGTTAAATGAAAAAGGAGCACTTGACACATTACTAAGACTAAAACTAAAATGAAAATAGCTGCCAAAATGAACACTGGTTTACAGTGACATTCCATATAAATGTTGTGATTTCCATATAAAATGTTGTGCTAATAAATACCGCTCTCCTTCGAGACACCACCACCGACTCATCTCTCAGCACTATACAATATTATGCTAGATATAGTCGTTTCCTTTTCACCATTGGCAGATTATCATCCACATTGGAGAATAGAGCTTTTAAATGCTTATTTCTACTTTTGACACATTAACTGTACTGACTTTTACAAGGTATATCAACTGTATATATCAACTGTATGTACTCCAAATATACTGAGAAGAGTGCTTGCTTGTGGGTTGTTGAACTGGAGTGCAGCTGAGACCATGCAAAATGAATACTTAACCCATTTAGACATAAAACGCCTGCTAAAAACTCCTATTAAAACCTATGCAATTAGGGTTTTTTGGAAAGATTTTCAGAATTGTCAGTTAATAAAACCTTTTATATCAGCCTCTGGAGCAGATTGAAACATGAAATGAAAACCGATAGATTAGAACTTGGGCTTTTATTTGAACATCATTCATTTTCCCTAATGTGCATTGACATTTAAAAAAGAAAAATGTCTTGTCCAGATACTTTTAAAGGGATTTCAAATAATAGGTAATTTGAATGTAATTTTGAATTTGTATACAGCAGTTGGGCTGTAAAAATACAGAGAATATATAGCAAATATCTGTAAAAAAAAATTCACTGCAGAGTTTGATTGTAATCATTTTGGAAAAACCTGTAGAATAACAGTGTTTCACTGCTGAACGAAGTTCTGTCACTTAATTGAATGAGTTTGATTGTAATAATTATGGGGAAACCTGTAAAATAACAGTGTTTCACTGCTGAACTTAAGTTATGTCACTTAATTGAAGGTGTTTCATCGTAAATGTAGGAAAAACCTGTGAAATAACAGTGTTTCACTGCTGAACTTTAAGTTCTGTCACTTAATTGAAGGAGTTTGATCGTAATAATTTAGGAAAATACTGTCAAATGACAGTATTTCACTGCTGAACTTTAAGTTCTGTCACTTAATTGAAGGTGTTTCATCATAAATGTAGGAAAAACCTGCCAAATAACAGCGTTTCACTGCTGAACGAAGTTCTGTCACTTAATTGAATGAGTTTGATTGTAATAATTATGGGGAAACCTGTAAAATAACAGTGTTTCACTGCTGAACTTAAGTTATGTCACTTAATTGAAGGTGTTTCATCGTAAATGTAGGAAAAACCTGTGAAATAACAGTGTTTCACTGCTGAACTTTAAGTTCTGTCACTTAATTGAAGGAGTTTGATCGTAATAATTTAGGAAAATACTGTCAAATGACAGTATTTCACTGCTGAACTTTAAGTTCTGTCACTTAATTGAAGGTGTTTCATCATAAATGTAGGAAAAACCTGCCAAATAACAGCGTTTCACTGCTGAACGAAGTTCTGTCACTTAATTGAAGGAGTTTGATTGTAATAATTATGGGGAAACCTGTAAAATAACAGTGTTTCACTGCTGAACTTAAGTTATGTCACTTAATTGAAGGTGTTTCATCGTAAATGTAGGAAAAACCTGTGAAATAACACTGCTGAACTTTAAGTTCTGTCACTTAATTGAAGGAGTTTGATCGTAATAATTTAGGAAAATACTGTCAAATGACAGTATTTCACTGCTGAACTTTTAGTTATGTCACTTAATTGAAGGTGTTTCATCATAAATGTAGGAAAAATCTGTGAAATAACAGTGTTTCACTGCTGAACTTTAAGTTCTGTCACTTTATTGAAGGAGTTTGATCGTATTTTTTTTAAATACTGAAAGTTGCCTTATTTTCACATTCAGTAAAATGATGAGTATCTTATGTGTTTTTACATACAATTCAATGTAATTTAACATTCAACACAATTAAGCAAATACATGTATTTAAAAAGAATTACCTGTAGAATAACTGAAGGTTTTTACTGTTTTTTTATTATATTATTCTCTTTTTTAACATTATTTAACATTACATTTAAAGTTTAACAGCAAAAAAACAGAAAGTTGCCTTATTTTCACATACAGTAAAATGATGTATATTCTAGGTGTTTTACATGTAATTTAACATTCAAGACAATTAAGCAATGGAATAATCCTGTAAAAAAAAAGATAATTTCTTATTAAATCAATCTACAGATTACAACCTTTATTTAATGGTTAATATTTGTATTAAAGGTTATTTACTGTATTTTTATGGAATTTCCTGTATTTTTATGGGATTTACACTTAAAGTAGAAAAACAAAAGTAATCTGTAAAATAATACATTGAAAGTCCCGTAAAAATAATTTTTTTTTAAGAGTGTAGGCTTGCTTAAATTGTGATGAAACAAAGGAGAATATGAATTATGATTTTTTCTTTGCATATTTGACAGTGAATAACACCATGCTAAAAATGACCAGACATGAAAAACTGCCACTGATCTCGTTCAGTCCCTTCTTGAGATCATGTGTACAAAAAATCGAAGGAAATGAATAAAGGGGAGATGATTAAAGAAAAGGTTCTGTATAAGTACTGAATTCTCCCATCCGAACCAATGCAATTTGAAATATTATTATAGAATATAGAATAGCAGGCTTATAAATTACCTTATTATAGCCAATTCGCACATTTATGGATTGTGCCAAATCTTATATTTCATGCCAGAGTTCAATTTGGATTTAGTATCACCAGGCGTGCATAAGAAGTAAAGAACAGATAATGAAATCTACTGTATGTACAGTAGCTTTTATTTTTGCCAGGGTGGCACCATTTTTAAACAAATTTCAAATCGAGTTGTTGCTACATGCTAAAAATAGGGAAGAGAAATTAACTGCACTTCAATATATACCAATAACGTTAAGTTTTGTGGTTTATTATCCTGAGTAATAAGAGATATTACAAAAATTCATACAGAAGTCATTTGCTTTTTTTGACCTAGAGGCCTCTGGGAAGTGTATTTTTTTTTATTTTTATTTTTTTTATATCTTTCTTCCCCTTTTTCCCGATTTGGTTGTTGCGTACATTCCCCTACTGTTGGTCCGGGAGACCGGAGACTGTCACATGCTTTCCTCCGACGCATGTGCAGCCTGGGGCAGGCCAACCTGGCCGCGCAGGTTCTCACCGGGGAGAGTGTAGCGTGTGGGAGGCCACACTATCTCTCCTCAGATCCAACCCTCGCTGAGCAGGCGCCCCGACCGAACTGTAGGGGTCACTGTCCACAATGCCCAGGACCCACCCTTCAGCTTCCCACCCCCTGATACAGCCAATTGTATCAGCGTGAGAGGACAGCCAAGCTGATAGCAACGCCGGGAGCTGGATTCGAACAGGCGAATCCTAGTGTCTCCCGGTGTTGGTGACGAACGTAATCTCCGTGCGCCACCTGCCCCCCCGGGAAGTGTATTTTTGAAAAATTCCAACACTCATTGAAAGACTTGGTGTCCTAGTCAAAATAACTACAATTACCGACGGTCACTTTTTCAAAATGGCCGACTTTCGCGATCACAACAACAGAAAAACTAAAACTAAAATCGAACTAATAACACTTTAACCTATTGATAAACTAATGTATTGATGATAATATACATTATAACTGCTGTTGTGACATGGTTATCATGTTTATACTTGAATACGTTTGAAAAAAATGAATGATAAGTCAGACAGTCTGTAGAGCTTGATTTATGACGTGATGTCATTTGCGGTCTGCCGGCGGGCTAAAGAGGTTAAACTCACTCCATTTGTTGTACTGTTCCCTCATAGTTCCATACATACGTATGGGGAAACACATATAAAACAAACACTAACCAAATGTTCCTAATGCAGAAGAAAGCCATAAGAATTGTGAATCAAGCAGATTACTATTGTAGAAGGGTGGATTATCCCTACTTTATGAGAGTGGATATGAACTGTCACCAGGTAGTGGGAGCACAGCAGATCTGGGTCCGGCTGAGTCCCTGACTGTAGTGTAGGGGTACTAGAATTGGGATTTAGCAGAGGGAGCGGATGGGGCCTAGGATTTACTAACCTAGGGGTTCTACACTGGTCCTTCTTGCCCTCCAGGGCGACTGCAGTAATTCCCCAAACACCCACACTTCCCCTAATACGTCCCACACCCTCTCACACCCGGTGGCAGTAGTGATAGATGATATAATTTCTCCCCAAAGCAGTAGGCCTACCTTTCCTTGTTGACGAGCGGAGACCTGTCCAGAACACCTGCCCCAATTATACATAGGCCGGATAGGAAAGGGTTAAGCAGTAATACACATTCACAGTAATTGACACGCACACAGGGATCCCATTTCTATGCCTCTCCTTTTATATAAAGTAGGCATGCATTCAATACACGGCACAATGCATGGCACTTGGATCTTACACTCCACGGTAATGAAACAGGTCCCGGTAAGGGTTAATATTCTTTTCATTCACCCGTAGGGAGAGAGGGTAGCGGCGAGCTCTGCGAACTATTCAATGGGAAAAATTATCAATATACCTTAGTGCTGTCTGCACAACTTAACCACACAACACTTAACCATGAAATTAGGTGGGCCCACACTTGAAACAAAATACATTATAAATGCCGGCATTACCAAAATAAGAAAGTTGGGGCGCCCTTAACACTTTCAGTGCCCACGACGTGATATGACGTTTTATCAGCCCCCCCCCTGAATGCCCACGACGACAATTATCGTTTTATTTTTTTATTAGCAATCTGAATTCATATTTCATCAACCGAGTCTCCCGGTACACCAGCCCCATCAGCAGCTCAGAATGGAAAAAAGCGCCCCCCTATCGTCTATCCCTGAAAACTGCACGTCAGTCGCTTAGACTGACCTGGGATCAGTGATATGTAGAGGCGGGGCCAGCTGGCTCCCTGAGCTGGCAAGCCGTCTGCTCAACATGGAAGTGATCACGGGACGGAAATCAGCCTGGAATATATATTCACAGTAGCCAATCGATAGTAGACAGTAGTGATCGATATTTGGAATGGCAATCAGGAATTGGAATGATCTTTTTGGAGAACATCTGATCTGAGGTAAGGAATGTATTTTACCAGTCTTGGGATAATCAGAGTTGTATTCGCTGAGATCTCAGTGTTTGCCCTATGTGTGTGTGTGTGTGCGCGCGCGATCGCTTTAAGGAAATCAGAGAACCGATTTTCAGCTTGCGGCCCCAGCGTGCATATGTACACATATACTATCGATAATCAAGTGTTTATTTGAAAACGATTAATAAATAGGCCGAAAAATGACAACATTTTTGTGTATTCTAGAATATTCCAGTAAACGTCTTTTATCATGGAACATTTATATTTTCCTTGAAAACGAGGGCTTTTCAAAATGCTATAAAACAAAAATGAACCGATAAAAAAACAATCCGCTTCGACAATGTTGACTGGAAAACGAGTCATTGATAAGCGACGGGCAGATTAGACACATAGCCATAATTTAAAACATAGATTAGGCGTTATTAACGCTAACATTGAAGTGGATGGTGGGCATTCAACAGGTAAATCAAGATTAAGCTTGGGCTCTGAAAGTGTTAATTACTGGTGCACGTGCAAGCTCAGAGTACCGTATCCTCTTCGCCCTTAGAAAGCAAGATACCGAAAAAGAGAATGTTCGCCGGTAATGTTCCAGAACGCTAGGAGCACTAACAGTACAGTGTGAGTGTACCAACCCGGTGCTGCCCGCTCTCGTAACGAATGTCTGTGACGCGAGTTGGCCGTCGAGCGGTCCCGTGGTTGTCACCTGTGATAGCAAGGGGCTAGCTGGGCTGACGTTAGGCAGGCGACTCGCTGGACTGGCGGTCGGCTAGGAGAATGCTAGAGGCAGGTGATGTCCGGAGACGTCTGGCTGCGGTGTCTGCTCCGAGGGCTGGAAGACGGCGGAGCGGCGTGTGAGCTAACTGGGCTAACAGGCCTATACTGAAAGCTAAGCTCTGGTCAGTGTGACCAAACTATTCTCCCGACTATACGTTCTAAAACGCTGCCCGTGGCGGGTAAACGGTGCAGTCCGGCGGTTGAACGTCTTCTTCTTGGGATTAACGTGCCCTAGTTCCTATACTGGGATGCTAAACTAGGGTCAGCGACATTACTTGTTAGCACGCGCGCAGGAGCTTTATGCCGCGTGTCTTTGTTGTGGATAGCTCTCCGTCGGCACGTCTGGTTGCTGCTGAGGACTACGACAAAGAGAGAGTCCTGTGTATCCAGCTCCTCCTTCATACGAGCCTCTCCTTCACCTGTGCCCATTGCCAGCCCAACGCCCACCAGCTCCCCCTGGCGATAGTCATCCACACTGTCCCACTGAGTCCCAGGGCAAAACGGGTCAAGAGATTACACAGCAGTTATCATAAATACAGTTAGGTCGCAAGGAATACAGTTAGAGCAAAATTAATTATAGTTAGACACATTCACATGTCTACACTATGAACCGACAAACGCACTCTTTATTAAAGGTGACATGTATTATAAATGTAATTTTTCAGTCTCTAGCATTGTATTATAGTAATAAGAGTTAGTATCAATGTTTTTTTGTGTCTAAATACCATATTGGCGGATTGCTCTCATTCAGCTCAGACCATTTCCTGCTCGATTTAATTAGGTCGTTCTGATTTGAGGCGCATGCTGACGTCAGTGGGCGCTGGGTAAGCGGACAGCCCACACAGCGATAGCAGAGCGAGTGGAAACCACTTCCTCAAACTGCGAGGCAGATAGTGAAACCCGACACCTAGACTGCACTCTGCGAGGGAGAGAGAGAGAGATAGAGAGGGAGAGAGAGGGAGAGACAGAGAGAGAGAGGGAGAGAGAGAGAGGGAGGGAGGGAGAGAGAGAGAGAGAGGAGAGAGCCCGCGTCTGCGTGTGCTTGTTTACACAGCGTTTCATTCTCAGTCCTGCTGAGTCCGGGGCTCTCTCTCTCTCTCTCTCTCTCTCTCCCTCTCTCTCTCTCCCTCTCTATCTCTCTCTTGCTCTCTCTCGCTCTCTTTCCCTCTCCCCCCTCTCTCTCTCTATCCCACCCACTCTCTCTCTCTCTCTCGCTCTCTCTCTCTCCCTCTCTCTCTCTCTCTCTCTCTCTCTTTCCCTCTCCCCCCGCTCTCTCTCTATCCCACCCCTCTCTCTCTCTCTCTCTCTCTCTCTCTCTCTCTCTCTCTCTCTCTCTCTCTATCTCTGTTTACCAGTCGCAGACTCTGTGGATGACTGCCACTGAAAGTGCTTATGGGCGGAGCCCAGCCAATATCAGGCTGAAATCTTGAGGCTGGAAAATGATGCTTTTGAGTACTCCATTAGAAATATAAAACAATGATTTTTTTTAAATACACCTTACAGGTGTCTTCCATAGACTCACAGGAATTGTGTAAAGTTGCCCAAATAGTGCTAGGAATAGCAATGCAGGTCCCCTTTAAATCAAATACCTTAAAATTTGAAGATCTTGTCGATCTTAGCACTGCAATAATAATGTACAAAGCACATAAGCACTCACTTCCAAGTTGCACTCAGGAGTTGTTCCAGACTATAGAGACCCAGGATAGACTTAGGGGAACTTGTGTATTCAATATAGCAAAGGCAAGGACAAATATAAAAAGTCAATGTATATCTGTTAAAGGGGCAAAACTATGGAATAACTTTGACAAAGAAGTACAAATGTGTAGTTCGCTACATACTTTTAAGAAATTACTCAAATAAAAGGTAATACATAAATATAAAACCTCATTATTATCCTAATTAGATTTTATCTACAACATAACTATTCAAATAGTGACAAAGGGAAAAAGAAAAAAGTTAAAGAAAAAAACACATATATATAGAATTCTTTTTTTTAAGCATGAATAAATGTGTATACGTTTTGTACATAAAACTATGAAACGGTTGTAACCTTTGCTAAATGATGTACTGGATTATGTTTATCTTTTGTATTTTGTGTGTGTGTGTAAATAATGTAATGTAAAAAGGGTAGGCAATTATAAGCCTCGGCTTCAGCCTACACCTTTTCTGTCGTTTAATTTGTTTATGTTTTATTTTTATGTTCTACTACTATGCTTTGTAAAAGAAGACCGGAATAAAAACAATCATTCATTCATTCATTCATTCATTCATTCATTCATTCATTCATTCAGTGGACCACCGCCAAGGATAAAAGGAGAAATAAACGAACCAGGACCTCAACCCCCGTACCGCCAGGAAATAGTTTCAACCTACTCTCGGAAACACGCATATCAACACCCAAAGCAAAGAGACTTAGAAGCGTGGCTGTTACGTATTACTTTCACATGGTGGAGGGATACTTACTGTCTGTGGTGCATATTCACATTGTGGTTAAGTGTGCTGTCACTAATTGGTGGTTTAATTGACACACTGTTTCTTCCTGTTTTGCTTGTGTTTAAAATGGCCGCTTTTTAATTGATCACAGGTGTGGTGATGAGGCACCACGCCCTACAAATGCAGAGTGCAGGCAGCAGTCAAGTCTCCCCCACTTCACAGGAGATGTCACAGCTCTCCAGCGTCTCACCTGCTCTCTCTTTGTTTTGTTGTACATTCGGCTTGTTCTTCTTTTTGCATATAGTTTTGTTATTTAACTTTGGAGTCTGGAACACCCAGCTCCCACTATTTCTGTCCATTTAGTTAGTTGTGAATAAATAGTTATTTTTGATACACTTTTGTCCAGTGTCCTGTGTCCACCACGTCGCATTCAAGCCTCGACGAGCCATATGTTAGGCTTGAATGTAACAGTGGCTAACGACGCTAACGAAGCAAACAGCGAGCATAACGGAGCTCACGCTAACGACACTAATAGCAGGAATACCGGAGCTCACGCTAACACTAGCGAAGCAAACAGCTGGCATGCCGGAGCTCACGCTAATGCTGGCGAAGCTAACAGCCGGGCACATCGGAGCACACGCTAACGATGAGACGACGAGGAAAACAGAGCCACAAGAGCGTCGCAGTAGCCGACGCCGAAGGTACGAGACGAACATTAACATGACGGCTACTGAGAAGGCTAGTGGTACAGCTAGCGAGGCTATTTCACCAAGGCCACAAGACTGTGGTGAGAACCGGCAGACTCGGCCTAATCCAAAAACAAACAGCCCCAGAACTGTTGGAAAGAAAAATACTAACTTCACACAGAAAACAGACTGCATATTGATTGGAGATTCCACAACAAGGTACGTGGAAATGGCAAACACAGAAAATCGATGTCTAGAAAACACATCTGTGAAGGAGCTGACCAAAATACTTCCAACACTCATCGGGCCAGACATAACAAAAATTGTCATTCACTCTGGATCGTTTGACATCCTGCAAATGAAAACGGGCACAGAGACATTGAAAGAGGATTTCACTTGTTTAATGAACACACTAGACAAATATCAGGATGTATCCATCAGTGGACCAATTGCATGCTATCGCAGAGGACAAGAAGCCTTTAGTCGACTCCTAAATTTGTATTCATGGTTAGAATCTGCCTGTCTTACACACAGACTGAATTTCATTGACAATTTTAATGTGTTCTGGAATAATCCTGAACGCTTTCAGAGGAATGGATTCTTCCCAAACCGCCTTGGTTCGAGGCTTCTAGCAGCAAACCTACGTCATGCCTTAGTGACTTCCAAGGGCATCAAACTCATGATACAAGCACAAGCACAAGGCGATCATGGCCACCAGCAACCCGCTTGATCAAATGTCCCAGAGAGAGCTAATCAAATCAGCTCATCATGCACTAGAGGAGATGGACAGTCTGCTAGCACCAAAAAGGGTATTAAATGAATAGTACAAACACCATGCCATCTTTCAAAACATACCGGTAATCTTAACCAGCCAATGGCATGGTAAAAGCTATAACAGACATACACCATCAATGCGTTCACCTGCTATTAACCTCAAAGCCATCAAGGTCAAGCCAAAGCAGACCTCCTCTAAAGAAGTACAACTAATAAAATTAGCCCTCCTAAATGTCAGATCACTGAATAACAAAAAAAAATTAGTAAATGATCTGATTAAAGAAAATAACTTAGATTGCATTTGCCTAGTAGAGACATGGCTAAATAATGACACAGCTACATCAATAATGATAGAGGCTTCTCCACCAGACTATAATTTTTATCAAATACCCAGAAAAAATAGAAGGGGTGGCGGAGTTGCAGCATTTTTTCCTCAAAACTCTTGTTTAGAATCACGGAACTAGGCGAGTTCATGTCGATGGAATATCTTGCCATTGAGCTCAAAACAGAATCAACCATTATTGTCACAATATACCGACCGCCCAGACACTCACCAATATTTATACAGGAGCTCTCTGAACTGATCTCATTATGTGTTACCGGATATGATAAGGTGATCCTAAATGGAGACTTGAACATCCATTTTAATAAGAAAACAGACTCCAAAACTATAGAACTAGAAAATCTACTGGATAGCTTTGACCTAACACAACATATAACAAATGCAACTCACAAGCTTGGAAATACATTAGACTTAGTTATAACAACAACGATAGGTTATAACTATAACCAAGTTCTGTTAGTAATGGTGACGCTCGGCGTCACTTCCGCACTGTACCTCGCTTGTGCACGCGCACTGAATACAATTCCACTGTGTACCTTTATATCCCAGTATTCGTTTGACCACACCCCCATCAGCTTACCTTCATAAGCAGGTGTGTGGCCACCTACTCGCCTCCTTCCCAAGCTTTCACCACAAGGTGAGATCAAGGGCTGCAGCGGCGTCGGACGCCGAGCGTCACCATTACTAACAGAACTTGGTTATAGTTATAACCTATCGTTCTGTATCGTAACGGCTCTCGCTCGGCGTCACGTCCGCACAAAGGGAGGCAGAGCGAGAGCCATCGGCCGACAAATACACCCCGCTGAGGCCCCCCACAACCATCAGATCAGGGAGGGCCGAGCCCCCCCGACCCCCCCTAATGGAGGGTACCCCCCCTATTGGAGGATCACGGGAGGGCAACGGACCCGACCGTGCGAAGAGGCACTCAAGCAACTCAACGCACATGATTCAAGATTCAAGATTCAATCGTTTTATTTCAAACCACAGTGTTAGTTTGGCTACATTTACCAGTGTCCGGCAAAACAACATTTGAAAATAAATGAAATGGGAAAAGAGGAACCCCCCCCCCAAAGGTTTAAAAATAAAACAGCCAAAAACTATACACTGTTTGAAAAGGAGATGGAAGAAGCAAAGCTTATATATTTCCATCCCCCAGACCGTGGCCTGACCCCACGACTACACACACGCACAACCCGCATGCCACCCGGGAAGGAACGGAAGGAACAACCTTGTTACTGCCCCCAGAAATCACGGGGTCAAGAGCAAACCCAACCCTGTGGCAAGGCCGTAGCAGCGGAGCGCAAAGGAAGACCCAGACCCACCAAAGGGACTGGATCCCCTGGAAAACGGGGGCCCGGAGAGGTCCATGATGCACAGCATCAAGACCCCACCAGGTGGTCACTTAGTGACACCGCCCCCCACATCGCCAGCGTATTTGGACAAGGCCCCTCACAAGAGCGGGCCCTGTCCCCCCAATAGCACACCGCCTGACACACTGACCCTGCAGCACAGGTAGTCAGCATGGCCGTAAGCACCAAAAAAGGCTTACCACGGAAGCAGGCAGCGCACCGGGGAAACCAGGCAACAGGCTGTAACCCGAGCCTGGAGCACTGCGGACGAGACAGGCGCCAGAGATGTCAGCTGAAAACAGCCGCCCCGGCGGAAGGGGCGTATGCTGGCGTTGTTGATCACCATGACAAAGCCTCCCTTAATGAGGCAGCGAAGGCTGACACGATTGGCAGACGTCATGAACGTGCAGGGGCACACTCAACCGGGCAACCCGGGAGTTGACTCTGCTCCAACACACCAGAGAACCAACCACCCAGTCATTACCCTATGCGGTGGTTGGTCCCATAACCCCTCAAGAAAAAACTCCAAAACGTACCTGCGGGAACTACTGCAGTACAAGTGTTTCAGTTTCCAACAGGGTTATCCCAGGCCTACGGGTCGACAAAACATTACTTCGGACCGGGCCCGGCGATACGGGGAGCACAGGGTCCCCCGAGGAGGTCAAAGACCACCCCAACAGGCCCCTCTTCGCCATGCGTAAGAGAAGAGCGAAAAGAATGGAGAACCAGCCCCAAGCACCCCGTACTTGGTATTCCCAGGAGGTCTCCCAACCAAGTACTAACCAAGACCAACCTGCGTAGCGGCCGAGATCTGACGAGATCGGGCGTGTACAGGTTGGCACGGCCGTAAGCCATTACGACAGTGCAGAGTACAACGTACCCAACAAGGGTCTCCATAGCGCCTAACCCTGTGACACCCGGACCGACCTGGCATTTCTCCCCCTGGAAAAAGCCCAAGTCCCTCAGGGTACCAGAACAGCAGATCTGCATCCCTGGCGGACAACGGGTTTAACTGATCCGGACCAGCGTGACCAGAACCAGTCACGTGCCCTAACCACGCCGACATGCCTACTCCAAGAGAAGGGGCAGATATGCGTGTTTGACCTTAAAACATGAAAAGAAGGCGCCACCCAGCCGTTCGGTGCGAACCGCGCCCGGTGGCCCACCCCCAGGGCGTGAGACCCCTCTACATATGTTCAGATCCATTCCGTCATCATCCCCCAGATATGAACGAGAATCCGTCGACAACCAACATAGGTCGTCGGAAGAGGAAAAAAAAACCCATCCCAGTTGCTTTATAAAAACGCTGTTTTAACCCCAAGCAACCAAGGCGCGCCAGTCAGTCGCCTGATGTTCAACAGAACACCCCGAGCTAGCACTATGTGTGCATCGGGCATATCCACATCAATAAACAGGCTATTTAGACCTTTCATTGAATCCCCAATGCGCCGAGGGGAACGACAAGAGGGGTGTGATGCTCCCTAACCCCAACTCCTTTTAATAAAAAAGAAGGAAGCATCAACAGCATAAAACCCAATCTGCACAGCCGAGAGTAAAAACTGTTTATATTTTTACATCCAGTCTTATTTAGAGGGTTTAGACCGAAAATCCCCAGAAAGCCTTCCCACATGAGTCGTAGTATGAAAAAGACATGGCAACTGTGAGTCACGTGACCAACTGACTCAAGTTTACACATAAAATCGAGCGTAGCAGACCCGTAAGCCCTACGCTCTAACCCGACACTTTGACACCACAGACCTTACGTAAAGATCTAACTCACGGAAGCCGTCATCATAGCAACGTATATGCTATGACGGGGGGAAACCCCGCACACAACTCCTGTTTGTAACAGGAGCCGCGTCAGGACAACCCTTCCCCCCCCCTCCCCCGCCAAGTCGCTGAACGGCTTGGCCCTGACTGGCTCAACAGGAGATGAGAAAAAATCCCCTCGACCAATCAAGTGGGAAGGAGGGGTTTATTTGGCACCCCCTCACAAAAAACCCTTTACCCCTACACACAATAACAACTGTAGCATTTGAGACCTTTGGTAGAACGCTAATGCATAGCGTAAGCTAATACAATGCACGCTACCCACAGACTGTGAACAGGATTTATAACAAAACCAAGTCGTGTGTGTGTGTGAATCCTACACCCGCATTCTATGTTGTACATAGAAAAAACACTGACAGAGAGTATAACGGCTAGGCCGTGGAACGTGTGTATACGAGTATTACTGCAACTAACACAACAGTGTTGTGGATCAACATTACTTTGTGTAAGCAACAGATCATACAACCAGCTTCTACCTGCATGTGGAGCGTCAGGCTAAGATAGAACCTTTCTATGACTGAGTGTATGCTTGCAGACCTTGCTTAATCTCATAACACGAACGTAACTCATCCCTCAATGTAAACAATGCAGATTCACATTTCGCAGCCTCATCATATGTATTGGTGAAGAAACACACAGTTTGTTTGGCCAAAAAATACAGTCCCCCTTTAAGGGGACTTTTTATTTAGGCACAAAATATGAGAGGGCCGGGGAGGGGTATAGAGGGGACCACAGGGGGAAAAAGTCACTAATTCAGCGGCGTCTGCTGCCTTGAGCCGCTCGGGTTTTGCCACCCCGGGAAGCCCCGGAGGGACGGTAGACAATCGGCTGCTGGTCTCGTCGATCTCTACCATCTCCTCCGGTCGTAGATGGGCCGGCGGCAGCAGAAGCACCGTCTCTCCTCCTGGCCTTCTTGGATGGGCCAGCAGTGACGGCGGAGGCAGTGGTAGGCACGGCGGAGGTAGCTCGACGTCGTGGAAGCCTTCTGACTCCACCGGCGAGGACGGGAGGCGGAAAATGGGGTTGGAGAACGGATCTCTCCTCTGCCATCTCTCTGCACGTTGAGGCCATCAGCTGCAGGGCCTTCCCGAATAGTCCAGCATCGGAGAGGTTGGCCGTCAGAAGAGGGGCTCTCTTCTTCTCTGGCACACGGGCCTGTTCCAGCCAAAGGTGATGCTGGTTCAGGGTAGCCAGGGCGTGCACTTTCCCAGCGGCTATGGCCTGTACCTGGGTAAGATGCAGGACAGCTCCTGCCGCCTGGGTGATCTGATCGTGTTGTACCTCGGTCAGTTCCGTGCCGCCCGTCATTATCCCTGATACAAATCTAGCCAGCTGTGCGATGTTAGAAGCAGCAGCCAGCGACTGTGTACCAGCGACAAATGACTGGTCACCCCAATATGCCAATCGCCTAGCCCTAGCCGATTTTCCTGGAGAACCGGCTTGCATAATGGTTCCCACACCATATCCGGACAGAGGAGAGCGGCCATCGGCCTATCAAGCCATGGCACACCCTCTCTCATACCTTCGACCAACCCCGCCACCCGCGTAACTGGTACGTAGGCGGGAGTAAGGCCCATGATGTGAGACACCACCTGGCCCGACGAACATAGGCCCCCATTGAGGGGAAAAATGGGTAGACAACGTCCACCCCTCTCACCGGGCGACGCTGCCAGAGATGACCTATGAGATCATCGGGGGCAGGAGCAGGCAATGGCTGCGGCAGCGGCACGCTGTTTGCAGTGGTCGCTACTGCCATGAGCTCGGGGGAACAAAGCCTGCAGTTCCCCCTGCTGACTTCCCTCCACCGAACCCGCATCCCTCACATGCAGCAGGCTTCGACCGGTTGAGGAGCCACAGTCTGATGTGGCTGATAGCAGGGCATCCTGCTGATGAGGCCGAGGTGGTTCCCCGACATCCTCGAACAAGGCGCCCCAAGGAGACATTTCACCCCCCTCCAGTGCTACCTGGACGGGTGGGATACTCGCCTCCACTGGGCCTTCAAACAATAATCCGTCCGCCTATACCATGTAATCCTCAGTTTCCATAGGGCATGCAGAGACCGACGCATCCTCGCTGGTCTCCAGCAATTCCCCAAACCCAGGCCGTTCGCGTCTGCAGGACACCATCTTGCGACGTGAACGGGCAGACGCGAAAAGTTTTCGTCGCAAATCCTCCGGAACCAAAGGAACCGGCCGCTCAAGGAACCGGACGATTCCCTGGAACCAGAGGAACCAGAGTCGGGATCAGGCCACCGCCGGAGCAACGGCACCGATGCACCGGCTCCTCGGAGAGGCAAACTACCCATCGGCTGTCTCCCGGGCTTGGCTGGCAACCACGAAAGTGGCAACAGCCCCGCACCAGAATGCACGACGGAGGCGGGAATGGAGAACCGCTGGTGAAGAGTGGGTCTACTCTCAGAGGTAGACATTATGACTTAGATTTTTCTTTTTGAATATTTATGAGAGAAGAAAAAAATAAGCACAATGTAAACACGTCTCAACTGTCTTCAACTTAGCAACCTCATCAAGTGGGGATCTACCAAAAGCACTTCCTTGTGGTGAAAGCGAAGAAGGAGGCGAGTAGGTGGCCACACACCTGCTTATGAAGGTAAGCTGATGGGGGTGTGGTCAGACGAATACTGGGATATGAAGGTACATTGTGGAATTTTATTCAGTGCGCGTGCACAAGCGAGGTACAGTGCGGAAGTGACGCAGAGCGAGAGCCGTTACGATACAGAACTGGGCTAAGCATAACAAATGTCTCTGTTACGTATTACTTTCACATGGTGGAGGGATACTTACTGTCTGTGGTGCATATTCACATTGTGGTTGTAGTGTGTTGTCACTAATTGGTGGTTTGATTGACACACTGTTTCTTCCTGTTTTTGTTATTAAAATGGCCGCCTTTGTAATTGACACAGGTGTGGTGATGAGGCATCACGCCCTACAAAGGAGAGCAGAGTGCAGGCTGCAGTGTCTCCCACTTCACAAGAGATGTCAGCTCACTAGAGTCTCATCTGCTCTCACTGCTGCTATTTTTGCTATTGTTCTATTTTGGCCTATGTGCCTTTGTTTTGTTATTGACCTTTTGAGTCTGGAGCACCCAGCTCTCACCCTTTTTGTCCATGTAAATAGCTGTTCCAATAAATAGTGTTATTTTTGATAAACTCCTGTCTTGTCCTGTGTCCACCACTTTGCATTCAAGGCCTACACGAGCCATACTTTAGGCTTGAATGTAACAGTCTCAATAACTGAATTACCTGTCTCCGACCATCACTGTATATTTTTTTATACTCAAATAACCCTTACTAAAACAAAAAAAGAAATCATAGTTAAAAAGAGGCTCCTATACGACAAGGCTGAATCAAAGTTCATTAATCTTATCAGATTACATGAACCACACAATCATGACAGCTCTCTAAATGAAATGGTAGAAAATCTCAATGATGCACTATCATCTGTATTAGATTCTGTCGCCCCACTAAAAATGAAAAAGAAAAAAACCAGAGCCTCGCCCTGGCTGAACTATAGTGCTGTCAACAAAGAAAAAAATAAATGTCGTGCAGCAGAGCGAAAATGGAGAAAAACAAAAACCACCATAATTTATGCTGTGATATATACAAAGATGCTTTAACTGCTTATAATAAAACCATCCGCTTAGCAAGGAAAGACTACTTCTCTAAAATCATTACAGAAAATGCTGGAAACTCCAGAATCCTTTTTTCCACTATTAATCTACTACTCAACACTGCCCCTACACCTCCTCAGTCATCAACGGTTAAGTGTGAAGAACTTGCACTATTCTTTAACAACAAAATAACCTTGATCAGGGCCAGCATTACTCATGATGGAAATAAAGCTGATTGCAGCAAACCGTGCAATGTAACCATGAGAAGTTTCACATGCATCACATTAGATGTACTCTGCAAAACTGTCTCAGAATGTAACGCCTCCACCTCAGACATTGAGCCTATACCTACAGCTTTCTTCAAACGAACATTCATTTATAGTGTTAACACATTAATAGTGTTTCAAGCCCTGTGCTAGATATCATAAACACTTCCCTTAGAACTGGTATTTTCCCAGATGCCTTTAAAACAGCAGTTGTAAAGCCATTACTAAAAAAACCTAATTTGGATAGTAATGAAATGGCAAATTATCGTCCAATATCCAACCTACCATTCATTAGCAAAGTACTTGAAAAGATAGTTTCAGTTCAAATAAATTCCTTTCTTGAAGAAAACAACATCTTAGAGGAATTTCAGTCGGGGTTCAGAAAATATCATAGCACTGAAACTGCCCTCACCAAAATAATCAGTGACCTCAGGCTAAACTCTGATGAGAATAAGATCTCCATCCTTATCCTGCTACATCTCAGTGCAGCATTTGATACAATCGATCACAATATTCTAATCGATCGTCTTGAAAACCTTGTCGGTTTCTCAGAACATGTGCTAAGCTGGTTCAAAACATACATCAGAGGGAGGAAATTCTATGTTAGACTAGGAGAGCACATGTCTGATATATACGACAACAACTATGGAGTTGCACAAGGGAGTTGCTTAGGTCCTTTACTCTTCTCCCTTTACATGTTACCGCTGGGTGATATCATCAGAGAACATAATGTAGATTTCCATAGCTATGCGGATGATACACAACTGTACATATCTGCTGAACCAAATGATACAGCGATTAGCTCCATTACAGACTGCTTACTGGCAATAAATAAATGGATGAGTAAGAACTTCCTGAAACTAAATGAGAACAAAACTGAAATTCTAATTATCGGCCCCAAAACTAAAAAAGAAACGTTAATAAAGAACCTAGGAGGACTAACCCCTTGGATCAAATCTGAGGTCACTAGTCTCTGGGTTATCATAGATTCAGAACTGAACTTCAATTCTCATATTAGCAAAGTAACGAAAACATCGTTCTTCCATCTCAGAAATTTAGCAAAAGTACGACCATTTATTAATCAGAACGATGCTGAGAAGCTAATTCATGCATTCATATCTAGCCAGTTAGACTACTGTAATGCACTTTTCACAGGTCTCCCTAAGAAAACCACAGAGAGGCTTCAGCTAATCCAAAACTCTGCAGCCCGACTGCTAACTAGAACCAAAAGGAGAGAGCACATTAGTCCAGTCTTAGCTGCTTTACACTGGCTTCCTGTAACATTTATAATTGACTTTAAGGTCCTTCTCCTTACATACAAAGCTCTAAATGCACAGGGACCTAGCTACATCACCAACACTCTAATAAATTACACGCCAGCAAGAACACTGCGATCATCAGCTGCTGGACTACTAGAGGCTCCCAGAAACAGTCAAAAGAGGATCGGTAATGCAGCCTTTATCAACTATGCCCCAAAACTGTGGAACAAACTACCCCAAAACATCAGGGAAGCCAACTCGCTAGACATCTTCAAAAGACAGCTTAAAACCTATCTCTTTGCTCAGGCATTTCAATGACTTACCTGCACTATTCTTACCCTGCCTACTTTTCTATGCTAATTTTATCTTATTTTACACTGCCTATCAAATTCATGTGTCGGTTATATGACTATTTTTAAACTGAATCATTTTAAACTATTTCTCACACTTTTTACTGTAACCTTGCTATTTAAATTTTTTACTGTTGTTGTATGTCCGTTCTATTTTATAATTTTTAGACTATTTTTAAACTTAATCATTTTAAACTACTTTATTATTTGTATTACTGAATAGAGAGCCTATTAGGATGCTAGATCCTAATGTGAAACACTGTGATTTACCATACCCTGCTATGCTCACCCATGCCTGTATTTTTACTGTTGTGAAGCACTTTGAACTGCAACCTCTGTATGAAAAGTGCTATACAAATAAAGTTATTATTATTATTATTATTATTATTATTATTATTATTATTATTATTATTATTATTATTATTATTATTATTATTATTATTATTAATATTATTATTATTATTCATTCATTCATTCATTCATTCATTCATTCATTCATTCATTCATTCATTCATTCATGCATTCATCCATTCATTCATTCATTCATTCATTCATTCATTCATTCATTCATTCATTCATTCATTCATTCATTCATTCATTCATTCATTCATTCATTCATTCATTCACATACTGTATCCTCTTCTCTCCATTAAGGAAGTGCCTAAAGTTGGATCAACAGTAAAACTCAGGAGAGACTCTGTCTGCTGAAAACAGAGGTAAAATAGTGTTATAACAAATCTAAATACAAATAATAAAGACAGAATGATCAGGAAATATGCTGCCCAATAGAACCAATAAACTAAAGACTAAACCATTTTAGTTTAGAACTAAAATAAAAAGATATGGATCGATTCAGAGTTAAAAGTAAGCTGTCAAACAGAATCACATTAGACTATTGGTTAATAAAACATGAGTAGTAAAACAGTGATAAAACAAAAGTTAAAAGTACCATTGTAATCTTATAGAGGAACTAGGAGAAGCGAGGTCCCTGGTTTGACGTCACAGAACGGGGCAGGAAAAGTGGGAGGAGTTGTCTCTTCTTAACTGCAGGTGGAAGCCGATGGAGACACACAGCCACAGACACAGACGGAGACAGAGGCGACTCGCAGCGGGGATCCAGAGAGAAAGACGAAACGAGCGCTCCCGGCTCTGAGCGCTGAGATCACGGAAGACCAGAGTTTCCTTGGCAACCAGCACAAACAAAGAGAGGCCCTCGTGTTGCTGGGACAACCAAACACCGGAGAAGACGCTCTGAGCTCGGCAGCAGCCGATCAGGCGAAATGGACCAACAGCCAGACCAAAGACGATGATTTTAGAGATAGAAAGAAAATTCAGTGCCTGTTTGATTCACCTAGTTTGTGTTTATTGGAAATGGAATAAACACAGTTCTGTTTCATTCAAAACATCTCGTCCTGCTTCCTTCCTGCAACCGAACTCAATTGAAATGCAAAGAGATACGATAGACATTTAATGATTATTACGTCAAATGGCGCCGTGCCCCGTGCTGGATTCGAACGAAGCCGATTGAAGACGACGAAAGCTACTTCGCAAAAGGACCGAGAGGTCCTCTCCCTCTCTTCGATGCCTCGACGACTGTTTTCACCATCTCATCAGCCAGGACAGCAGTGTTAAGGGTGAGTTGGGGAGATGGAGCGTCTATGTCGGTGGAGGACGAGCAGTCACCGAATGGGGTTTGCTATGAATAATGCCGTGCTAGACCAAAAAAGTGTTTGTGTCGGCAGACGCCAGAGACCAATATTCACATCCTTGGCTCTGGTCTCGGCCGCGCAATCACTGTGGGGCACAGATATAGATTAGGATATTAAGGTGTGTTCGGTCAGAATACCTAGGATAGTGCAATGGGATGATGTTAATCTACATTTGCTGGTCGTTCTGCGTGGAACAGGGCAGCTAGCATGTGGGTAGGGAAGCCAGTCAGGATAATGGTAACGTGACTGATAGAGATGGTGTTGTTTGAAAGTAGGGTGCTAGTATGACAAACTCGGCTTACTCCACGGCAAACGGGCCCGCGCTCTGAGTACGTCCAGTGGGGTGGGAAGAGGGTCATAACAGTGTGATGAATTGCAAACCCTCTATTAAACAATATGATGACTAGTCGGTAAGGACGGTATAGATGAGGCTATTCTAGGTGGGATCGTGCGCCGCAGGCGTGAGGTTAGATCGTGCCAGTCCGCCAAACGGAGTGATGGAGCTTTAAATCGATGAAACGTGACATTTGGGTTTTGTGTGACGACGCAATTACTTCAGATATATACAAAAGCATCGAAACGTTTCGACCGCAATTTGCGAGTTATGATCAAATCACGGGAGGGGATGATCGTAGATGGGGGAATGGGCTGAGACTATCGGGAGAATTGAAGCCTCGCTGTGAGCACAGAGAGACTACAAGCGCCGATTTTAGAAATCCTCTCCTCTCAAGTCTCCGTACGATTATGCTGCTGAATCGGAGTGAAATACCCGCAAGGGCGGGGCGATACTTTCAAACGCCTGTTTAGTATAGGGATAATAATAAGTACTTAATTAACTGATCAGCAGTGCTTATGATTAGGACATAGGGAAGAATTGTGTGAAACGGGCGATGTTTAGGTTAGGAAATGCACTGAGAACGATTGTGGCCAAGTGAATGGTATGGTTATAACTAGGACAATGTGTTTTGCTAAATATATATGATTGATGAATATCTGCTAGGGGTTATGAGTGAATGCCAATGTGTGTAGTTAAATGTTTGTATCGTTATGAAACTCTAGTGACCAAAACGGCCGCGGAGAAACAATATAGGAGTGTCCGTTGTATAAAGACTGTTCGTTTTTTCAAGGGCCGTTGGAACGCAGCAAGGTTAGCTTGCTAGTTAGCCGCAAGGACGAGCGGGGTTAAATGTGGACGCTGCATTGCGATATCAAGTATATTGAGTGAATGGCGAGTGTGATGGGGCAAAAATTATGTGTAGTGTACGTTTGAATTTTTTAATTCGGTGGTATTAAGGTCGTTGTGAAATGAAATATGAATCAAATGAAGCGATCTTTTAGGAACTGATGACGTCACTGGAAACGTCTGGTCGAGGGGACTTTGGGAGCGTTGGGTTTAAAATACTGTGTATTTCGGCCAGGCGGGGCCAAACGGACGAGCGGGCTAATGTAAAGATAATTATATATGATCTGTAAACTAGCGCTTAATGAGATTAAAGTTCTGTTGTGGGGTAGAACTGTGTTACGCTAACGTCGCGGGGTGTTGTGCCACTCAAAACAAAGGGGCGATAGGCCGTTTAGGGGATGTTATAAGGGTGATATGGTTGATGCTAAGCTAAGCTAACTAGCCGCGCTAGGCTAGCGGACAATAACATGGTTGGGCTAAGCTAATTGAGCTAGCGATGCTTAGCTAACGGAGCTAAGTGATGCTAAGCTAACGAAGCTAATATGCTAAGCTACCGGTGCTAACGAAGTAGCATGGTGGAACTGGTCAGGGCGCCGTGGCATCCATCTTGGTCAGGGCGCCGTGGCGTCCATTTTGGTCAGGGCACCGTGGCGACCATTTTAGAAAATGTGTAGTTTTTAAAGTTTTTTCGTTTTTGTGTGGCGACCATTTAAAAAATAATTGTAGTTTTTTTTTATCGTTTTTTTTCCGTTTTGAATGATGGCGGTTGAACGAATGTATATACTTATTTAGTTATCAATCTATATCTGTTGTGGGCCCAGTATGATGGCAATAGTGGGGTAGGAACGAGACGGATGTGTGGGTTTGTTTGTGACTTTACTAGATGTTTTAATCCAATGATAAGCAGTAATAAGAAGGAGGTGGGTATGGTTAGAACGTGTAGAGGCATGCGCGCCACAGGGCCGTCAGTACAAGGGAGATGGTTGATGAGATTGGTAGTTGGGCTTTTGTTAAGGACCAGTAGGAATGATAGGGGGCGGTGTTGATCAGGGCGAGTGGATTGGACAGCGACGCGTGCTGTGGAGGAAAGCTGCGTGAACCCCCCCCCCCCTATATCCTTCTCTCCCTGCGTGTCTCCCTCCATCCCTCCCTCCCCCATTCCCTCTTCCTCCCTCCCTCCCTCCCTTCCATTCTCTCCTCTCTCTCTCTCTCTCTCTCCCTGCGTCCCTTCCCCTCCCTTCCTCCCTGCGTGTCCCTCCCTCCCTCCCTCCCTCCCTCCCTCCCTCCCTCCCTCCCTCCCTCCCTCCCTCCCTCCCTCCCTCCCTCCCTCCCTCCCTCCCTTCCATTCCCTCTCTCCCTGCCTCCCTCCCCCTCTCCCTCGCTCCCTGCCTCCCTCCCTCTCTCCCTCTCTCCCTGCTTCCCTTCCTCTCTCTCCCTCCCTCCCTTCCTCTCTCTCCCTCCCTCCGTCTCTAGGGTATAGTGGTAGATTTTAGAAACCCCATGCGCAAACCATGAGTTATATTAATGTAGTGTTTACTTTAAGTTACAGTTATGCAGCAAATGCTGTTAGTAGTTTAGGGCCCTGTTAGTAGGCTGGACCAGGTGATACGGTAAGGTCTGCTAGTTAATTCTAAATTGAGATTGCATAGGGTTAAGTTAATATTAATGTTCATTTGGGAGGCCCCCCTCCTCCCTCTCCCCCCCCCCTCCCCGTGTGTCTCTCTCCATCTCTCCTTATCCCTCTCTCTCTCCCCCTCCCTCTGTCTCTCCCCCCCCTCTCCCCCTCCCTCTGTATCTCCCTGTGTCTCTCCCTCCCTCTCCTCCTCCCCCCCTCCCTGTGTGTCCCCCCCCTCCAATGCTTGCTTTTCGAATGATTATGGGTACGCGGCTAACTATTTCCAGTTCAGGTGGTGGACTGCTAAGTTGGGTTTAGGATGTTTTCTTCCATTTAGAAGTCCCTCCGTCTCCCTGACTGGCCCTGAGGGTAATATCCGGCCTTGGGTGTGGCGTGTATGTTTCGCTGGGGGTAAGGAGTCCGGAAGGGTTCGTTATGAAGGGAATGGTTTTACAAAAAGTTGGGGTTTTGTTTGGGATTAGTTAAGGAGTAGGAATGGGGTATGTATTTTTTCATTTAGACAAGGTGTTAGTCCCCTATTTCCCCCGCCTGGTAGAGTCTTTGGGAACAGGGTTGGCTTTACGTCAGGCGGTGTGTGTTATTAGTTGGATGTTTGTTTGAACTGCGTTGTTATTATGTATGTGGAGTAGGTGCCGGATGGGCGCTGGCCTGTCTAGGTACGGTAATGGTGGGACGAGTTGTAATATTCTTTGTATAAGGAGCCTGGGGTGTTTTCGTTCGGGTTCGCGACTGAAGGGAAAATGCTTTGGGCTGAGAAATGGCAGGTCGTTGAGTAATCAAGGGTCTGTGGGAATATTACGGTAGTATGGTACGGGTGTCCATGAGTTTATGACATGGACAGCTGCGCTGTGCAACGATCAAGGATTTGGTGATCTAAATCACTAAAAATTTATTGTATCCCTTGGTAGCAGCTGGAGGAAGAGGTCAACACCAAGATGTTTGGTGTTGTAGGGGGAAATGTGTTAATGAATAATGAAAATGATGTTGTATGAAGTATGTGATGAAATGTGAAGATGAAAATGTTGATTATAATGTAGGAAGAAGTAATTTTTGATTTCCATAGTAGAGTTTGAGAAGCAAACAGAGAAAGCAAGAAGGAGAGGGTAATATTACATTTACACAGAGTCATTACGCTGAGTTTGTCATTTAAAGTATTATGAGATCAAAATGACAAAGTCATCAAGGCAAAAAGAAATTTGGAACAGATGAATGACCATGTTTACCAGAATTGTTAGACAATTGATAGGCTGTGTGGGACTAATGTTTGTATTCCCCAGAGAATCGTGTGAGAGGAACACACAAGTGATTGGAAAATCCAGTTTTCCAATTGGACGGACGGACAAAGACAAAGCTAAGGCTGTGTCGTTATGTTCAAATAAACCACACCAAATCTCTCTAGAAATATTAGCATAGAGACGCCCGACATTTCCAATGGGTAAAATATTGTTGGAATGAAAAAGGAAAATGCCACTGAGGTTAAGTGTGTGTGATTTTTTTCTTTCTTTCTGCACAGGCTCGGTGAGGACAGATGGGGCTCTGACGATTTTAATACGAACTGGGTATAAGTATGAATGATAAGCGATTTATCAATCCCTGTCTGCACCGGTAAAATCTGATAGTGTGAGTGATTTTTAACTCAAGTTGATAAAAATAGTTTTAGACACAGAGAAACTTGTTTTTCCAAACGGTAATTGCAGGAGTGTTTTGAAAGTGGAGAGAATGTCGAATACACAGCAGGTTCACCTTGGTGAAACATTGATAGAAACAACTGAAGGTTTAGATGCAATAACAATAGCAAAAGTAGACAATCTGTCTATTTCAATAACTGGAGATGTCACCATAAAAGTGAAAAAGCGATGGCCAAAGATATTCAGGCCTTTACAAAACCTTGTATTTAAGTATAGAAAAGGAGGTCGTTATAGACTGCATAGCCAAATCAAAAAACAGAAAAAGAAAGCACGAAGGGCGATGAAAAGAAATAAGGCCGGTAGTGGCAGCGTGCTGACAACCTTTGCAGACACTCCCTGTAAAAGATTGATACCTGAAGTTAATCTGATTGAGTTGGATGTGATGGAATTCCCTCAGGTGACCAGTATGATAGAGGGACTGGAAATAATGATTTTGATTCCAATACAGGAAGTCGTTCAGGAGAGAGAACCAGAGACAACTGTTTTACTCCAACCAGAGCCGATCCACGCTGGAGTGTTCATTGCAGGTGACTGCAATTTAACCAAGGGACAGAGAAAGCGACGGAGGAGAGCAGCGTGGTTACAGCGGTCCCAGGAAGTCCACTCTGGCCGTACGGCTGGAACAGAGGCTGGACAGGGGTTGGGCACAGCGACGGAGTGGCCAGTAGATGGGACCAACAGCAGGTATGGGAATATACGTGAACAGTTTCCACAGCCCACCAGTTTCCCTTGTCCAGACGTCCCCCAACACCAGAGCCAGAAGGAGAGGCGTGGGCCGGTGACAAGGAGCCAGCCAGCGAGGGCCAGGGTGGAGGAAGAGAGGATGACGTGCCTCTCTCCAGAAAGACAGAGAGCATTCACGGAAGCGTCCGAAAGACATGAGACAGTCCGTAGAAAACTGGTAGAGAAGCAGCTGGCGGTTGACCGAGTCACGCACGAGAGGGAAATGCTAGAACGAGAACTGGCGGAGCAGACTGAGATCATGAGTGATGTAATTTTGGAAGTTATGTTTCGTACTGCAGAACAAGGGCTCAGTGAACAGGAGATGTCACTTGCTCCGTTACCTGAACGGGGAGCTGAGCAGCGAGGGCATGGTGATGAAAGCCGCAGGAGGGGTAAGTTTCCAGGCCCCTCCCAACAACAAGCCCGACGGGCAGCGACTGAAAAGAACAGGTATGTGCCTCTCTCCTCCATAAAACAGGACCTGCCAGGAGGGGACCGGAGAGGGGTGGACCTGTCGAGGACTGTGGGATACCAGCCGAAAGACTGCTGAAGTTGTGGTGAACTGGGACACCTGGCCCGATCATGTGGCAAAGGGTGGCGGGCTCAGGAAGAGTCCATCAGACAGGAAGAGTCCATCAGAAGACAGACATGCTGGCATGCGGAATGTTGGGACATTTTCAAAGGGAGTGTGAAAAAAGGTTGTGTCTGCAAAGGCCATAGGCTGAATAGAACGAGGTGGAAATGCAAGGAGACGGTATAACGCTCAGGAAGGAATAAAATAATATATATATAAAAAAAAATATTAAATAATAATAATAATAATAATAATAATAATAATAATAATAATAATAATAATAATAATAATAATAATAATAATAATAATAATAATAATAATAGTAATAAATTAAATAAAAATGCGACTGATTAGAATAAAAATAGAAAAGAAGATATATAGATAGGTTAGATGGTTAGATTATGTGTGCAAGTTACTAAAACGGCTTGGAAGATGGCGGTGTAAGGGGATGAAGTAACTGGCTGATGCATGGCTAATTGTACTAACGAAAATGGTGGTTTTAAACAGGAACAATGGAATTTTTTTTTTATTATTATTGGTCTTTTTCCCCCTCCATTTTCCTCCGATTTTCTCCCATCCCAATATTAGTCGTATGCCAATTCCCAGTCCCTTCCTGGTCGCTGCGCACTTACCCCCCACAGTCAGATCATCTGGGAGAGTGGAGGCTACCACATGCTTCCTCCGACACACGTCCAGCCTATCACCGCTTCTTTTCACCTGGCAGCGCGGATTCTCATTGAGAGGGCGTAGCGTGTGGGAGGATCACACTATCCCCCTCAAGTCCTATCCGCGCTTAGCAGGCGCCCCGACCGAACTGTAGGAGTCGCTGTTTACAACGACCCGGACCCACCCCGCCAGCTTCTCCCACCCTCTAATACAGCCAATTGTATTAGTGTGGACGGCCAGCCAAGCTGGTGACAACCCCGGAACTGTGAGCTGGACTCGAACAGGCGAATCCAGCTCACAGCTCCGGGGTTGGTGACGAACGCAATCTCCGCTCGGCCACCTAACCGCCTAATGGAATTTTTTTTTAATATTAGACAGAGTAATAACAAAGGACTACTTCAGTAGTGATTATACATACTTGATCCAAGGGTGGTCAATGAGACTTATAAAAAAAATTAAAATAATATTATTTTATTTCTTTTTAATTTTTTAATTGTTCTTTCTTAGTTTTTACGGGGGTATTTATGCCTCTAGATCAGACCTGGGCATTGTATGATTCTGACCGGCCCGCGAAAGATTACATGATAATACATTTTTTATTTTCTCTTTTTTTTTTAATATATATATATATATTTTTTTTTTACTTTTTTTTTTTCATGTCAACGTTCACACACACAATATACGCTTAGGAGACATGCTCAGAAGATGTTGGTTCTCTTTGGATCCACCTACATATGTGAACAGACATTCTCAGTCATGACGTTTACCAAGTCCAGGTACAGATCCTCTCTCACTGATGAACATCTGGCAGCTGTGCTTCGCATCTCCACCTCAGACATGCAACCTGACTTAAAGCTCAACAGAGACTGGATTTCTCACACTGAATGAAAAAAAAAAGAACTGAAGAACACTAAAATGTGGAAATATAACAAGTGAAATGGGACACTTGATATTTTTTTCTTCCTTTTTTTTGCACAGTTCTGAAAACATTAAATGTTTAATATAGGCATGTAAAGTAAAAAAGGCTACAAAACTGGGACACTTTTCTTTACACAGTTCAGTGACATGTCTTGTTTATTTTTGCTATAAGATGATGTGATGTCTTTAGAAAGCTAAGAAAATCCTTGTTTCAATAGTATATGAAACTCAAAATGCCCTTTGTTATTAATGTTTCACATTTTGTTTATCATTTTGGAAATAAATTCTATTTGAATAAATGATATTTTTGAAAGCTAACCTCACCTTTTAATTGCCAAATAATAACATACACTCTTATCAGGGGTCAAAACAATGCCATTTACTGCTTTTTATATAGAAATAAAATGTATATTATGCATAATTGAGTTTGGAATTTTGGCCCGGCCCCCCAACATATTTTCAGTTGCTCATTCGGCCCCCTGGGAAAAATAGTTGCCCACCCCTGCTTTAGATGATAGTTTAATTCTGTTTGATGGGTGTGTTGCATGAAGGCATTCGCATTTTTTGTTTATTTTTTTGCAATTTTCTTTGTTTTTGTTTATATTCTCTATTTTTTTTAGGAACTGACTGGCTGGGAGGGTTCTCTCGCCGGCCAGGGGTAGCAGGTGGTGGTGACACAGCGGGACTGGTAGGAATGTCTAATATGATGGGCTGGAAACATGGAGGGTGGACGAGAGCTGGTTCATGATATTGTTTTCCGCTCATGGCGAGTCCAGATGTAGCATCTGGGGGGTTGTGTCACGTTTTGGTGTAGGGTAAGTGTTGGGAAAACGTGTTTCTCTGTCCAATATGTAAGCTCTGTAGGTTTTGGTCGCCATTGGCCAAATAGTTTTCATGTAGGGTGCGGACATGTGTAATTGATGATTGGCTTATGGGGGACTCTGCACCGGCTTGTTGAGGACTGGCGGAGTGTGTGGATGATGTGTGTTTAAGGGGACTGTGGTTTGTTACCATGCATATAGGTTCTGTTGGTGAATTGGCCTCGTCAAGAGCTGGCTGTCCAGACCGAGGAGACTGTCTGGAAATAAAGTATGATAGTGTAATAAATGGTTATTCCACTCTCAAGGGTGGATGTAGTGTTGTGTTGAACTTGAGATATTTGATCTAGTAAAATAGTACAGCACAAAAATTAATGAGACGAAGGTGATTTAATTGAATGATAACCTAAGAAGCCGTGGAATATATAGATAACTAATTTGGGAAAAATGTATTGTCAATGCAGAACAGTAGAGATGTATCTGAGCGAAAATGTGATCTTCCAATCAAAATTGTGTGTTTGTAAATAACAAATCCAAAAAGCAAAAAGGACAGAGGGAAAATCGTTTCCTTCTGTGGAAAATCGGAGCAGTACCAAGACTGCCCACAACCAAGAAGAAACTGTGGTTAGCACAAAATACAACGAGGAGCAACGGTCAAAATAATTTAGCGGTAAAGACCTCAGCAGGTTTGAACAGGGATAACTGACAGGGATGAAAGCTAATGATAAAATAGACCTCAGATGGTCCTTTCGAGGAGAGAAATTGTATATGGTTTCTGGTTTAAGTCTCCCTCGGTTAGAGTGTTAATCTTTTCGGTGTAATGTATTAATCTTTTCTTGCAGAGTCAATTACACAAAACAGAGACATTGAAGCTAATTACATGGATAAAATAGTAAAAAAAAAAAAAAAAAATTATACATTTTGGAAGCCAATTCTTCTGATAACTGTGTGTGACTGGAGGCGTTTAACGAGGGTGGGAAGGAGTGAATGATGATTTTGTAACTGTACAGACGGAAATGGGTTTTGTAGTGTGATTTGTGGATTTTTTGAATTTTTAAAAAATATTAGCAATATTATGGGAAATATATGGTTAAAGACATGTTTGATTTAGAAAAAATTGGTGCTATATGTGGGTTATAAAACCCCCAAGGGTGGAATGTCGTGAATTATCAAATAAAACATGTAAAATCTCAAGGAAATGTCATCATGCTGTTGTAAGTGGTAAGTTGTAAGGAATGTGGATCCAATATTCTAGCGGTCTCTGGCAAAGCAACCCTTCCCCCTGTCAAATAGCTTCTATAGCAAGGCCACAGATAAAACAGAACAAATGCCACTAGAATGGAAAATCTTCCCTCACACAACGGAGAGTGATTGAGTAGACCCACTAACTAACTTTAGGTCATAAAATGACAGCCTGAAGGCTGAATGGAGTTAGCAGGAAAGAGTTTTTTGTTTACTTTAGCTAGAAGATCAACAGGCCACTCTGAAAGACCCACATAAGTAAACTATTTCAATCTGTATGGGGGCCGCCAGGGACATCTGGTTGACTTATTCTAAAAGGAAACTATGTTAAGGAAGTGCCTAAAGTTGGATAAAATATTTTATACAATATTATATACATTTATAATAATAATAATAACAAATACAAATGTTCACTCGAATATGCTAATTAGCAGTATAATACAGTACAGGTAGTTATTTTGCTCAAAATATACATAAATAAAACAAGATTTATTGACTGCCATGCTGTTTTCCCATCTTTACTCCCTGGCACCAGCGTTATTGACCATTTTCACGATGTTTGCAGACCCATCATATATTCTATATTATAGCTATGGGGACAATAGTATGGCTCATTTGACAGGCACTATTTATAATCCAACATGGACAAACCAGTTGATTTCAACATACGTTTGTGCATTGGGCCTGGCCTATCATTGAGTAAACAATAGGTTTCAGGTGGGAAAAATCGGTGACAGATTCACTTTGATGGAGAGGGGATTCCTCTCTCTCTCTCTCTCTCTCTCTCTCTCTCTCTCTCTCTCTCTCTCTCTCTCTTCTCTCTCTCTCGCTCTCTATCCTCTTTCT
>NC_140173.1:90431923-90439423 GCF_963971535.1 Notolepis coatsorum
TGTGTGTGTGTGTGTGTGTGTGTGTTGTGTGTATGGTGTGTGTGTGTGTGTGTGTGTTGATGTCTGTCTGTCTGTCTGTCTGTCTGTCGTGTCTGTCTGTCTGTCTGTCTGTCTGTCTGTCTGTCTGTCTGTCTGTCTGTCTGTCTGTCAGTCTGTCTGTCTGTATCCCAGATAGCAAAAGGTGTTAATTCAATGTTGATTTATGGTCACAATGCTTGATTTTTGGTTAAGGTCGACGATTGATGTTGAATCACCCATTAACCGCTAAAGCAATTGACTAATGTTGAAAACATATCATTGAATCAATATTGTTTTGTGGTTGCATTTTAATGATTGAAATGCCAATATCTAATAAATGTTGAATCAACGGATGCTGCTCAACATGCTGTCGTCATTGTCTCATCACCCAGACTGCACTGCACTTGTGCTGCCCCGCCTCCCAGAATGCACCTGTGCGGCAGCTTCCTGGCTGCTACCTCATGTCTCTCTGCATCGGTGAGTACTGCATGGCAATAATGTCGATTATGTTGTATGTTGTATGTTGTATGTTGTATGTATGCTTTCGATTGCAAACGCCAGCGGAGTAGTGCCGTGTTCGTTTTTACATGGTAGAGAATATTATATTAACCGTTATTCATGCCTGCTAGCTGAAGCTAATTTAGCTAGTAGCGTTAGCAGTTAGCTATGATGAATGTTTCTTGATTTTGGTGTTTAGTGATATCCACCTGTTGTATATACTGTTATACATTTTATGTAGGCTAACGCTCTTAAGCACGGTGAAATGAGTGCGGCGAAACTATTGAAAGAAGTAATGTAACAAGCGGTAGATACAATGTGCAAGCACTGGAGTCATATTGGGAGTTGGGGCTAACTAGCTTAGCTCTGTGGAAGAGCCGCGGTAAATCTAGGGACGTTAAGGCGGCGAGGTGAGAGATTTGACGAAACACTGTGGAAGATATTGTGTTAAGAAGCGAGTCGAGTGGTTCGTTGGTGTGATTGTGGCCGTATTAATGGTTATATTTAATGCGGTAATAAGTGTAAGACGATGTTGTTATGGAGAAGCAGTCGCGGGTTGATGACGTCATATTGTGGGACCTAAGAAGGGGAGCATGAGGCTGGCTAGGCTGTTAGCTTGCGTGCGACTGTTTTGTGAGTTTGCGGGCGACATGTGTTATGATTAGAGTTTTGAAAATGATGGTTAGGAAGTATTAGAGGACGCGGTGGATGTCGTGGCATTGTATTAGGACGAAACTGAGTGTTTTGTGATAATAGTTGTACGTTGTCGCGGTGTACATCGGTTGCTGTGCGTTTGCGCTTCTGCGCATGCGCGTTACAACACGGATCGCTGTTTTTTCTTTTCATTCGCTCTGGGGATGGATAACGGGTGAGGAAATATTTGGCATTGTGTTCAAATGTTTGTATTTGTATATTGATATTGTATGTTTGTGTAACAAGGGGAAGAGATGTGAAATGTATGATGATTAGATTATGGGAGTATGTTGTATGTTGTATGTATGCTTTCGATTGCAAACGCCAGCGGAGTAGTGCCGTGTTCGTTTTTACATGGTAGAGAATATTATATTAACCGTTATTCATGCCTGCTATCTGAAGCTAGTTAGCTAGTAGCGTTAGCAGTTAGCTATGATGAATGTTTCTTGATTTTGGTGTTTAGTGATATCCACCTGTTGTATATACTGTTATACATTTTATGTAGGCTAACGTCAGTAACGTTTCAAAATGTGGCTTATGATGTATTCTTTAACAGGATACACTGGCACAATCAGTTAGCTTAGCATTGCTGCTACCTTGCTTGCTAAAAAGTCATGGTAAACCGGGCCTGTCTCTCTCCCTCCCTCCCTAATGTGTTTGTGCTTAAAACAGTGAATGATGACCGCATGTTCTCAGAGCATTTTCAGAGCACTGTTAAACTGTTAAATGGTCATTTTAAAACTAATATAAGAAATGAATGTATATAGTGGTATATTTATGAGGGGAAAAAAATATTTGCAACAACTTTTAACATTTATACAGGTAGGTTATTGATAACTAATTCTGCTATGAGTGTCATATTACAGTGACATTCATACAGTATCCTTTGATTTCACATAATTTAATTATTATTTCACAATAAAATACTGTAATCGAAATCCTCTGTAATATCAGATTTTGTAATCTCACAATAACATAGCAATATTTCACATTTAATTATTATTTCACAATAATAGTAATCAAAATCGAAAGGTCCATTTGCATATTATTGGTATCTAGGGACATCTATGGACCTCAGGGAATGTATTCACATTGTCAGAAATATTGTGTCTATTACTAGGCTTGCTTAAATTGTGATGAAACAAATGAGAATATGAATTATGATGTTTCTTTGCATCTTTGACAGTGAATAACACCATGCTAATAATGACCAAACATTAAAAACTGCCACTGATCTCGTTCAGTCCCCTCTTGAGGACATGTGTAAAAAAAAATCGAATGAAATTAATAAAGGGAAGATGATTAAACCGAAGGTTCTGTAGATGCAGTACTGAATTCTCCCATCCGGACCAATGCAATTTGAAATATTATTATAGAATATGATGGTTATAAATGACCTTATTATAGCCAATTCGCACATTTATATATATATTATCTTTCAAATGCCTGAGTTCAATTTGGATTTAGTATCACCAGGCATGCATAAGAACAGATAATAATCTACTGTAATCTACTGTACTTTTAAATTTTCCCCACAGTGCAACCGTTTTGAAACTAATTTCAGATCTAATTGTTTCTCCCACTTTGGCCTCCTGACAGACACGATGCCCTTCAAAAGATCCAAGATGCCCTGGGTCAGAGAGGACGGACCATCCTGCAGTTCTGCCAGAAACTGGACAACCCGGAGATCAGGGAAGTTCTGGCCAGATATGATCCAGAGGCTTCGAAGAACACTCCTTATGGTGTACTTCAAGGAGCCTACGGAGAAACTGCTGCTCGGAGTTGATGTAAGTTTTATTTATTTAAATATTAAAATATTTGAAATGCTAAACGAGTGATTACAAACCCTACAAACACTGTAATAGACCCTCTAAACACTGTGATAGACCGACAAACACTGTAAACACTGTGATAGATCTATCACAGTGTTTAGACGGTCTATCACAGTGTTTAGAGGGTCTATCAGTGTTTAGAGGGTCTATCACAGTGTTTGTAGGGTCTATCACAGTGTTTGTAGGGTCTATCACAGTGTTTGTAGGGTCTATTACAGTGTTTAGAGGGTCTATCACACCCTCTAAACACTGATAGACTCTCTAAACACTGGGACAGACCCTCTAAACACTGGGACAGACCCTCTAAACACTGTGACAGACCCTCTAAACACTGATAGACCCTCTAAACACTATGATAGACCCTCTAAACACTGTGACAGACCCTCTAAACACTGTATCAGACCGTCTAAACACTGTGACAGACCCTCTAAACACTGTGATAGACCCTCTAAACACTGATAGACCCTCTAAAGACTGTGATAGACCCTCTAAACACTGATAGACCCTCTAAACACTGACAGACCCTCTAAACACTGTGATAGACCCGACAAACACTGTAAACACTGATAGATCTATCAGTGTTTAGAGGGTCTATCACAGTGTTTAGAGGGTCTATCAGTGTTTAGAGGGTCTATCACAGTGTTTGTAGGGTCTATTACAGTGTTTAGAGGGTCTATCACACCCTCTAAACACTGATAGACCCTCTAAACACTGGGACAGACCCTCTAAACACTGGGACAGACCCTCTAAACACTGTGACAGACCCTCTAAACACTGATAGACCCTCTAAACACTATGATAGACCCTCTAAACACTGTGACAGACCCTCTAAACACTGTATCAGACCGTCTAAACACTGTGACAGACCCTCTAAACACTGTGATAGACCCTCTAAACACTGATAGACCCTCTAAAGACTGTGATAGACCCTCTAAACACTGATAGACCCTCTAAACACTGACAGACCCTCTAAACACTGTGATAGACCCGACAAACACTGTAAACACTGATAGATCTATCAGTGTTTAGAGGGTCTATCACAGTGTTTAGAGGGTCTATCAGTGTTTAGAGGTCTATCACAGTGTTTGTAGGGTCTATTACAGTGTTTAGAGGGTCTATCACACCCTCTAAACACTGATAGACCCTCTAAACACTGGGACAGACCCTCTAAACACTGACAGACCCTCTAAACACTGTGATAGACCCGACAAACACTGTGATAGACCCGACAAACACTGTGATAGACCTCTAAACACTGTGATAGATCTATCACAGTGTTTGTCGGGTCTATCACAGTGTTTTGAGGGTCTATCACAGTGTTTAGAGGGTCTATCACAGTGTTTAGAGGGTCTATCACAGTGTTTGTCGGGTCTATCACAGTGTTTAGAGGGTCTATCAGTGTTTAGAGGGTCTGTCACAGTGTTTAGAGGGTCTATCACAGTGTTTAGAGGGTCTATCACAGTGTTTAGAGGGTCTATCACAGTGTTTAGAGGGTCTATCACACCCTCTAAACACTGATAGACCCTCTAAACACTGTGACAGACCCTCTAAACACTGTATCAGACCGTCTAAACACTGTGACAGACCCTCTAAACACTGTGATAGACCCTCTAAACACTGATAGACCCTCTAAAGACTGTGATAGACCCTCTAAACACTGATAGACCCTCTAAACACTGACAGACCCTCTAAACACTGTGATAGACCCGACAAACACTGTAAACACTGATAGATCTATCAGTGTTTAGAGGGTCTATCACAGTGTTTAGAGGGTCTATCAGTGTTTAGAGGGTCTATCACAGTGTTTGTAGGGTCTATTACAGTGTTTAGAGGGTCTATCACACCCTCTAAACACTGATAGACCCTCTAAACACTGGGACAGACCCTCTAAACACTGACAGACCCTCTAACACTGTGATAGACCCTCTAAACACTGTGATAGACCCGACAAACACTGTGATAGACCCTCTAAACACTGTGATAGATCTATCACAGTGTTTGTCGGGTCTATCATAGTGTTTTGAGGGTCTATCACAGTGTTTAGAGGGTCTATCACAGTGTTTAGAGGGTCTATCACAGTGTTTAGAGGGTCTATCACAGTGTTTGTCGGGTCTATCACAGTCTTTAGAGGGTCTATCAGTGTTTAGGGTCTGTCACAGTGTTTAGAGGGTCTATCACAGTGTTTAGAGGGTCTAGCAGTGTTTGTCGGGTCTATCACAGTGTTTGTCGGGTCTATCACAGTGTTTGTCGGATCTATCACAGTCTTTAGAGGGTCTATCAGTGTTTAGAGGGTCTGTCACAGTGTTTAGAGGGTCTAGCAGTGTTTAGAGGGTGTGATAGACCCTCTAAACACTGTGATAGATCTAGAAGTGCATGGATACACATTGTATTGCCTAGATGGTGTCAGGCTAGGCGATTGCTTAATTCTCTTTCCTGTCCAGTCTAACTGGATGCTGACTGTAGCTTGTTACTGTAGACCTACAGAGTGAGTAATTGAGTGATTAAAAAAAAATCGCACTCGTGTGAAGTGAGGCCGGGTGCTCTTATCATCGTACATCATCTCACCCACCTCTCTTCCTCCCTTTTTTATTTTTGTGTCTATCAGCTGCTGCTCGACAGTTTGACCCAAGCTGACCGACCAGGACTACAGCGAAACTGTCAAGAAGTGGCTTCGTTATGCGCCAGACCGGGAGGGAGGCATCTCAAGGAACCGAAGTGACCCAAACTTAAGTCAAGCGAACCAGAGTCAAACTTAGGGTACCCCAGCACAGCACAGCACACCACACACTGTTTCCCTGGTTCATACAGTACAAGGAATTACCCTGGCATCTACTTGAATGACTTATGCTGCTTCAGCCTGTTCTTGGAACCGAAGTGACCCAAACTTAATTGTCAAGCGAACCAGAGTCAACTTAGGGTACCCCAGCACAGCACAGCTACCCCAGCACAGCACAGCACACACTGTTCCCTGGTTCATACAGTACAAGGAATTACCCTGATGGACACTGTTCTTCCATGGACGGCATCTACTTGAATATGCTGCTTCAGCCTGTTCTTGGAACCGAAGTGACCAAACTTAATTGTCAAGCGAACCAGAGTCAAACTTGGGGTACCCCAGCAAACTGTTTCCCTGGTTCATACAGTACAAGGAATTACCCTGGACACTGTTCTTCCATGGACGGCATCTACTTGAATGACTTATGCTTCAGCCTGTTCTTGCAGTGTTTATTTTTTTAATTTTTAATTTTAACCTTTATTTACCCAGGGTAGGTTCGCTGAGCACAGATGCTCTTTTTCAGCTACGCCCTGCTTCACATTCACAGAGTTCCATTCACACCTGGGAGCTGCCCAGGCCTAACTAAATTAATAGTTGGTTTCAGGTTGCCGACCGACCCTGCCGATTTAGGTGCGACCCAATATATTTTATGAGTTTTAGAAAAAAGTTAAAAAAAAAAAAAAAAAACGTGTGTTTTTTATTTTTTTTTTAATAAAGTTTCATAGAAATCTTAGTCAACATTTAGTATTATGGATATTAAACATGCTGGCAGAGTACATGCATCCATGTTGTTGTGAACATTTTAATTAAATAAAGAAATTCCTATCCATAGTCGCCGTGGGAAAGAATAAAATAAAAAAATAAAATAACTGGCCAAACTGACAACCAACCTGAAACCAACTATTATTTTGTTAGGCCCCAGTACAACCACAGTCTGACACTGTTGGCCACTGAGCAACTCCACTGGAGCAGTTGGGGGTTTAGTGCCTTGCTCAGGGCACTTCAGCGGTTGGTGTTAAGGGCATGGGAGAGAGTTATATGGGAGAGAGTTATAGAAACATTAGGGGTGTAACGGTACACAAAATCCACGGTTCGGTACGTACCCCGTTTTGAAGACACGGTTCGGTATTATTTTCGGTACAGTGGGGGGGGGGGGGGGGGGGGGGGGGGGGGGTATCCAAAAAAATATGCTTTTCATTTATCTATTTATTTAACTGTATTAAACAATATAAAACGAATTGGCCATAATTGACTGAGCAAACTAATGCTTACTGCTGTGACCTACTAATAACACTTAAGTAAATCTGAAGATTATTATATAGCAGATGCCTTGGAGGATAAGTCGTGGACAACTGTAGATCATCTAAGCTCCACTGTGTTTAAATTCAAATCCTATGCCATTGTTTATATTTAACCCTTGTGTCTGAAAACTAAAGTATTATACTCTTATTAGGGGACAAAATTAAAAACTCCATAAAAAGATTATGTTGAAATAATTTCCCACTTTCTTTTCCATAAATATTTTATTCAACTTCAGCCCTGATCATAACCATTTTTTATATTATTTTTGTAATGAAATACTCCCACTTTTCTGAAAAGAGTTGTTAAATATGACAAAAAAAAGAATATGTGGTGGTTATGATCGGGCTGAAGTGGAATAAACAATTTATGAAGAGTAAAAAA
>NC_140173.1:90444423-90658852 GCF_963971535.1 Notolepis coatsorum
AGAATGACTCCCACTTCTCTCAGTGGCGGCTCGTGAATTCTTCACAGGGGGGCGGAATTAATTAGTATTCCCCTCTATCTCTCCTTCTCTCTCTTTCTCTCTCTCACACACAGCGCAACGTGGAATCTATTCGTTACACAATCAAACCTAGTATGTGTAGTAGTATATACCAAGAATAACTTCAGTATGAGTACAGGGCTGTACACATATTTTGCATATTGTTAAACAAGCCAAGGCTAGCTATTAAACTATCGATATGAATCGAAAATGGGGGACCCTGATGTAAACAAGACAAACGTCTTTCTCTGGTCTGCATCCCCTTAACAATTGTGTGTATTGAGCCGTACTGTATTGTACCCATTCTGCAATCTGTTAATAAAGTTTTCATTCATTCATTCATTCAAACATAGACGATATTGAACAATAATCCACTTATTTTCAATCCAAACGAAACTCCACTCCAGAGAGAGAGAGAGAGAGAGAGAGAGAGAGAGAGAGAGAGAGAGAGAGAGAGAGAGACAGCGTTAGTTAGTTTAGCATTAGCTGAGTGGCTAACAGCGGCTAACGTTAGCTGAGTGGCTAAGAGAGAGAGAGAGAGAGAGAGAGAGAGAGAGAGAGAGAGAGAGAGAGAGAGAGAGAGAGAGAGAGAGAGAGAGAGAGAGAATTAACTCACTTTGTTTAATTGAAACGTGGTCCAGCCGGAGGGCTTGATAAAGTGTATGTCCACTGACTGCAGTGGTGCAGTGCTGGTATAACCCGGTATAACGGCGTTATACCTCGGTCACTGAGGCTGAAGTACGCGCAATCGCTTTTTACATGGCATTATCCAACCGGACTCCCGGAGAAGCATGCAGCTGCAGAGCCGCAGAGCCAGCGGCGCTCTCTGGGCCGCGCGCTGACGGCCGCGCTGTGAGGCAATAGTATCCAGCTGCAGGACGAGAGCAGCCAAAAAAAACTGTGCATGCGCGCGCACGCGCACGCGCGTGGAGCGTTTGACCTGTCAATTTGCCACTGCACCACTGACTGACTGTCCCCCAGACTGTTGTCGATGTATATCCACTGCCCACTGTCCAGACTCGAGACTGCATCACAACACACAGCATCGAACATCCTGCAAACTACCTGGCGTTCTACCGTCCACTTTTAAGCAAAACCGAGAAATGCGGCTACGGAAAAGTACTGTCGTCGCCGCGTCGGCCAATCAGAGAGCGTCTCCGAGAAATGCAGCTACGGAAATTATAGACGCCTCTTGCTTAGACCGCTTCAAAACGCGCCCGTGTTCCATCATAATACATCATATTTCAACGCACAGCGCGTTACCCACTGATTGGCTGCGACGGATACACCGATGAAACAGTGCACGGCGTGCACGCGCACTCAAAGCGCTATTGCGTCTAGCCCGAGAGAAATGCGGCGAGGAGAAATGCGGCTACGGTAACGGAACGTATTCTCTATCAGACAGTGAGTCACTTCCTGTTCAGGAAAACGATTATTTATATTTGATATATTAACGTTATATTGTGCATTGGAAACACAAACATACTTAAAATGAGTAATTATTATTCATTTTAAACAAGTTTATATTATTAGGGCTATAAAAAAAAAAAATTAAATCTTATGCTTCTCTCTTTTAACCAGGGTTAACCAGGGGGGGCGGCGCCCGAGCGCCCCTAGTGGCCAGCCGCCCACTGACTTCTCGGTCCAGTGGTGTCAAAGGGGCAATTCACTATGTTTCATGGCTGACAAAATGATAGACTTCCTGTCAATCCATTCTGTCAATGAACGCATTGTCATGGACACAGTGAAACCGTGACAACCCTGTTCATGTCTGCTCTTTTTTTCTCCCTCCAATCCTCACCCTCCAGTCTCTCTGATTCAATTTGAGGGGGAGGGGATTCCTGCAGCCGGAGGTACCAAGGCACTGAAAGACAACTGAGAGACCCAGTTCAAAAGGTAGGCGATACTGCCACCTGTCAGGATTCGATCGTCATTGGACGTCAATTATAACGTAGGCAGCGGTGCCAGGGAGACACAGGCATGTCCGTGCGAGTGTTTAGAATGGGAAAATCAGAAAAAAGAAAAAATTATCTAAGAATGAGAAAACTTGTTTTTGGTGCTCAACGGTTGGATTTGAAACACTAGAATTCTCGAGTTTGGTGCAGACAGAGTTAAGTGACAACACTGTCCCTCAGGCTAGGCCTGCTGCCACACTCTGGGCAGCTTCTCCAGCAGTGGCTCCATCTGCCCGTATCACCCCATTCCACACACACACCTCTCTCTCCCTCTATCATAACAGAGAAGCCTAATTCTACTGTCAGCTGTTCAACTGTCCCTGGTGACCTCAGCCACAGAGGTCATGAAAGGATGGATGGATGGAAGGATGGCTAAAACATGCTTTGAGTGTTCTAGTGACATGTGTGTGTCTCAGAGAGAGATATTAAATTAATGTCTATGTGTATGTGTGTCTCAGAGAGATATATTAATGTCTACATGTATGTGTGTCTCAGAGAGAGATATTAATGTCTACATGTATGTGTGTTTCAGAGAGATAATATTAATGTCTACATATATTATGTATAGATGTATAGACATATCTAGGCTAGCTCTGTGGTGGGAGTGGAGCTGGTCAGACTAGAGGTGGTGGCAGAGAGGAGGATTAGAAGGAAGCTGGCCACTATCCTGGAGAACCCCTCCCACCTGCTCAATGATGAGCTAGTCAAGATGAGGAGCACGTTCAGCCACAGACTCATACTACCCCGACACACCACTAACGGCCTCGGCCAGTCCGTCATACCAGCGGCTATCAGGCTCCACAAGAGTGGGCAGGGGCCACTGCCAGCAGCCGGAGAACTATCGGCAGCAGAACTTGAGAACTACTAGGAATGTCTGATCACTGAGTGTGTCTGACTGTTACCACCTAAACTGCATAAACTACAACGTACAGTATAATGTATGTGTTCATTCTAACCATATATATTGTAATGTATAATGATATGATATACAGACCCTCATCTGCACCTTGATCACACTGCCTACTTGCTCATATGCATATATTCAGAGTTAATTACATTGTTTACACTGCCTATTTTTACTTTCTACTGTACTATAATTGTATATCATGTATTATGTATTCTACTATTACCCTGCCCATACCTGTACCTCCTCGCCCCTCTCCTACTATCCCCAAGGGGATAAATGAAGGAATATCTTATCTTATGTGTGTCTCAGAGAGAGATATTAATGTACATGTATGTGTGTCTCAGAGAGAGATATTAATTTCTACATGTATGTGTGACTCAGAGAGATATTAATGGTGAAATGTCTACATACCATAGACACACACCAGGCATAACTTGTGTGGATTCTTAATTTGGATGGCATTCTCCAGGGCTGGTAATCAGCGCAGCAGTAGTTGAATGGGGCGTGTAATACAATATTCTTTCATCCTGCTTGCCAGGCTGACATAATCCACTTCCTCTTGCAGTGTATTACCGTCCATGAGTGACTGCCAACAGCGGAGTATATCATTAGGTCTAGTGTGGGAACATTTCAGAGTCCTCTAAAGGCTTGGCAGTAAGGTGTGTTATTAGGATTGACAAATGAAAGCTTGGAGGGAAACTATATGCCCAATCTCATTACTGGACATTGTACTCCAAAGTGAATTGGCCTTCTTTGTCAACACGCCGGCTTAGCCATTGGTATGTTTTTATCTACAACGCCATTTTAGGTAAACTTCCTGGCTACTTGTCTTGCCTTCTGATTCCAAATCAAAGTTCTTATGGGCTACGATCACAGGACCATTTGTTAACACATCCACCACCGGAAACACTTTAAAGCGTTATTGCCTGCCATGCTTTGACTGCCAGATCTCGCTGTACAGCGTTATTGAGATCAATATTTCATTTTTTCGCCATGGCATTCATAATTCATATATACACCTCCGACGCTGCAGCTGGACCCTATAGGTGACGTCAACGACGGCTCAATACCGCCACCTGGTGGATGGTCGGGCGAGTTACACTCGGAACAACAGGAAGTGGCCGATGTGCGTCGATTATCATCCGGCCGTCAGACATTGTTGCATGACTCCCGACAGACACTATGTACATAATGGATCTCTTTATAAACTTAATAATCAATATGATTTCGGAGTTTATTGCGACATACAAACCGGAAATGGACCTAGGCGATCGACGTCCTATACTTGGGATATTTCACCACCAGTCTCTTTGACGCACGGTAAGAGGACACTAACGTTATCTTCAGCCCAATTGTTTACTCATTTCACTGCAAACCATCTGATCAATATATCACCCACACTACATAAAGCCGTTACTGATGATCAGGGAATTATAAACGACCCCCCCCATTTCCTCCACGCATGATGAAGCATAACGTATACGATCATATACAGTTGAATTTTTTAATATAGCGTGTATAGGGAATAAACGGCAATCGATATTCGATAATCTATATATGCATTTAGGCATACTGTATAACTCACGTTCTAGGAATTACTGCAGAAAATGATAAAAACATACTTATTCTAGAAGGTATTTTTGTATGAATGTATGAATGAAAAAGTATAACGTTCTTACATCCTGAACGATAGATAATCGATGTTGAATGGGCCATGGGCCATAGTAATGTCAATTTAGCAATACAATTTAAAAAGTTATAGCCCTGCAAAGAAGGTAAACATCTCCATAGGCTTACAGTGGTGGCAGACTAGGTATATTGATGGGTATAACCAATGGCAGGGAATTTAATGACGGCCCCACGTTTTTATTCTGATCTTGGAAAGAAGGCTTTTGAGGTTTCTGCTCCATCTGCATGGAATAGCATCCAAGACTAGCTTAAACTACAGCATACATTAACTCTAAATTAATTCAAACATATGATGAAGACCATAGGAAACTGTACCCATTTTAATTGACAGAGCATATTTTCTTTCCGTGGAACTGTGTGTCTAAAACCATGAGCTCACGTGTCTGAATGTTTTAATGTTTGTTTTTGTCTGTGTTACATTCAAGCCTAAAATATGGCTTGTGTAGGCCTTGAATGTAAAGTGGTGGACACAGGACACTGGACAAGAGTTTATCAAAAATAACAATATTTATTTGAACAGCTATCTAAATGGACAAAAAGAGTGGGAGCTGGGTGTTCCAGACTCCAAAGTTCAATAATTAAGCATTACATCACGCGCAGGAGTGGTTTGTGAACAATAAACCATGCCTAGGGGTGGTCGTTAGGCCCGAAGCGCAGCCGAGGGTTGTTAGACCCCCCTAGGCATGGTTTATTGTTCACAAATCACGACTGCAAGTGGTGTAATGCTTTTATACAACTGCCACATTCATCCAACCTTATTGCTATACAATAAACACACATTAATCGAAGATTTATTGAAAAAACCATCCGCCAGAAAAAGTTGTTCCCACAACTACAAAAAAGACAAGTTGCCTCCATGTGGAAGCAGCTTGAAGTGCATCCAACCAACTAACACATCCAACTGTGTATTATTGGAATGATTGAGAGAAGTTGCCTCCATGTGGAAGCAGCTTGAAGTGCATCCAACCAACTAACACATCCAACTGTGTGTTATTGGCAAACTAACACATCCAACTGCCTTTCAAGTTTCAAGTTTCAAGTTTCTTTAATAGTTGTCATACAGAAGTACAGAATACTTTCATACAAAATGCTTCTTACTGTTACGCTCCAGAGACTGTGCTAGACAAGATAGTATCAAATAACATAGTATAGCATGTAAATTAGAAGTAGAAAATGAGGTCACAGTGTTCAGTATAGACATATGTACAATGTTCGATGCAGAGTAGACGTAACTGAGTTACCATATAATATACAATACTATGCAGTGTACTAATGTACAATACTATATAGTGCAAAGCAGAAATGGGATGAGGTACAATTTAGGTACAATTTACAGTAAGGTGTACGAGTTGTAGTGCAATCCTTCATCAATAAATATAAAATGTGGGGAGTGTGTGCTACAGTGTGTTTGTTTAAAGTGAGTGTGTGCTATAAAGTGTGGGGAGTGGGTGCTACAGTGTGTTTGTTTAAAGTGAGTGTGTGCGTGTGGATGTGTGTGCTATGTGTGTTTGATGGTTGTTCGTTGTTCGTTGAGCAGCCTGATGGCCTGGGGATAGAAGCTTCTTCTGAGTCTTTCTGTGCTCGCCTTGAGACTCCGGTATCGCTTGACTGACCGCAGCAGTTCAAAGAGGCAGTTGTTCGGGTGACTGGAGTCTTTAATGATTCTCTTAGCCTTGCCCCTGCACCGCTTGTTGTAAATGTTCTGGAGGGTGGGGAGCCCCCCTCCAATCGTGCGTTCGGCTGAACGTGTCACTCTTTGTAGTCTGCTTCAGTCTTGTGCAGTGCTATTCCCAAACCAGGAGGTGATGTTGCCAGTCAGGATGCTCTCTATTGTACATGAGTAGAAGTTCTTAAGGATCTTCTGACTGACTTGGAACTTCCTTAGGCGCCTGAGGAAGTAGAGGCGTTGTCGTGCCTTCTTCACAACACTGTCAATGTGTGTGGTCCATGTCAAGTCCTCGGATATGTAGGCTCCGAGGTACTTAAAGCTGTTGACTCTCTCAACCGGTGCCCCGTCGATGCTGAGGGGGTTGTAGTCCTTGACCCCCGACCTCCTGAAGTCCACAATCATCTCCTTTGTTTTGCTGACGTTCAGGGAGAGGCTGTTTTCCTGGCACCATCCCGCCAGGACCTTGACCTCTTCCAGCTAGGCCCTCTCGTCATTGGCAGAGATCAGGCCCACCACCACTGTGTCGTCAGCAAATTTGATGATTGTGTTGCTACTCCGCTGAGCCACACAGTCGTGTGTGTACAGGGAGTAGAGGAGGGGACTCAGAACACAGCCCTGGGGGGCCCCTATGTTGAGGGTGATGGATGAGGAGGTGCAGTTGCCTGCTCTCACCACCTGGGGTCTGCCCGTCAGGAAGTCCAAGACCCACTGGCAGAGGTCATAGTTCAAGCCCAGGTCCCTGAGCTTGGCTATGAGTTTGGAGGGGACTATGGTGTTGAATGCCGAGCTGTAGTTGATGAATAGCATTCTCACATAGTTCCCCTTCCTCTTGTCCAGGTGTGATGCTGCTGTGTGCAGCACATGGGCTATGGCGTCCTCCGTGGACCTGTTGGGGCGGTATGCAAATAGCAGGGGGTCCATGTTGATGGGGAGGGAGGAGCAGATGTAGCCCTTTACTAGCTTCTCAAAGCACTTCATGGCTATGGAGGTGAGAGCTACAGGGCGGTAGTCGTTGAGGCAAGCAGGCTTGGATTTTTTGGGTACAGGGATAATAGTGGACTTCTTCAGGCAGGTGGGGATGACAGCCTGTTCTAAGGACAGGTTAAATATGTCAGTGAATACCGGGGCCAGTTGGTCGGCACAGACTTTTAGGATGCGGCCAGGGATGCCGTCCGGTCCTGCTGCCTTCCTGATATTCACTTTTTTAAAGGTCCGCCTCACCTCATGCTCTGTTACCCTGAACACTGAGTCTCCATCAGCAGCAGACCCCCCCCCCCCCCCCATTGCCGTGGCTTGTGGGCTGGTGTTGTTATTACCAGCATCAAACCTCGCATAGAAGGTATTGAGGTCATTTGCTAAGGAGATGTCACTGTTCAGTTTGAGGGAGGTGCCTTTGTAGTCTGTCATCGTTTTGAGCCCCTGCCACATAGCTCTGGAGTCAGCCTGTTCAAACTGGAGTTCAATTTTATCCCTGTAGCGCCGTTTTGCCTCTGTCACTGTCCTCCTTTCAACTAAGGCATCCAACCAACTAACACATCCAACTGCCTTTCAACTAAGACATCGAACCAACTAACACATCCAACTGCCTTTCAACTAAGACATCCAACCAACTAACACATCCAACTTTTCTTTAGTTTTTAATTATGAAGTTAGTGGTTATTGGAATGATTGATTGATTGATTGATTGAAAATTGTATTACCAGATGCAGAATGGGTACAATACAGTACGGCTCAATACACACAATTGTTAAGGGGATGCAGACCTACTTTCTATAGAACTTCATTCTTAGATGCTTCTATTGAAAGTAGGTAAAAAAAAAGAAAAATGACGATTCATCGATTTGCATCGGTGCGCCAGCATACACGTTCACGATGCGAGTGCACCGGTGGAATTAGTGCGCATCGGAAAAATGTCAGGCTGAACTCGCGATGCATCTTGTTGTAGCGTCTTTGCATCGGTCAAAAACCGATGCATTTATATAATTTCCTCTCATCCACTTGTCAGCAGTGCACTGTGACTGCACACACACACAGCAGATACTATTGCTTTGCTACTACATAAGGCGAGAGCCGCGTCACAGTTATCAACAAACAGTGGAAGTCGAGGAGACATGCTAACGCTAGTAGCCTCTGGCTAACGCCAGTTAGCCGTTCAGCTAACGCTAAACTAGTGTCTAACTAACTAACTAAAGTGACTATGCAACACCAGTACAATTAGTGAGGAGGGGGGGGGGGGGGGGGGGGGTAAATTGAAGATGCTTGACAACAGGGGTTCAAAGATAACTTCACATTTATTGGTTATTCGTTTCTTAATTATATCGCTTCATGCAATCCATCCAGCCTGGCTCCGTGTTGTTGACATAATGCTGCGGCTACGCTCGGAAAGTATAGACGCATCCTAGTGACCTAGTCTAGTGTGTGACATCATCAACTGTCGACGGCAGCTCAGACGGGGAGGGGCTCTCTCTCTCTCTCTCTCTCTCTCTCTCTCTCTCTCTCTCTCTCTCTCTCTCTCTCTCTCTCTCTCTCTCTCTCTCTCTCTCTCTCTCTCTCTCTCTCTCTCTCTCTCTCTCTCTCTCTCTCTCTCTCGTGTGTGGTCTCTCTCAACACGGTGGTGGTGGGGCTGATCTCGGACAACGACGAGAAGGCCTACCGGGAGGAGGTGGAGGTACTGGAACGCTGGTGCCAGGACAACAGCCTGCTCCTGAACATTGGCAAAACCAAGGAACTGATCGTGGATTATAGGAGAGGACAGCAGGGGACACACACACCACTGATGATAAACGGGGCTACCGTGGACAGGGTGAGCAGCTTCAAGTACCTGGGGGTCCACATCTCAGAGGACCTGACATGGTCAACACACATAGGCACAGTAGTAAAGAAGGCGAAACAGCGTCTCTACCACCTGAGACAGTTAAGGAAGTTCAGAGTATCGGGGAAGATACTCCAGTCCTTCTACTCAGGAGCTGTAGAGAGCATCCTGACCGGAAACATCACTGCCTGGTATGGAAACAGCACGGCACAGGACAAGAAGGCCCTACAGAAAGTGGTGCGCTCAGCCGAGCGTACCACGGGTATTGCACTACCCCCCCTGCAGGTTCTATACAACAAGAGGTGCAAATCCAGAGCCTGCAGGATAATGAAAGACCCTCACCACCCCAATAACAGCCTGTTTCAGCTGCTGAGGTCAGGCAGACGCCTGCAAATCCTAGCTACTAGGACAGAGCGGCTTAGGCTCAGCTTCTTCCCCCAGGCCATCAGAGCCATGAACAATGTACATTGAGTGCTCAGAACATTGAACTGTCCACACACAAGCACACATGAACACACACACGACACGCACACTGTGCACGCTCACACACGAGCAGCCACTTAACACTTTAACATGAGCGGGCACACACTCATGTCGCACACACGCACACTTATGGCCAAAGGAAAGGACACTTTAAATTAGAATAACAGGAACAGTGTATTGCACTACCAAAGCTAACTAGCATGTCACACATGCGCTGTAAATAACTATGTACAGATACCGAGATGTCACTCCATGTTACCTGCTATCTGTTACTGCACAATGTTGTTTCTTCTTTTGATTCTATTATATGTACCACTGTATTGCACATCGTTGCGGGCAAGACCACCCGCATTTCATTGTATACCTGTATGCCGTGACAATTAAAACTCTTGACTTGACTTGACTGTGTGTTTTTAGCTAAAGTGGATAGAAAAGACAGTTTATGCAAAAGTCTTCTTAGGCACCCAAGAGTTTTTATATAAATTGTCTTACAGTAGATTATTTTATTTTTAATAATAATATAAGCTGCATATAAGGAATACAACCAAATCCTCTGTCATACCATAGAATTGTATCATTATTTTGCATCGTGTTGAATCGCATCGTATCGCCCCGAATCGCATTATGTTGAATCAAATCGTATCGAATCGTATCGTATCTCAACAGGGGTTGAATTATATTGCATCGCCCGGTGCTTCAAATGTATCGTTAATGTATCGTATCGTTGGCACCGTATCGAGATGCGCATCGCATCGGTCTCAGTGAGGAGATGCACATCCCTAGTGTGTGTGTGTGTGTGTGTGTGTGTGTGTGTGTGTGTGTGTGCGACCGAGTGAGTGTGTCTGGAAGCCAGACAATGTGAGAGATGAGCTCTGGCAAGGAAGAGGAAGGAAAAAAATTGCAAATTAATTAATCAATCAATCAATTTGCGCGATTTTTCTTTTGTTCTATAATGACTCATGACCCATCAATTACATCATCCAACATTGTTTAAAGGACTAAGACATTCGCTGTGACAGAATCACTTCATATTTAGTCGTTATGACGCTATCAACATATCCATTTGTTAAAGATTATTGTCCGCCATCTTGTTTTGATCCGGCAGAGTGATATGTGATTCGGTTGTGGGCGGGTCCTGGGACCAGCAGCGTGGAATTGTGAAGAATAAATACGTGTAAAATGACTGTTTCATTTTTGAAGGTGGGTTTCCCTAGTGGAAGAAGTTGTACAACAGACGCGTAAGAGGCCTGTCTGTTGTATAACAATGATGTTGTTGTTGTCATTGTTGTTATTATTTATTATTGTTTATTTAAAAATACGTATGAGAAAAAATTAACAGTGTAAACAATATCATTAACTCTGAATATAAAAATATGAGAAAAGCAAACAAGACGCGGTCTCGGACTGGTGGGGGCCCCTGATTCGAGGTCTTGGTGAGTCAGAGTGTTAAAGAGGCATGATGCTCTGGCTCGCTGGGGCGCCGGATTTGGGGTCCTCACGGGGTAGGGACCTTGGTTGTCGATACTGGAGATGACGGGTGCTCAAGTAATCTCGCCTTATGGTACATACATGTGGGTATATGCATGTATATATGTATATATATGTATGTGTGTATGTATATGTATATATATATATATTCTTATTAATTTATATATTTAATTTATACATGACTATTTTATTTTTCATTATTCTGATTTAACTGATGGTCTTGTCATTGTCGTTATTATTATTATTATTATTATTATTATTATTATTATTATTATTATTATTATTATTATTATTATTATTATTATTATTATTATTATTATTATTATTATTATTATTATTATTATTATTATTATTATTATTATTATTATTACTGTTATTGTCCTGCGATGTCTTGTTTATTAGTATTGTTATTGTATTGTATTGTCTTGTTTCATGTTGAAAAGGGAAAATAAAGAAAAACTGTGAAAAAAAAAAAAAATTACTGTTTCAGCCAATCAGAATCGAGAAATTTGCATGCCGTTGTATAACAAAAACGAATGCACATAGGCAAAAGAGAACAAACAGCAAAAATAGACAGGGAAGCAGTGAGAGCAGGTGAGACTCTGGAGAGCTGTGACAAGGACTCTGTGAACTGAGACACTGCAGCCTGCACTCTGCTCTGCTTTGTAGGGCATGGTGCCTCATCACCACACCTGTGATAATTGTCACATTTGTCACATTTAGCAGGTCAATATGGCCATCTGTTGTTGCCTATTGGGCTTTGCCATGTTATGATTATTTGCAGCATATTTATTTCATGCTAAATGTAAACATAATTTTTTTCTGGATAATATTTGTCATTTTGGTTATTTATTTTATTTAATAAACATACTTTTGCATAAAGCAAGCATATCTGTCCACCCCCATGTTGGTAGGAGTATTAAACACTTGAAAAAAATCCCTTTAATAAGGTACATTTTGAACAGATAAGAAATGTGTGATTAATATGCGATTAATCACAGTTAATAACTAGAATCATGTGATTAATTCTGATTACATATTTTAATTGATTGACAACCCTAATAAAAACGCTAAATAAATGCAGTCTATTTATCATTTACATGAACAACTCAAAGCAATGCTCTTGGTACCTGGACTGAGAGGGTCACAGTGATGCTCCTGGTACCTGGACTGAGAGAGTCACAGTGATGCTCCTGGTACCTGGACTGAGAGGGTCACAGTGATGCTCCTGGTACCTGGACTGAGAGGGTCACAGTGATGCTCCTGGTACCTGGACTGAGAGGGTCACAGACTGAGAGGGTCACAGACTGAGAGGGTCACAGCTAGGATCACATCCCTGGCGTCATGGAGAGTGTCTGCATCATGCCGTAGCTGAAAGCTACCAAAAGGCTACAGGTTGCTACAGTGGTCTGGGCTGGGACACTTCAGTCTGGACTCAAGTAGCAACACACTTTACACAATGTGACATGAGGATTTATCCTGGTTATAGATGAGGTACAATAATAATATTAATAATATTAGATACATTTATTTGTTTTATTTCATTTGACATTTTGTATTTCAATTTATATTCTTTTTTTGTGAATTGGAGGGGGGAAAACAGCTTTCTAAAATAGACGTGTATGCATGGACTAGGCCTTACAGTTAAATTCAGATCAAATGTTTACGATATAAGTGAAACCATAGAAGTGAAACGTCACAAGTGAAACATCACAAGTGAAACGACAAAAGTGAAACGGTACAAGTGAAACGGTAACGATACAAGTGAAACGACACATGTGAAAGGACAGAAGTGAAACGACAAGTGTGAAACGATAGAAGTGAAACGGTAACGATACAAGTGAAACGACACATGTGAAACGACAGAATTGAAACGACACATGTGAAATGATACAAGTGAAACGACACAAGTGAAACGACAAAAGTGAAACATCACAAGTGAAACGGTACAAGTGAAACATCACAAGTGAAACGACACAAGTGAAACAGTAACGATACAAGTGAAATGGCACAAGTGAAACGGTACAAGTGAAACGACAGCAGTGAAACGACACAAGTGAAACGATACAAGTGAAACGACACAAGTGAAACGGTAACGATATAAGTGAAACGACACAAGTGAAACGATACAAGTGAAACGACAAAACTGAAACATCATAAGTGAAAGGACACAAGTGAAAGGACACAAGTGAAACAGTAACGATACAAGTGAAACATCACAAGTGAAACGACACAAGTGAAACAGTAACGATACAAGTGAAACATAACAAGTGAAATGACAGAAGTGAAACAGTACAAGTGAAACGGTACAAGTGAAATGACAAGTGAAACGGCACAAGTGAAACGACACAAGTGAAACGGTACAAGTGAAACGGTACAAGTGAAACAGTACAAGTGAAACGACACAAGTGAAACGGTAACAATAGAAGTGAAACGACACAAGTGAAACATCACAAGTGAAACGACACAAGTGAAACATCACATGTGAAACGACACAAGTGAAACGACACAAGTGAAACGGTAATGGTACAAGTGAAACGACACAAGTGAAACGACACAAGGAAACGTACAAGTGAAATGGTACAAGTGAAATGACACATGTGAAACGACACAAGTGAGACGACACAAGTGAAACGATACAAGTGAAATGACACAAGTGAAACGACAAAAGTGAAACGGTACAAGTGAAAGGACACAAGTGAAACAGTAACGATACAAGTGAAACGACACAAGTGAAACGGCACAAGTGAAACGGCACAAGTGAAACGACACAAGTGAAACATTACAAGTGAAACGGTAACGATACAATTGAAACGACAGAAGTGAAATGACAGAAGTGAAGCGGTACAAGTGAAACGACACAAGTGAAACGGTAACGATACAAGTGAAACGACACAAGTGAAACGCCACAAGTGAAACGGTAATGGTACAAGTGAAACGACACAAGTGAAACGACACAAGTGAAACGACACAAGTGAAACGTACAAGTGAAATGGTACAAGTGAAACGACACAAGTGAAACAATACAAGTGAAACGATACAAGTGAAATGATACAAGTGAAATGGTAACTGGTAACCATATAAGTGAAACGACACAAGTGCAACATCACAAGTGAAACGGTAAAAGTGAAACGATACAAGTTAAACGACGCAAGTGAAACAGTAATGGTACAAGTGAAACGACAAATGTGAAACGACACAAGTGAAACGGTAATGGTACAAGTGAAATGACACAAGTGAAACGGTAATGGTACAAGTAAAAAACGACACAAGTGAAACGACACAAGTGAAAGACACAAGTGAAACGGTAACAGTACAAGTGAAACGGCACAAGTGAAATGACACAAGTGAAACGGCATAATTAAAACGGTAACGATACAAGTGAAACAACACAAGTGAAACGACACAAGTGAAACGACACAAGTAAAACGCTAACGATACAAGTGAAACGATACAAGTGAAATGGTACAAGTGAAATGGTACAAGTGAAACGACACAAGTGAAACGACACAAGTAAAACAGTAACGATACAAGTGAAACGACACATGTGAAACGACACAAGTGAAACGACACAAGTGAAACTGCACAAGTGAAACATCACAAGTGAAACGACACAAGTGAAACGGTACAAGTGAAATGACACAAGTGAAACAGTAACGATACAAGTGAAACGACACAAGTGAAACAACACAAGTAAAACGGTAACGATACAAATGAAACGATAGAAGTGAAATGGTACAAGTGAAATGGTACAAGTGAAACAGTACAAGTGAAACGACACAAGTGAAACGGTAACAATAGAAGTGAAACGACACAAGTGAAACATCACAAGTGAAACGACACAAGTGAAACATCACATGTGAAACGACACAAGTGAAACGACACAAGTGAAACGGTAATGGTACAAGTGAAACGACACAAGTGAAACGACACAAGGAAACGTACAAGTGAAATGGTACAAGTGAAATGACACATGTGAAACGACACAAGTGAGACGACACAAGTGAAACGATACAAGTGAAATGACACAAGTGAAACGACAAAAGTGAAACGGTACAAGTGAAAGGACACAAGTGAAACAGTAACGATACAAGTGAAACGACACAAGTGAAACGGCACAAGTGAAACGGCACAAGTGAAACGACACAAGTGAAACATTACAAGTGAAACGGTAACGATACAATTGAAACGACAGAAGTGAAATGACAGAAGTGAAGCGGTACAAGTGAAACGACACAAGTGAAACGGTAACGATACAAGTGAAACGACACAAGTGAAACGCCACAAGTGAAACGGTAATGGTACAAGTGAAACGACACAAGTGAAACGACACAAGTGAAACGACACAAGTGAAACGTACAAGTGAAATGGTACAAGTGAAACGACACAAGTGAAACAATACAAGTGAAACGATACAAGTGAAATGATACAAGTGAAATGGTAACTGGTAACCATATAAGTGAAACGACACAAGTGCAACATCACAAGTGAAACGGTAAAAGTGAAACGATACAAGTTAAACGACGCAAGTGAAACAGTAATGGTACAAGTGAAACGACAAATGTGAAACGACACAAGTGAAACGGTAATGGTACAAGTGAAATGACACAAGTGAAACGGTAATGGTACAAGTAAAAAACGACACAAGTGAAACGACACAAGTGAAAGACACAAGTGAAACGGTAACAGTACAAGTGAAACGGCACAAGTGAAATGACACAAGTGAAACGGCATAATTAAAACGGTAACGATACAAGTGAAACAACACAAGTGAAACGACACAAGTGAAACGACACAAGTAAAACGCTAACGATACAAGTGAAACGATACAAGTGAAATGGTACAAGTGAAATGGTACAAGTGAAACGACACAAGTGAAACGACACAAGTAAAACAGTAACGATACAAGTGAAACGACACATGTGAAACGACACAAGTGAAACGACACAAGTGAAACTGCACAAGTGAAACATCACAAGTGAAACGACACAAGTGAAACGGTACAAGTGAAATGACACAAGTGAAACAGTAACGATACAAGTGAAACGACACAAGTGAAACAACACAAGTAAAACGGTAACGATACAAATGAAACGATAGAAGTGAAATGGTACAAGTGAAATGGTACAAGTGAAACGACACAAGTGAAACGGTAACGATACAAGTGAAACGACAGATGTGAAACGACACAAGTGAAACGACACAAGTGAAACCACACAAGTGAAACATCACAAGTGAAACGACACAAGTGAAACGGTACAAGTGAAATGACACAAGTGAAACAGTAACGATACAAGTGAAACGACACAAGTGAAACGACACAAGTGAAACATCACAAGTGAAACGGTACAAGTGAAAGGACACAAGTGAAACAGTAACGATACAAGTGAAACATCACAAGTGAAACGACACAATTGAAACAGTAACGATACAAGTGAAATGGCACAAGTGAAACGGTACAAGTGAAACGACAGCAGTGAAACGACACAAGTGAAACGATACAAGTGAAACGACACAAGTGAAATGGTAACGATATAAGTGAAACGACACAAGTGAAACGACAAAACTGAAACATCATAAGTGAAAGGACACAAGTGAAAGGACACAAGTGAAACAGTAACGATTCAAGTGAAACATCACAAGTGAAACGACACAAGTGAAACAGTAACGATACAAGTGAAACATCACAAGTGAAATGACAGAAGTGAAACAGTACAAGTGAAACGGTACAAGTGAAATGACAAGTGAAACGGCACAAGTGAAACGATACAAGTGAAACGGTACAAGTGAAACGGTACAAGTGAAACAGTACAAGTGAAACGACACAAGTGAAACGGTAACGATAGAAGTGAAACGACACAAGTGAAACATCACAAGTGAAACGACACAAGTGAAACATCACAAGTGAAACGACACATGTGAAACGACACAAGTGAAACGACACAAGTGAAACGGTAATGGTACAAGTGAAACGACACAAGTGAAACGACACAAGGAAACGTACAAGTGAAATGGTACAAGTGAAACGACACATGTGAAACGACACAAGTGAAACGACACAAGTGAAACGATACAAGTGAAATGACACAAGTGAAACGACAAAAGTGAAACATCACAAGTGAAATGACACAAGTGAAACGGTACAAGTGAAAGGACACAAGTGAAACAGTAACGATACAAGTGAAACGACACAAGTGAAACGGCACAAGTGAAACGACACAAGTGAAACATTACAAGTGAAACGGTAACGATACAATTGAAACGACAGAAGTGAAACGACAGAAGTGAAACGGTACAAGTGAAACGACACAAGTGAAACGACACAAGTGAAACGTTAATGGTACAAGTGAAACGACACAAGTGAAACGACACAAGTGAAACGTACAAGTGAAATGGTACAAGTGAAACGACACAAGTGAAACAATACAAGTGAAACGATACAAGTGAAATGATACAAGTGAAATGGTAACTGGTAACCATATAAGTGAAACGACACAAGTGCAACATCACAAGTGAAACGGCATAAGTGAAACGACACAAGTGAAACGGTACAAGTGAATCATCACAAGTGGAACGACACATGTGAAACGACACAAGTTAAACGACACAAGTGAAACGGTAATGGTACAAGTGAAACAACACAAGTGAAACGTACAAGTGAAATGGTACAAGTGAAACGACACATGTGAAACGACACAAGTCAAACGGTACAAGTGAAACGGTACAAATGAAACGGTACAAGTGAAATCACACAAGTGAACCAACACAAGTGAACCGACACAAGTGAAATGACACAAGTGATTCACACATGTGAAACGATACAAGTTAAACGACACAAGTGAAACGGTAATGGTACAAGTGAAACGACACAAGTGAAACGTACAAGTGAAATGGTACAAGTGAAATGACACATGTGAAATGACAGAAGTGAAACAGTAATGATACAAGTGAAACGACACAAGTGAAATGACACAAATGAAACATCACAAGTGAAACGACACAAGTGAAACGGTAACAGTACAAGTGATACGACAAAAGTGAAACAGTACAAGTGAAACGACACAAGTGAAACGGTAACCATACAAGTGAAACGACACAAGTGAAACATCACAAGTGAAACAACACATGTGAAACAACACAAGTGAAACGACACAAGTGAAATGGTAATGGTACAAGTGAAACGACAGAAGTGAAACGTACAAGTGAAATGGTACAAGTGAAACGACACAAGTGAAATGATACAAGTGAAACGGTAACCATATAAGTGAAATGACAGAGGTGAAACATCACAAGTGAAACGGTACAAGTGAAACGATACAAGTGAAACAACACAAATGAAACGACACAAGTGAAACGGTAACCATACAAGTCAAACGACACAAGTGAAACATCACAAGTGAAACAACACATGTGAAACGACACAAGTGAAATGGTAATGGTACAAGTGAAACGACACAAGTGAAACGTACAAGTGAAATAGTACAAGTGAAACGACACAAGTGAAACGACACAAGTGAAACGGTAACCATATAAGTGAAATGACACAAGTGAAACATCACAAGTGAAACGGTACAAGTGAAACGATACAAGTGAAACGACACAAGTGAAACAGTAATGGTACAAGTGAAACGACAAATGTGAAACGACACAAGTGAAACAGTAATGGTACAAGTGAAATGACACAATTGAAATGGTAATGGTACAAGTGAAACGACACAAGTGAAACGGTAACAGTACAAGTGAAACGACAATATGAAACGGCACAAGTGAAATGACACAAGTGAAATGGCATAAATAAAACGGTAACGATACAAGTGAAACGACAAAAGTGAAACGACAAAAGTGAAACGGTAACGATACAAGTGAAACGACACATGTGAAACGACACAAGTGAAACGACACAAGTGAAACGACACAAGTGAAACGACACAAGTGAAACATCAAAAGTGAAACGACACAAGTGAAACGGTACAAGTGAAATGACACAAGTGAAACAGTGATGATACAAGTGAAACGACACAAGTGAAATGACACAAATGAAACATCACAAGTGAAACGACACAAGTGAAATGGTAACAGTACAAGTGATACGACAAAAGTGAAACAGTACAAGTGAAATGGTAACTGTAGAAGTGAAACGACAGAAGTGAAACAGTACAAGTGAACCGCCACAAGTGAAACGGTACAATTGAAACGGTACAAGTGAAACGACACAAGTGACGACACAAGTGAAACATCACAAGAGAAATTACACAAGTGAAATGCTACAAGTGAAACGACACAAGTGAAACGGTACAAGTGAAACGGCATAAGTGAAATGACACAAGTGAAATGGTACAAGTGAAACATCACAAGTGAAACGACACATGTGAAACGACACAAGTTAAACGACACAAGTGACACGGTAATGGTACAAGTGAAACGACACAAGTGAAATGTACAAGTGAAATGGTACAAGTGAAACGACATGTGAAATGACAGAAGTGAAACGATACAAGTGAAACATCACAAGTGAAACGATACAAGTGAAACGATACAAGTGAAACGACACATGTGAAACGACAGAAGTGAAAGGACACAAGTGAAACGATACAAGTGAAAGGACACAAGTGAAACAGTAACGATACAAGTGAAACATCACAAGTGAAACGACACAAGTGAAACAGTAACGATACAAGTAAAACATCACAAGTGAAATGACAGAAGTGAAACGGTACAAGTGAAACGGTACAAGTGAAATGACACAAGTGAAATGACACAAGTGAAACGACACAAGTGAAACAACACAAGTGAAACGGCACAAGTGAAACGCCACAAGTGAAACATTACAAGTGAAACGGTAACGATACAATTGAAATTACAGAAGTGAAACGACAGAAGTGAAACGGTACAAGTGAAACGACACAAGTGAAACATCACAAGTGAAATGGTAATGGTACAAGTGAAACGACACAAGTGAAACGTACAAGTGAAATGGTACAAGTCAAACGACACAAGTGAAATGATACAAGTGAAACGGTAACCATATAAGTGAAATGACACAAGTGAAACATCACAAGTGAAACAGTACAAGTGAAACGATACAAGTGAAACGACACAAGTGAAACAGTAATGGTACAAGTGAAACGGCAAAGGTGAAACGACACAAGTGAAACAGTAATGGTACAAGTGAAATGACACAATTGAAATGGTAATGGTACAAGTGAAACGACACAAGTGAAACGGTAACAGTACAAGTGAAACGACAAAAGTGAAACGGCACAAGTGAAATGACACAAGTGAAATAACATAAGTAGAACGACACAAGTGAAACCACACAAGTGAAACCACACAAGTGAAACCACACAAGTGAAACCACACAAGTGAAACGGTAACGATACAAGTGAAACGACACATGTGAAACGACACAAGTGAAACGGTACAAGTGAATCATCACAAGTGAAACGACACATGTGAAACGACACAAGTCAAACGGTACAAGTGAAACGGTACAAGTGAAACGACACAAGTGAAACGACACAAGTGAAACGACACAAGTGAAATGGTACAAGTGAAACATCACAAGTGAAACGACACATGTGAAACGACACAAGTTAAACGACACAAGTGAAACGGTAATGGTACAAGTGAAACGACACAAGTGAAACGTACAAGTGAAATGGTACAAGTGAAATGACACATGTGAAATGACAGAAGTGAAACGATAGAAGTGAAACATCACAAGTGAAACGATACAAGTGAAACGACACATGTGAAACGACAGAAGTGAAACGACAGAAGTGAAACGACACAAGTGAAACGATACAAGTGAAAGGACACAAGTGAAACAGTAACGATACAAGTGAAACATCACAAGTGAAACGACACAAGTGAAACAGTAACGATACAAGTGAAACATCACAAGTGAAATGACAGAAGTGAAACGGTACAAGTGAAACGGTACAAGTGAAATGACACAAGTGAAACGACACAAGTGAAACGACAGAAGTGAAACGGCACAAGTGAAACGCCACAAGTGAAACATTACAAGTGAAACGGTAACGATACAATTGAAATTACAGAAGTGAAACGACAGAAGTGAAACGGTACAAGTGAAACGACACAAGTGAAACGGTAACGATAGAAGTGAAACGACAAAAGTGAAACGACACAAATGAAACGACACAAGTGAAACGGTAACCATACAAGTGAAACGACACAAGTGAAACATCACAAGTGAAACAGTACAAGTGAAACGGCATAAGTGAAACGACACAAGTGAAACGGTACAAGTGAATCATCACAAGTGGAACGACACATGTGAAACGACACAAGTTAAACGACACAAGTGAAACGGTAATGGTACAAGTGAAACAACACAAGTGAAACGTACAAGTGAAATGGTACAAGTGAAACGACACATGTGAAACGACACAAGTCAAACGGTACAAGTGAAACGGTACAAATGAAACGGTACAAGTGAAATCACACAAGTGAACCAACACAAGTGAACCGACACAAGTGAAATGACACAAGTGAAACGCTACAAGTGAAACGGCACAAGTGAAACGACACAAGTGAAACGACACAAGTGAAACGGTACAAGTGAAATGACACAAGTGAAATGACACAAGTGAAACATCACAAGTGAAACGACACAAGTGAAACGGTAACAGTTGAAGTGAAACGACACAAGTGAAACATCACAAGTGAAACGACACATGTGAAACGACACAAGTTAAACGACACAAGTGAAACGGTAACAGTACAAGTGAAACGACACAAGTGAAACGGCACAAGTGAAATGACACAAGTTAAATGGCATAAGTAAAACGGTAACGATACAAGTGACACGACACAAGTGAAACGACACAAGTGAAACGACACAAGTGAAACATCACAAGTGAAACGACACAAGTGAAACGACACATGTGAAACGGTAACAGTACAAGTGAAACGACAAAAGTGAAACAGTACAAGTGAAACGGTACAAGTGAAACAACACAAGTAAAAAACGGTAACTGTACAAGTGAAACAGTACAAGTGAAACGACACAAGTGAAACGGTACAAGTGAAATGACAGAAGTGAAACGACACAAGTGAAACGACACAAGTGAACCGACACAAGTGAAACGGTACAAGTGAAACGGTACAAGTGAAACGACACAAGTGACGACACAAGTGAAATGACACAAGTGAACCGCTACAAGTGAAACGACACAAGTGAAACAGTACAAGTGAAACGGCATAAGTGAAACGACACAAGTGAAACGGTACAAGTGAATCATCACAAGTGGAATGACACATGTGAAACGACACAAGTTAAACGACACAAGTGAAACGGTAATGGTACAAGTGAAACAACACAAGTGAAACGTACAAGTGAAATGGTACAAGTGAAACGACACATGTGAAACGACACAAGTCAAACGGTACAAGTGAAACGGTACAAGTGAAATGACACAAGTGAAACGACACAAGTGAAACGACACAAGTGAAATGGTACAAGTGAAACATCACAAGTGAAACGACACATGTGAAACGACACAAGTTAAACGACACAAGTGAAATGGTAATGGTACAAGTGAAACGACACAAGTGAAACGTACAAGTGAAATGGTACAAGTGAAATGACACATGTGAAATGACAGAAGTGAAACGATAGAAGTGAAACGATACAAGTGAAACGACATAAGTGAAACGAAACAAGTGAAACGATACAAGTGAAAGGACACAAGTGAAACAGTAACGATACAAGTAAAACATCACAAGTGAAACGACACAAGTGAAACAGTAACGATACAAGTGAAACATCACAAGTGAAATGACAGAAGTGAAACGGTACAAGTGAAACGGTACAAGTGAAATGACACAAGTGAAACGACACAAGTGAAACGACAGAAGTGAAACGGCACAAGTGAAACGCCACAAGTGAAACATTACAAGTGAAACGGTAACGATACAATTGAAATTACAGAAGTGAAACGACACAAGTGAAACGGTACAAGTGAAACGACACAAGTGAAACGGTAACGATACAAGTGAAACGACAAAAGTGAAACGACACAAATGAAACGACACAAGTGAAACGGTAACCATACAAGTGAAACGACACAAGTGAAACATCACAAGTGAAACAGTACAAGTGAAACGGCATAAGTGAAACGACACATTTACATTTACATTTACATTTAGTCATTTAGCTGACGCTTTTATCCAAAGCGACTTACAAGTTCTGTACGACAAGCCATCAGGAAGGGCACAACTCTATCAGCTGAGCAACAATGTTCATCAAAGTGTTGAGTGCTACAGTGTAGGTTAGTTTATTAGGACAAGTGCATGACAGTACGGTTAGTTAGGGTTAGATTTTTTTTTTTTTTTTTTTTTTTAATTCAGATAATGGTTGAAGAAGTGCGTCTTTAGTCGACGGCGAAAGATTGGACGTGATTCGGCTGTCCTAACTGGGGTGGGTAGTTCATTCCACCATTGTGGGGCAAGGACTGAGAATAGGCGACTTCTCTTTGATGACCCTCCCGGAGCTTGGATAGGAGTAGGTCTGAGGCGGCCAGAAGATGCAGAGCGTAGGGGTCTTGAGGGTGTGTAGTTAGAGACCATTGACCGGAGGTAGGCGGGAGCGGTTCCCTTTGCCGCACGGTATGCTAGGTCGAGGGCCTTGAAGCGGATTCGTGCAGCAATGGGGAGCCAGTGCAGGTCCCTAAGAAGTGGGGTGACATGGGCCGACTTCGGTAGGTTTGAGATCACAAGTGAAACGGTACAAGTGAATCATCACAAGTGGAATGACACATGTGAAACGACACAAGTTAAACGACACAAGTGAAACGGTAATGGTACAAGTGAAACAACACAAGTGAAACGGTACAAGTGAATCATCACAAGTGGAATGACACATGTGAAACGACACAAGTTAAACGACACAAGTGAAACGGTAATGGTACAAGTGAAACAACACAAGTGAAACGTACAAGTGAAATGGTACAAGTGAAACGACACATGTGAAACGACACAAGTCAAACGGTACAAGTGAAACGGTACAAGTGAAATGACACAAGTGAAACGACACAAGTGAAACGACACAAGTGAAATGGTACAAGTGAAACATCACAAGTGAAACGACACATGTGAAACGACACAAGTTAAACGACACAAGTGAAATGGTAATGGTACAAGTGAAACGACACAAGTGAAACGTACAAGTGAAATGGTACAAGTGAAATGACACATGTGAAATGACAGAAGTGAAACGATAGAAGTGAAACATCACAAGTGAAACAATACAAGTGAAACGACATAAGTGAAACGAAACAAGTGAAACGATACAAGTGAAAGGACACAAGTGAAACAGTAACGATACAAGTGAAACATCACAAGTGAAACGACACAAGTGAAACAGTAACGATACAAGTGAAACATCACAAGTGAAATGACAGAAGTGAAACGGTACAAGTGAAACGGTACAAGTGAAATGACACAAGTGAAACGACACAAGTGAAACGACAGAAGTGAAACGGCACAAGTGAAACGCCACAAGTGAAACATTACAAGTGAAACGGTAACGATACAATTGAAATTACAGAAGTGAAACGACACAAGTGAAACGGTACAAGTGAAACGACACAAGTGAAACGGTAACGATACAAGTGAAACGACAAAAGTGAAACGACACAAATGAAACGACACAAGTGAAACGGTAACCATACAAGTGAAACGACACAAGTGAAACATCACAAGTGAAACAGTACAAGTGAAACGGCATAAGTGAAACGACACAAGTGAAACGGTACAAGTGAATCATCACAAGTGGAACGACACATGTGAAACGACACAAGTTAAACGACACAAGTGAAACGGTAATGGTACAAGTGAAACAACACAAGTGAAACGTACAAGTGAAATGGTACAAGTGAAACGACACATGTGAAACGACACAAGTCAAACGGTACAAGTGAAACGGTACAAATGAAACGGTACAAGTGAAATCACACAAGTGAACCAACACAAGTGAACCGACACAAGTGAAATGACACAAGTGATTCACACATGTGAAACGATACAAGTTAAACGACACAAGTGAAACGGTAATGGTACAAGTGAAACGACAGAAGTGAAACGTACAAGTGAAATGGTACAAGTGAAACGACACAAGTGAAATGATACAAGTGAAACGGTAACCATATAAGTGAAATGACAGAGGTGAAACATCACAAGTGAAACGGTACAAGTGAAACGATACAAGTGAAACAACACAAATGAAACGACACAAGTGAAACGGTAACCATACAAGTGAAACGACACAAGTGAAACATCACAAGTGAAACAACACATGTGAAACGACACAAGTGAAATGGTAATGGTACAAGTGAAACGACACAAGTGAAACGTACAAGTGAAATAGTACAAGTGAAACGACACAAGTGAAACGACACAAGTGAAACGGTAACCATATAAGTGAAATGACACAAGTGAAACATCACAAGTGAAACGGTACAAGTGAAACGATACAAGTGAAACGACACAAGTGAAACAGTAATGGTACAAGTGAAACGACAAATGTGAAACGACACAAGTGAAACAGTAATGGTACAAGTGAAATGACACAATTGAAATGGTAATGGTACAAGTGAAACGACACAAGTGAAACGGTAGCAGTACAAGTGAAACGACAATATGAAACGGCACAAGTGAAATGACACAAGTGAAATGGCATAAATAAAACGGTAACGATACAAGTGAAACGACAAAAGTGAAACGGTAACGATACAAGTGAAACGACACATGTGAAACGACACAAGTGAAACGACACAAGTGAAACGACACAAGTGAAACGACACAAGTGAAACATCAAAAGTGAAACGACACAAGTGAAACGGTACAAGTGAAATGACACAAGTGAAACAGTGATGATACAAGTGAAACGACACAAGTGAAATGACACAAATGAAACATCACAAGTGAAACGACACAAGTGAAATGGTAACAGTACAAGTGATACGACAAAAGTGAAACAGTACAAGTGAAATGGTAACTGTAGAAGTGAAACGACAGAAGTGAAACAGTACAAGTGAAACGACACAAGTGAAACGGTACAAGTGAAACGACACAAGTGAAACGACACAAGTGAAACGACACAAGTGAACCGCCACAAGTGAAACGGTACAATTGAAACGGTACAAGTGAAACGACACAAGTGACGACACAAGTGAAACATCACAAGAGAAATTACACAAGTGAAATGCTACAAGTGAAACGACACAAGTGAAACGGTACAAGTGAAACGGCATAAGTGAAATGACACAAGTGAAATGGTACAAGTGAAACATCACAAGTGAAACGACACATGTGAAACGACACAAGTTAAACGACACAAGTGACACGGTAATGGTACAAGTGAAACGACACAAGTGAAATGTACAAGTGAAATGGTACAAGTGAAACGACATGTGAAATGACAGAAGTGAAACGATACAAGTGAAACATCACAAGTGAAACGATACAAGTGAAACGATACAAGTGAAACGACACATGTGAAACGACAGAAGTGAAAGGACACAAGTGAAACGATACAAGTGAAAGGACACAAGTGAAACAGTAACGATAGAAGTGAAACATCACAAGTGAAACGACACAAGTGAAACAGTAACGATACAAGTAAAACATCACAAGTGAAATGACAGAAGTGAAACGGTACAAGTGAAACGGTACAAGTGAAATGACACAAGTGAAATGACACAAGTGAAACGACACAAGTGAAACAACACAAGTGAAACGGCACAAGTGAAACGCCACAAGTGAAACATTACAAGTGAAACGGTAACGATACAATTGAAATTACAGAAGTGAAACGACAGAAGTGAAACGGTACAAGTGAAACGACACAAGTGAAACATCACAAGTGAAATGGTAATGGTACAAGTGAAACGACACAAGTGAAACGTACAAGTGAAATGGTACAAGTCAAACGACACAAGTGAAATGATACAAGTGAAACGGTAACCATATAAGTGAAATGACACAAGTGAAACATCACAAGTGAAACAGTACAAGTGAAACGATACAAGTGAAACGACACAAGTGAAACAGTAATGGTACAAGTGAAACGGCAAAGGTGAAACGACACAAGTGAAACAGTAATGGTACAAGTGAAATGACACAATTGAAATGGTAATGGTACAAGTGAAACGACACAAGTGAAACGGTAACAGTACAAGTGAAACGACAAAAGTGAAACGGCACAAGTGAAATGACACAAGTGAAATAACATAAGTAGAACGACACAAGTGAAACCACACAAGTGAAACCACACAAGTGAAACCACACAAGTGAAACCACACAAGTGAAACGGTAACGATACAAGTGAAACAACACAAGTGAAACGGTACAAGTGAATCATCACAAGTGAAACGACACATGTGAAACGACACAAGTCAAACGGTACAAGTGAAACGGTACAAGTGAAATGACACAAGTGAAACGACACAAGTGAAACGACACAAGTGAAATGGTACAAGTGAAACATCACAAGTGAAACGACACATGTGAAACGACACAAGTTAAACGACACAAGTTAAACGACACAAGTGAAACGGTAATGGTACAAGTGAAACGACACAAGTGAAACGTACAAGTGAAATGGTACAAGTGAAATGACACATGTGAAATGACAGAAGTGAAACGATAGAAGTGAAACATCACAAGTGAAACGATACAAGTGAAACGACACATGTGAAACGACAGAAGTGAAACGACAGAAGTGAAACGACACAAGTGAAACGATAAAAGTGAAAGGACACAAGTGAAACAGTAACGATACAAGTGAAACATCACAAGTGAAACGACAGAAGTGAAACAGTAACGATACAAGTGAAACATCACAAGTGAAATGACAGAAGTGAAACGGTACAAGTGAAACGGTACAAGTGAAATGACACAAGTGAAACGACACAAGTGAAACGACAGAAGTGAAACGGCACAAGTGAAATGGTACAAGTGAAACATCACAAGTGAAACGACACATGTGAAACGACACAAGTTAAACGACACAAGTGAAACGGTAATGGTACAAGTGAAACGACACAAGTGAAACGTACAAGTGAAATGGTACAAGTGAAATGACACATGTGAAATGACAGAAGTGAAACGATAGAAGTGAAACATCACAAGTGAAACGATACAAGTGAAACGACACATGTGAAACGACAGAAGTGAAACGACAGAAGTGAAACGACACAAGTGAAACGATACAAGTGAAAGGACACAAGTGAAACAGTAACGATACAAGTGAAACATCACAAGTGAAACGACAGAAGTGAAACAGTAACGATACAAGTGAAACATCACAAGTGAAATGACAGAAGTGAAACGGTACAAGTGAAACGGTACAAGTGAAATGACACAAGTGAAACGACACAAGTGAAACGACAGAAGTGAAACGGCACAAGTGAAACGCCACAAGTGAAACATTACAAGTGAAACGGTAACGATACAATTGAAATTACAGAAGTGAAACGACAGAAGTGAAACGGTACAAGTGAAACGACACAAGTGAAACGGTAACGATAGAAGTGAAACGACAAAAGTGAAACGACACAAATGAAACGACACAAGTGAAACGGTAACCATACAAGTGAAACGACACAAGTGAAACATCACAAGTGAAACAGTACAAGTGAAACGGCATAAGTGAAACGACACAAGTGAAACGGTACAAGTGAATCATCACAAGTGGAACGACACATGTGAAACGACACAAGTTAAACGACACAAGTGTAACGGTAATGGTACAAGTGAAACAACACAAGTGAAACGTACAAGTGAAATGGTACAAGTGAAACGACACATGTGAAACGACACAAGTCAAACGGTACAAGTGAAACGGTACAAATGAAACGGTACAAGTGAAATCACACAAGTGAACCAACACAAGTGAACCGACACAAGTGAAATGACACAAGTGAAACGCTACAAGTGAAACGGCACAAGTGAAACGACACAAGTGAAACGACACAAGTGAAACGGTACAAGTGAAATGACACAAGTGAAATGACACAAGTGAAACATCACAAGTGAAACGACACAAGTGAAACGGTAACAGTTGAAGTGAAACGACACAAGTGAAACATCACAAGTGAAACGACACATGTGAAACGACACAAGTTAAACGACACAAGTGAAACGGTAACAGTACAAGTGAAACGACACAAGTGAAACGGCACAAGTGAAATGACACAAGTTAAATGGCATAAGTAAAACGGTAACGATACAAGTGACACGACACAAGTGAAACGACACAAGTGAAACGACACAAGTGAAACATCACAAGTGAAACGACACAAGTGAAACGACACATGTGAAACGGTAACAGTACAAGTGAAACGACAAAAGTGAAACAGTACAAGTGAAACGGTACAAGTGAAACAACACAAGTAAAAAACGGTAACTGTACAAGTGAAACAGTACAAGTGAAACGACACAAGTGAAACGGTACAAGTGAAATGACAGAAGTGAAACGACACAAGTGAAACGACACAAGTGAACCGACACAAGTGAAACGGTACAAGTGAAACGGTACAAGTGAAACGACACAAGTGACGACACAAGTGAAATGACACAAGTGAACCGCTACAAGTGAAACGACACAAGTGAAACAGTACAAGTGAAACGGCATAAGTGAAACGACACAAGTGAAACGGTACAAGTGAATCATCACAAGTGGAATGACACATGTGAAACGACACAAGTTAAACGACACAAGTGAAACGGTAATGGTACAAGTGAAACAACACAAGTGAAACGTACAAGTGAAATGGTACAAGTGAAACGACACATGTGAAACGACACAAGTCAAACGGTACAAGTGAAACGGTACAAGTGAAATGACACAAGTGAAACGACACAAGTGAAACGACACAAGTGAAACGACACAAGTGAAATGGTACAAGTGAAACATCACAAGTGAAACGACACATGTGAAACGACACAAGTTAAACGACACAAGTGAAATGGTAATGGTACAAGTGAAACGACACAAGTGAAACGTACAAGTGAAATGGTACAAGTGAAATGACACATGTGAAATGACAGAAGTGAAACGATAGAAGTGAAACATCACAAGTGAAACGATACAAGTGAAACGACATAAGTGAAACGAAACAAGTGAAACGATACAAGTGAAAGGACACAAGTGAAACAGTAACGATACAAGTGAAACATCACAAGTGAAACGACACAAGTGAAACAGTAACGATACAAGTGAAACATCACAAGTGAAATGACAGAAGTGAAACGGTACAAGTGAAACGGTACAAGTGAAATGACACAAGTGAAACGACACAAGTGAAACGACAGAAGTGAAACGGCACAAGTGAAACGCCACAAGTGAAACATTACAAGTGAAACGGTAACGATACAATTGAAATTACAGAAGTGAAACGACACAAGTGAAACGGTACAAGTGAAACGACACAAGTGAAACGGTAACGATACAAGTGAAACGACAAAAGTGAAACGACACAAATGAAACGACACAAGTGAAACGGTAACCATACAAGTGAAACGACACAAGTGAAACATCACAAGTGAAACAGTACAAGTGAAACGGCATAAGTGAAACGACACAAGTGAAACGGTACAAGTGAATCATCACAAGTGGAACGACACATGTGAAACGACACAAGTTAAACGACACAAGTGAAACGGTAATGGTACAAGTGAAACAACACAAGTGAAACGTACAAGTGAAATGGTACAAGTGAAACGACACATGTGAAACGACACAAGTCAAACGGTACAAGTGAAACGGTACAAATGAAACGGTACAAGTGAAATCACACAAGTGAACCAACACAAGTGAACCGACACAAGTGAAATGACACAAGTGATTCACACATGTGAAACGATACAAGTTAAACGACACAAGTGAAACGGTAATGGTACAAGTGAAACGACACAAGTGAAACGTACAAGTGAAATGGTACAAGTGAAATGACACATGTGAAATGACAGAAGTGAAACAGTAATGATACAAGTGAAACGACACAAGTGAAATGACACAAATGAAACATCACAAGTGAAACGACACAAGTGAAACGGTAACAGTACAAGTGATACGACAAAAGTGAAACAGTACAAGTGAAACGACACAAGTGAAACGGTAACCATACAAGTGAAACGACACAAGTGAAACATCACAAGTGAAACAACACATGTGAAACAACACAAGTGAAACGACACAAGTGAAATGGTAATGGTACAAGTGAAACGACAGAAGTGAAACGTACAAGTGAAATGGTACAAGTGAAACGACACAAGTGAAATGATACAAGTGAAACGGTAACCATATAAGTGAAATGACAGAGGTGAAACATCACAAGTGAAACGGTACAAGTGAAACGATACAAGTGAAACAACACAAATGAAACGACACAAGTGAAACGGTAACCATACAAGTGAAACGACACAAGTGAAACATCACAAGTGAAACAACACATGTGAAACGACACAAGTGAAATGGTAATGGTACAAGTGAAACGACACAAGTGAAACGTACAAGTGAAATAGTACAAGTGAAACGACACAAGTGAAACGACACAAGTGAAACGGTAACCATATAAGTGAAATGACACAAGTGAAACATCACAAGTGAAACGGTACAAGTGAAACGATACAAGTGAAACGACACAAGTGAAACAGTAATGGTACAAGTGAAACGACAAATGTGAAACGACACAAGTGAAACAGTAATGGTACAAGTGAAACGACACAAGTGAAACGACACAAGTGAAACGGTAACCATATAAGTGAAATGACACAAGTGAAACATCACAAGTGAAACGGTACAAGTGAAACGATACAAGTGAAACGACACAAGTGAAACAGTAATGGTACAAGTGAAATGACACAATTGAAATGGTAATGGTACAAGTGAAACGACACAAGTGAAACGGTAACAGTACAAGTGAAACGACAATATGAAACGGCACAAGTGAAATGACACAAGTGAAATGGCATAAATAAAACGGTAACGATACAAGTGAAACGACAAAAGTGAAACGACAAAAGTGAAATGGTAACGATACAAGTGAAACGACACATGTGAAACGACACAAGTGAAACGACACAAGTGAAACGACACAAGTGAAACATCAAAAGTGAAACGACACAAGTGAAACGGTACAAGTGAAATGACACAAGTGAAACAGTGATGATACAAGTGAAACGACACAAGTGAAATGACACAAATGAAACATCACAAGTGAAACGACACAAGTGAAATGGTAACAGTACAAGTGATACGACAAAAGTGAAACAGTACAAGTGAAATGGTAACTGTAGAAGTGAAACGACAGAAGTGAAACAGTACAAGTGAAACGACACAAGTGAAACGGTACAAGTGAAACGACACAAGTGAAACGACACAAGTGAAACGACACAAGTGAACCGCCACAAGTGAAACGGTACAAGTGAAACGGTACAAGTGAAACGACACAAGTTACGACACAAGTGAAACATCACAAGAGAAATTACACAAGTGAAATGCTACAAGTGAAACGACACAAGTGAAACGGTACAAGTGAAACGGCATAAGTGAAATGACACAAGTGAAATGGTACAAGTGAAACATCACAAGTGAAACGACACATGTGAAACGACACAAGTTAAACGACACAAGTGACACGGTAATGGTACAAGTGAAACGACACAAGTGAAACGTACAAGTGAAATGGTACAAGTGAAACGACATGTGAAATGACAGAAGTGAAACGATACAAGTGAAACATCACAAGTGAAACGATACAAGTGAAACGATACAAGTGAAACGACACATGTGAAACGACAGAAGTGAAAGGACACAAGTGAAACGATACAAGTGAAAGGACACAAGTGAAACAGTAACGATACAAGTGAAACATCACAAGTGAAACGACACAAGTGAAACAGTAACGATACAAGTAAAACATCACAAGTGAAATGACAGAAGTGAAACGGTACAAGTGAAACGGTACAAGTGAAATGACACAAGTGAAATGACACAAGTGAAACGACACAAGTGAAACAACACAAGTGAAACGGCACAAGTGAAACGCCACAAGTGAAACATTACAAGTGAAACGGTAACGATACAATTGAAATTACAGAAGTGAAACGACAGAAGTGAAACGGTACAAGTGAAACGACACAAGTGAAACATCACAAGTGAAATGGTAATGGTACAAGTGAAACGACACAAGTGAAACGTACAAGTGAAATGGTACAAGTCAAACGACACAAGTGAAATGATACAAGTGAAACGGTAACCATATAAGTGAAATGACACAAGTGAAACATCACAAGTGAAACAGTACAAGTGAAACGATACAAGTGAAACGACACAAGTGAAACAGTAATGGTACAAGTGAAACGGCAAAGGTGAAACGACACAAGTGAAACAGTAATGGTACAAGTGAAATGACACAATTGAAATGGTAATGGTACAAGTGAAACGACACAAGTGAAACGGTAACAGTACAAGTGAAACGACAAAAGTGAAACGGCACAAGTGAAATGACACAAGTGAAATAACATAAGTAGAACGACACAAGTGAAACCACACAAGTGAAACCACACAAGTGAAACCACACAAGTGAAACGACACAAGTGAAACGGTAACGATACAAGTGAAACGACACATGTGAAACGACACAAGTGAAACGACACAAGTGAAACAACACAAGTGAAACAACACAAGTGAAACATCACAAGTGAAACGACACAAGTGTAACGGTACAAGTGAAATGACACAAGTGAAACAGTAATGATACAAGTGAAACGACACAAGTGAAACATCACAAGTGAAACAACACATGTGAAACGACACAAGTGAAATGGTAATGGTACAAGTGAAACGACACAAGTGAAACGTACAAGTGAAATAGTACAAGTGAAACGACACAAGTGAAACGACACAAGTGAAACGGTAACCATATAAGTGAAATGACACAAGTGAAACATCACAAGTGAAACGGTACAAGTGAAACGATACAAGTGAAACGACACAAGTGAAACAGTAATGGTACAAGTGAAACGACAAATGTGAAACGACACAAGTGAAACAGTAATGGTACAAGTGAAACGACACAAGTGAAACGACACAAGTGAAACGGTAACCATATAAGTGAAATGACACAAGTGAAACATCACAAGTGAAACGGTACAAGTGAAACGATACAAGTGAAACGACACAAGTGAAACAGTAATGGTACAAGTGAAATGACACAATTGAAATGGTAATGGTACAAGTGAAACGACACAAGTGAAACGGTAACAGTACAAGTGAAACGACAATATGAAACGGCACAAGTGAAATGACACAAGTGAAATGGCATAAATAAAACGGTAACGATACAAGTGAAACGACAAAAGTGAAACGACAAAAGTGAAATGGTAACGATACAAGTGAAACGACACATGTGAAACGACACAAGTGAAACGACACAAGTGAAACGACACAAGTGAAACATCAAAAGTGAAACGACACAAGTGAAACGGTACAAGTGAAATGACACAAGTGAAACAGTGATGATACAAGTGAAACGACACAAGTGAAATGACACAAATGAAACATCACAAGTGAAACGACACAAGTGAAATGGTAACAGTACAAGTGATACGACAAAAGTGAAACAGTACAAGTGAAATGGTAACTGTAGAAGTGAAACGACAGAAGTGAAACAGTACAAGTGAAACGACACAAGTGAAACGGTACAAGTGAAACGACACAAGTGAAACGACACAAGTGAAACGACACAAGTGAACCGCCACAAGTGAAACGGTACAAGTGAAACGGTACAAGTGAAACGACACAAGTTACGACACAAGTGAAACATCACAAGAGAAATTACACAAGTGAAATGCTACAAGTGAAACGACACAAGTGAAACGGTACAAGTGAAACGGCATAAGTGAAATGACACAAGTGAAATGGTACAAGTGAAACATCACAAGTGAAACGACACATGTGAAACGACACAAGTTAAACGACACAAGTGACACGGTAATGGTACAAGTGAAACGACACAAGTGAAACGTACAAGTGAAATGGTACAAGTGAAACGACATGTGAAATGACAGAAGTGAAACGATACAAGTGAAACATCACAAGTGAAACGATACAAGTGAAACGATACAAGTGAAACGACACATGTGAAACGACAGAAGTGAAAGGACACAAGTGAAACGATACAAGTGAAAGGACACAAGTGAAACAGTAACGATACAAGTGAAACATCACAAGTGAAACGACACAAGTGAAACAGTAACGATACAAGTAAAACATCACAAGTGAAATGACAGAAGTGAAACGGTACAAGTGAAACGGTACAAGTGAAATGACACAAGTGAAATGACACAAGTGAAACGACACAAGTGAAACAACACAAGTGAAACGGCACAAGTGAAACGCCACAAGTGAAACATTACAAGTGAAACGGTAACGATACAATTGAAATTACAGAAGTGAAACGACAGAAGTGAAACGGTACAAGTGAAACGACACAAGTGAAACATCACAAGTGAAATGGTAATGGTACAAGTGAAACGACACAAGTGAAACGTACAAGTGAAATGGTATAAGTCAAACGACACAAGTGAAATGATACAAGTGAAACGGTAACCATATAAGTGAAATGACACAAGTGAAACATCACAAGTGAAACAGTACAAGTGAAACGATACAAGTGAAACGACACAAGTGAAACAGTAATGGTACAAGTGAAACGGCAAAGGTGAAACGACACAAGTGAAACAGTAATGGTACAAGTGAAATGACACAATTGAAATGGTAATGGTACAAGTGAAACGACACAAGTGAAACGGTAACAGTACAAGTGAAACGACAAAAGTGAAACGGCACAAGTGAAATGACACAAGTGAAATAACATAAGTAGAACGACACAAGTGAAACCACACAAGTGAAACCACACAAGTGAAACCACACAAGTGAAACGACACAAGTGAAACGGTAACGATACAAGTGAAACGACACATGTGAAACGACACAAGTGAAACGACACAAGTGAAACAACACAAGTGAAACGACACAAGTGAAACATCACAAGTGAAACGACACAAGTGTAACGGTACAAGTGAAATGACACAAGTGAAACAGTAATGATACAAGTGAAACGACACAAGTGAAATGACACAAATGAAACATCACAAGTGAAACGACACAAGTGAAACGGTAACAGTACAAGTGATACGACAAAAGTGAAACAGTACAAGTGAAACGACACAAGTGAAACGGTAACCATACAAGTGAAACGACACAAGTGAAACATCACAAGTGAAACAACACATGTGAAACAACACAAGTGAAACGACACAAGTGAAATGGTAATGGTACAAGTGAAACGACAGAAGTGAAACGTACAAGTGAAATGGTACAAGTGAAACGACACAAGTGAAATGATACAAGTGAAACGGTAACCATATAAGTGAAATGACAGAGGTGAAACATCACAAGTGAAACGGTACAAGTGAAACGATACAAGTGAAACGACACAAGTGAAACAGTAATGGTACAAGTGAAACGACAAATGTGAAACGACACAAGTGAAACAGTAATGGTACAAGTGAAATGACACAATTGAAATGGTAATGGTACAAGTGAAATGACACAAGTGAAACGCTACAAGTGAAACGGCACAAGTGAAACGACACAAGTGAAACGACACAAGTGAAACGGTACAAGTGAAATGACACAAGTGAAATGACACAAGTGAAACATCACAAGTGAAACGACACAAGTGAAACGGTAACAGTTGAAGTGAAACGACACAAGTGAAACATCACAAGTGAAACAACACATGTGAAACGACACAAGTGAAACGACACGAGTGAAACGGCACAAGTGAAATGACACAAGTTAAATGGCATAAGTAAAACGGTAACGATACAAGTGACACGACACAAGTGAAACGACACAAGTGAAACGGCACAAGTGAAATGACACAAGTTAAATGGCATAAGTAAAACGGTAACGATACAAGTGACACGACACAAGTGAAACGACACAAGTGAAACGACACAAGTGAAACATCACAAGTGAAACGACACAAGTGAAACGACACAAGTGAAACGGTAACAGTACAAGTGAAACGACAAAAGTGAAACAGTACAAGTGAAACGGTACAAGTGAAACAACACAAGTAAAAAACGGTAACTGTACAAGTGAAACAGTACAAGTGAAACGACACAAGTGAAACGGTACAAGTGAAATGACACAAGTGAAACGACACAAGTGAAACGACACAAGTGAACCGACACAAGTGAAACGGTACAAGTGAAACGGTACAAGTGAAACGACACAAGTGACGACACAAGTGAAATGACACAAGTGAAACGCTACAAGTGAAACGACACAAGTGAAACGACACAAGTGAAACAGTACAAGTGAAACGGCATAAGTGAAACGACACAAGTGAAACGACACAAGTGAAACGGTAATGGTACAAGTGAAACAACACAAGTGAAACGTACAAGTGAAATGGTACAAGTGAAATGACACATGTGAAACGACACAAGTCAAACGGTACAAGTGAAACGGTACAAGTGAAATGACACAAGTGAAACAACACAAGTGAAACGACACAAGTGAAATGGTACAAGTGAAACATCACAAGTGAAACGACACATGTGAAACGACACAAGTTAAACGACACAAGTGAAACGGTAATGGTACAAGTGAAACGACACAAGTGAAACGTACAAGTGAAATGGTACAAGTGAAATGACACATGTGAAATGACAGAAGTGAAACGATAGAAGTGAAACATCACAAGTGAAACGATACAAGTGAAACGACACATGTGAAACGACAGAAGTGAAACGAAACAAGTGAAACGATACAAGTGAAAGGACACAAGTGAAACAGTAACGATACAAGTGAAACATCACAAGTGAAACGACACAAGTGAAACAGTAACGATACAAGTGAAACATCACAAGTGAAATGACAGAAGTGAAACGGTACAAGTGAAACGGTACAAGTGAAATGACACAAGTGAAACGACACAAGTGAAACGACAGAAGTGAAACGGCACAAGTGAAACGCCACAAGTGAAACATTACAAGTGAAACGGTAACGATACAATTGAAATTACAGAAGTGAAACGACAGAAGTGAAACGGTACAAGTGAAACGACACAAGTGAAACGGTAACGATACAAGTGAAACGACAAAAGTGAAACGACACAAATGAAACGACACAAGTGAAACGGTAACCATACAAGTGAAACGACACAAGTGAAACATCACAAGTGAAACAGTACAAGTGAAACGGCATAAGTGAAACGACACAAGTGAAACGGTACAAGTGAATCATCACAAGTGGAACGACACATGTGAAACGACACAAGTTAAACGACACAAGTGAAACGGTAATGGTACAAGTGAAACAACACAAGTGAAACGTACAAGTGAAATGGTACAAGTGAAACGACACATGTGAAACGACACAAGTCAAACGGTACAAGTGAAACGGTACAAATGAAACGGTACAAGTGAAACGACACAAGTGAAACGACACAAGTGAAACGGTACAAGTGAAATGACACAAGTGAAATGACACAAGTGAAACATCACAAGTGAAACGACACAAGTGAAACGGTAACAGTTGAAGTGAAACGACACAAGTGAAACATCACAAGTGAAACGACACATGTGAAACGACACAAGTGAAACGACACAAGTGACACGGCACAAGTGAAATGACACAAGTTAAATGGCATAAGTAAAACGGTAACGATACAAGTGACACGACACAAGTGAAACGACACAAGTGAAACGACACAAGTGAAACATCACAAGTGAAACGACACAAGTGAAACGACACAAGTGAAACGGTAACAGTACAAGTGAAACGACAAAAGTGAAACAGTACAAGTGAAACGGTACAAGTGAAACAACACAAGTAAAAAACGGTAACTGTACAAGTGAAACAGTACAAGTGAAACGACACAAGTGAAACGGTACAAGTGAAATGACAGAAGTGAAACGACACAAGTGAAACGACACAAGTGAACCGACACAAGTGAAACGGTACAAGTGAAACGGTACAAGTGAAACGACACAAGTGAAATGACACAAGTGAAACGCTACAAGTGAAACGACACAAGTGAAACGACACAAGTGAAACAGTACAAGTGAAACGGCATAAGTGAAACGACACAAGTGAAACGGTACAAGTGAATCATCACAAGTGGAACGACACATGTGAAACGACACAAGTTAAACGACACAAGTGAAACGGTAATGGTACAAGTGAAACAACACAAGTGAAACGACACAAGTGAAACGGTACAAGTGAATCATCACAAGTGAAACGACACATGTGAAATGACACAAGTCAAACGGTACAAGTGAAACGGTACAAGTGAAATGACACAAGTGAAACGACAAAAGGGAAACGACACAAGTGAAATGGTACAAGTGAAACATCACAAGTGAAACGACACATGTGAAACGACACAAGTTAAACGACACAAGTGAAACGGTAATGGTACAAGTGAAACGACACAAGTGAAACGTACAAGTGAAATGGTACAAGTGAAATGACACATGTGAAATGACAGAAGTGAAACGATACAAGTGAAACGACACATGTGAAACGACAGAAGTGAAACGACAGAAGTGAAACGACACAAGTGAAACGATACAAGTGAAAGGACACAAGTGAAACAGTAACGATACAAGTGAAACATCACAAGTGAAACGACACAAGTGAAACAGTAACGATACAAGTGAAACATCACAAGTGAAATGACAGAAGTGAAACGGTACAAGTGAAACGGTACAAGTGAAATGACACAAGTGAAACGACACAAGTGAAACGACAGAAGTGAAACGGCACAAGTGAAACGCCACAAGTGAAACATTACAAGTGAAACGGTAACGATACAATTGAAATTACAGAAGTGAAACGACAGAAGTGAAACGGTACAAGTGAAACGACACAAGTGAAACGGTAACGATACAAGTGAAACGACAAAAGTGAAACGACACAAATGAAACGACACAAGTGAAACGGTAACCATACAAGTGAAACGACACAAGTGAAACATCACAAGTGAAACAGTACAAGTGAAACGGCATAAGTGAAATGACACAAGTGAAACGGTACAAGTGAAACGACACAAGTGAAATGGTAATGGTACAAGTGAAACAACACAAGTGAAACGTACAAGTGAAATGGTACAAGTGAAACGACACATGTGAAACGACACAAGTCAAACGGTACAAGTGAAACGGTACAAATGAAACGGTACAAGTGAAATCACACAAGTGAACCAACACAAGTGAACCGACACAAGTGAAATGACACAAGTGAAACGCTACAAGTGAAACTGCACAAGTGAAACGACACAAGTGAAACGACACAAGTGAAACGGTACAAGTGAAATGACACAAGTGAAATGACACAAGTGAAACATCACAAGTGAAACGACACAAGTGAAACGGTAACAGTTGAAGTGAAACGACACAAGTGAAACATCACAAGTGAAACGACACATGTGAAACGACACAAGTTAAATGACACAAGTGAAACGGTAACAGTACAAGTGAAACGACACAAGTGAAACGGCACAAGTGAAATGACACAAGTTAAATGGCATAAGTAAAACGGTAACGATACAAGTGACACGACACAAGTGAAACGACACAAGTGAAACGACACAAGTGAAACATCACAAGTGAAACGACACAAGTGAAACGACACATGTGAAACGGTAACAGTACAAGTGAAACGACAAAAGTGAAACAGTACAAGTGAAACGGTACAAGTGAAACAACACAAGTAAAAAACGGTAACTGTACAAGTGAAACAGTACAAGTGAAACGACACAAGTGAAACGGTACAAGTGAAATGACAGAAGTGAAACGACACAAGTGAAACGACACAAGTGAACCGACACAAGTGAAACGGTACAAGTGAAACGGTACAAGTGAAACGACACAAGTGACGACACAAGTGAAATGACACAAGTGAAACGCTACAAGTGAAACGACACAAGTGAAACAGTACAAGTGAAACGGCATAAGTGAAACGACACAAGTGAAACGGTACAAGTGAATCATCACAAGTGGAATGACACATGTGAAATGACACAAGTGAAACGGTAATGGTACAAGTGAAACAACACAAGTGAAACGTACAAGTGAAATGGTACAAGTGAAACGACACATGTGAAACGACACAAGTCAAACGGTACAAGTGAAACGGTACAAGTGAAATGACACAAGTGAAACGACACAAGTGAAACGACACAAGTGAAATGGTACAAGTGAAACATCACAAGTGAAACGACACATGTGAAACGACACAAGTTAAACGACACAAGTGAAACGGTAATGGTACAAGTGAAACGACAGAAGTGAAATGACAGAAGTGAAACGATAGAAGTGAAACATCACAAGTGAAACGATACAAGTGAAACGACACATGTGAAACGACAGAAGTGAAACGAAACAAGTGAAACGATACAAGTGAAAGGACACAAGTGAAACAGTAACGATACAAGTGAAACATCACAAGTGAAACGACACAAGTGAAACAGTAACCATACAAGTGAAACATCACAAGTGAAATGACAGAAGTGAAACGGTACAAGTGAAACGGTACAAGTGAAATGACACAAGTGAAACGACACAAGTGAAACGACAGAAGTGAAACGGCACAAGTGAAACGCCACAAGTGAAACATTACAAGTGAAACGGTAACGATACAATTGAAATTACAGAAGTGAAACGACAGAAGTGAAACGGTACAAGTGAAACGACACAAGTGAAACGGTAACGATACAAGTGAAACGACAAAAGTGAAACGACACAAATGAAACGACACAAGTGAAACGGTAACCATACAAGTGAAACGACACAAGTGAAACATCACAAGTGAAACAGTACAAGTGAAACGGCATAAGTGAAACGACACAAGTGAAACGGTACAAGTGAATAATCACAAGTGGAACGACACATGTGAAACGACACAAGTTAAACGACACAAGTGAAACGGTAATGGTACAAGTGAAACAACACAAGTGAAACGTACAAGTGAAATGGTACAAGTGAAACGACACATGTGAAACGACACAAGTCAAACGGTACAAGTGAAACGGTACAAATGAAACGGTACAAGTGAAATCACACAAGTGAACCAACACAAGTGAACCGACACAAGTGAAATGACACAAGTGATTCACACATGTGAAACGATACAAGTTAAACGACACAAGTGAAACGGTAATGGTACAAGTGAAACGACACAAGTGAAACGTACAAGTGAAATGGTACAAGTGAAATGACACATGTGAAATGACAGAAGTGAAACAGTAATGATACAAGTGAAACGACACAAGTGAAATGACACAAATGAAACATCACAAGTGAAACGACACAAGTGAAACGGTAACAGTACAAGTGATACGACAAAAGTGAAACAGTACAAGTGAAACGACACAAGTGAAACGGTGACCATACAAGTGAAACGACACAAGTGAAACATCACAAGTGAAACAACACATGTGAAACAACACAAGTGAAACGACACAAGTGAAATGGTAATGGTACAAGTGAAACGACACAAGTGAAACGTACAAGTGAAATGGTACAAGTGAAATGACACATGTGAAATGACAGAAGTGAAACGATAGAAGTGAAACATCACAAGTGAAACGATACAAGTGAAACGACACATGTGAAACGACAGAAGTGAAACGACAGAAGTGAAACGACACAAGTGAAACGATACAAGTGAAAGGACACAAGTGAAACAGTAACGATACAAGTGAAACATCACAAGTGAAACGACACAAGTGAAACAGTAACGATACAAGTGAAACATCACAAGTGAAATGACAGAAGTGAAACGGTACAAGTGAAACGGTACAAGTGAAATGACACAAGTGAAACGACACAAGTGAAACGACAGAAGTGAAACGGCACAAGTGAAACGCCACAAGTGAAACATTACAAGTGAAACGGTAACGATACAATTGAAATTACAGAAGTGAAACGACAGAAGTGAAACGGTACAAGTGAAACGACACAAGTGAAACGGTAACGATAGAAGTGAAACGACAAAAGTGAAACGACACAAATGAAACGACACAAGTGAAACGGTAACCATACAAGTGAAACGACACAAGTGAAACATCACAAGTGAAACAGTACAAGTGAAACGGCATAAGTGAAACGACACAAGTGAAACGGTACAAGTGAATCATCACAAGTGGAACGACACATGTGAAACGACACAAGTTAAACGACACAAGTGTAACGGTAATGGTACAAGTGAAACAACACAAGTGAAACGTACAAGTGAAATGGTACAAGTGAAACGACACATGTGAAACGACACAAGTCAAACGGTACAAGTGAAACGGTACAAATGAAACGGTACAAGTGAAATCACACAAGTGAACCAACACAAGTGAACCGACACAAGTGAAATGACACAAGTGAAACGCTACAAGTGAAACGGCACAAGTGAAACGACACAAGTGAAACGGTACAAGTGAAATGACACAAGTGAAATGACACAAGTGAAACATCACAAGTGAAACGACACAAGTGAAACGGTAACAGTTGAAGTGAAACGACACAAGTGAAACATCACAAGTGAAACGACACATGTGAAACGACACAAGTTAAACGACACAAGTGAAACGGTAACAGTACAAGTGAAACGACACAAGTGAAACGGCACAAGTGAAATGACACAAGTTAAATGGCATAAGTAAAACGGTAACGATACAAGTGACACGACACAAGTGAAACGACACAAGTGAAACGACACAAGTGAAACATCACAAGTGAAACGACACAAGTGAAACGACACATGTGAAACGGTAACAGTACAAGTGAAACGACAAAAGTGAAACAGTACAAGTGAAACGGTACAAGTGAAACAACACAAGTAAAAAACGGTAACTGTACAAGTGAAACAGTACAAGTGAAACGACACAAGTGAAACGGTACAAGTGAAATGACAGAAGTGAAACGACACAAGTGAAACGACACAAGTGAACCGACACAAGTGAAACGGTACAAGTGAAACGGTACAAGTGAAACGACACAAGTGACGACACAAGTGAAATGACACAAGTGAACCGCTACAAGTGAAACGACACAAGTGAAACAGTACAAGTGAAACGGCATAAGTGAAACGACACAAGTGAAACGGTACAAGTGAATCATCACAAGTGGAATGACACATGTGAAACGACACAAGTTAAACGACACAAGTGAAACGGTAATGGTACAAGTGAAACAACACAAGTGAAACGTACAAGTGAAATGGTACAAGTGAAACGACACATGTGAAACGACACAAGTCAAACGGTACAAGTGAAACGGTACAAGTGAAATGACACAAGTGAAACGACACAAGTGAAACGACACAAGTGAAACGACACAAGTGAAATGGTACAAGTGAAACATCACAAGTGAAACGACACATGTGAAACGACACAAGTTAAACGACACAAGTGAAATGGTAATGGTACAAGTGAAACGACACAAGTGAAACGTACAAGTGAAATGGTACAAGTGAAATGACACATGTGAAATGACAGAAGTGAAACGATAGAAGTGAAACATCACAAGTGAAACGATACAAGTGAAACGACATAAGTGAAACGAAACAAGTGAAACGATACAAGTGAAAGGACACAAGTGAAACAGTAACGATACAAGTGAAACATCACAAGTGAAACGACACAAGTGAAACAGTAACCATACAAGTGAAACATCACAAGTGAAATGACAGAAGTGAAACGGTACAAGTGAAACGGTACAAGTGAAATGACACAAGTGAAACGACACAAGTGAAACGACAGAAGTGAAACGGCACAAGTGAAACGCCACAAGTGAAACATTACAAGTGAAACGGTAACGATACAATTGAAATTACAGAAGTGAAACGACAGAAGTGAAACGGTACAAGTGAAACGACACAAGTGAAACGGTAACGATACAAGTGAAACGACAAAAGTGAAACGACACAAATGAAACGACACAAGTGAAACGGTAACCATACAAGTGAAACGACACAAGTGAAACATCACAAGTGAAACAGTACAAGTGAAACGGCATAAGTGAAACGACACAAGTGAAACGGTACAAGTGAATAATCACAAGTGGAACGACACATGTGAAACGACACAAGTTAAACGACACAAGTGAAACGGTAATGGTACAAGTGAAACAACACAAGTGAAACGTACAAGTGAAATGGTACAAGTGAAACGACACATGTGAAACGACACAAGTCAAACGGTACAAGTGAAACGGTACAAATGAAACGGTACAAGTGAAATCACACAAGTGAACCAACACAAGTGAACCGACACAAGTGAAATGACACAAGTGATTCACACATGTGAAACGATACAAGTTAAACGACACAAGTGAAACGGTAATGGTACAAGTGAAACGACACAAGTGAAACGTACAAGTGAAATGGTACAAGTGAAATGACACATGTGAAATGACAGAAGTGAAACAGTAATGATACAAGTGAAACGACACAAGTGAAATGACACAAATGAAACATCACAAGTGAAACGACACAAGTGAAACGGTAACAGTACAAGTGATACGACAAAAGTGAAACAGTACAAGTGAAACGACACAAGTGAAACGGTGACCATACAAGTGAAACGACACAAGTGAAACATCACAAGTGAAACAACACATGTGAAACAACACAAGTGAAACGACACAAGTGAAATGGTAATGGTACAAGTGAAACGACACAAGTGAAACGTACAAGTGAAATGGTACAAGTGAAATGACACATGTGAAATGACAGAAGTGAAACGATAGAAGTGAAACATCACAAGTGAAACGATACAAGTGAAACGACACATGTGAAACGACAGAAGTGAAACGACAGAAGTGAAACGACACAAGTGAAACGATACAAGTGAAAGGACACAAGTGAAACAGTAACGATACAAGTGAAACATCACAAGTGAAACGACACAAGTGAAACAGTAACGATACAAGTGAAACATCACAAGTGAAATGACAGAAGTGAAACGGTACAAGTGAAACGGTACAAGTGAAATGACACAAGTGAAACGACACAAGTGAAACGACAGAAGTGAAACGGCACAAGTGAAACGCCACAAGTGAAACATTACAAGTGAAACGGTAACGATACAATTGAAATTACAGAAGTGAAACGACAGAAGTGAAACGGTACAAGTGAAACGACACAAGTGAAACGGTAACGATAGAAGTGAAACGACAAAAGTGAAACGACACAAATGAAACGACACAAGTGAAACGGTAACCATACAAGTGAAACGACACAAGTGAAACATCACAAGTGAAACAGTACAAGTGAAACGGCATAAGTGAAACGACACAAGTGAAACGGTACAAGTGAATCATCACAAGTGGAACGACACATGTGAAACGACACAAGTTAAACGACACAAGTGTAACGGTAATGGTACAAGTGAAACAACACAAGTGAAACGTACAAGTGAAATGGTACAAGTGAAACGACACATGTGAAACGACACAAGTCAAACGGTACAAGTGAAACGGTACAAATGAAACGGTACAAGTGAAATCACACAAGTGAACCAACACAAGTGAACCGACACAAGTGAAATGACACAAGTGAAACGCTACAAGTGAAACGGCACAAGTGAAACGACACAAGTGAAACGGTACAAGTGAAATGACACAAGTGAAATGACACAAGTGAAACATCACAAGTGAAACGACACAAGTGAAACGGTAACAGTTGAAGTGAAACGACACAAGTGAAACATCACAAGTGAAACGACACATGTGAAACGACACAAGTTAAACGACACAAGTGAAACGGTAACAGTACAAGTGAAACGACACAAGTGAAACGGCACAAGTGAAATGACACAAGTTAAATGGCATAAGTAAAACGGTAACGATACAAGTGACACGACACAAGTGAAACGACACAAGTGAAACGACACAAGTGAAACATCACAAGTGAAACGACACAAGTGAAACGACACATGTGAAACGGTAACAGTACAAGTGAAACGACAAAAGTGAAACAGTACAAGTGAAACGGTACAAGTGAAACAACACAAGTAAAAAACGGTAACTGTACAAGTGAAACAGTACAAGTGAAACGACACAAGTGAAACGGTACAAGTGAAATGACAGAAGTGAAACGACACAAGTGAAACGACACAAGTGAACCGACACAAGTGAAACGGTACAAGTGAAACGGTACAAGTGAAACGACACAAGTGACGACACAAGTGAAATGACACAAGTGAACCGCTACAAGTGAAACGACACAAGTGAAACAGTACAAGTGAAACGGCATAAGTGAAACGACACAAGTGAAACGGTACAAGTGAATCATCACAAGTGGAATGACACATGTGAAACGACACAAGTTAAACGACACAAGTGAAACGGTAATGGTACAAGTGAAACAACACAAGTGAAACGTACAAGTGAAATGGTACAAGTGAAACGACACATGTGAAACGACACAAGTCAAACGGTACAAGTGAAACGGTACAAGTGAAATGACACAAGTGAAACGACACAAGTGAAACGACACAAGTGAAACGACACAAGTGAAATGGTACAAGTGAAACATCACAAGTGAAACGACACATGTGAAACGACACAAGTTAAACGACACAAGTGAAATGGTAATGGTACAAGTGAAACGACACAAGTGAAACGTACAAGTGAAATGGTACAAGTGAAATGACACATGTGAAATGACAGAAGTGAAACGATAGAAGTGAAACATCACAAGTGAAACGATACAAGTGAAACGACATAAGTGAAACGAAACAAGTGAAACGATACAAGTGAAAGGACACAAGTGAAACAGTAACGATACAAGTGAAACATCACAAGTGAAACGACACAAGTGAAACAGTAACGATACAAGTGAAACATCACAAGTGAAATGACAGAAGTGAAACGGTACAAGTGAAACGGTACAAGTGAAATGACACAAGTGAAACGACACAAGTGAAACGACAGAAGTGAAACGGCACAAGTGAAACGCCACAAGTGAAACATTACAAGTGAAACGGTAACGATACAATTGAAATTACAGAAGTGAAACGACACAAGTGAAACGGTACAAGTGAAACGACACAAGTGAAACGGTAACGATACAAGTGAAACGACAAAAGTGAAACGACACAAATGAAACGACACAAGTGAAACGGTAACCATACAAGTGAAACGACACAAGTGAAACATCACAAGTGAAACAGTACAAGTGAAACGGCATAAGTGAAACGACACAAGTGAAACGGTACAAGTGAATCATCACAAGTGGAACGACACATGTGAAACGACACAAGTTAAACGACACAAGTGAAACGGTAATGGTACAAGTGAAACAACACAAGTGAAACGTACAAGTGAAATGGTACAAGTGAAACGACACATGTGAAACGACACAAGTCAAACGGTACAAGTGAAACGGTACAAATGAAACGGTACAAGTGAAATCACACAAGTGAACCAACACAAGTGAACCGACACAAGTGAAATGACACAAGTGATTCACACATGTGAAACGATACAAGTTAAACGACACAAGTGAAACGGTAATGGTACAAGTGAAACGACACAAGTGAAACGTACAAGTGAAATGGTACAAGTGAAATGACACATGTGAAATGACAGAAGTGAAACAGTAATGATACAAGTGAAACGACACAAGTGAAATGACACAAATGAAACATCACAAGTGAAACGACACAAGTGAAACGGTAACAGTACAAGTGATACGACAAAAGTGAAACAGTACAAGTGAAACGACACAAGTGAAACGGTAACCATACAAGTGAAACGACACAAGTGAAACATCACAAGTGAAACAACACATGTGAAACAACACAAGTGAAACGACACAAGTGAAATGGTAATGGTACAAGTGAAACGACAGAAGTGAAACGTACAAGTGAAATGGTACAAGTGAAACGACACAAGTGAAATGATACAAGTGAAACGGTAACCATATAAGTGAAATGACAGAGGTGAAACATCACAAGTGAAACGGTACAAGTGAAACGATACAAGTGAAACAACACAAATGAAACGACACAAGTGAAACGGTAACCATACAAGTGAAACGACACAAGTGAAACATCACAAGTGAAACAACACATGTGAAACGACACAAGTGAAATGGTAATGGTACAAGTGAAACGACACAAGTGAAACGTACAAGTGAAATAGTACAAGTGAAACGACACAAGTGAAACGACACAAGTGAAACGGTAACCATATAAGTGAAATGACACAAGTGAAACATCACAAGTGAAACGGTACAAGTGAAACGATACAAGTGAAACGACACAAGTGAAACAGTAATGGTACAAGTGAAACGACAAATGTGAAACGACACAAGTGAAACAGTAATGGTACAAGTGAAACGACACAAGTGAAACGACACAAGTGAAACGGTAACCATATAAGTGAAATGACACAAGTGAAACATCACAAGTGAAACGGTACAAGTGAAACGATACAAGTGAAACGACACAAGTGAAACAGTAATGGTACAAGTGAAATGACACAATTGAAATGGTAATGGTACAAGTGAAACGACACAAGTGAAACGGTAACAGTACAAGTGAAACGACAATATGAAACGGCACAAGTGAAATGACACAAGTGAAATGGCATAAATAAAACGGTAACGATACAAGTGAAACGACAAAAGTGAAACGACAAAAGTGAAATGGTAACGATACAAGTGAAACGACACATGTGAAACGACACAAGTGAAACGACACAAGTGAAACGACACAAGTGAAACATCAAAAGTGAAACGACACAAGTGAAACGGTACAAGTGAAATGACACAAGTGAAACAGTGATGATACAAGTGAAACGACACAAGTGAAATGACACAAATGAAACATCACAAGTGAAACGACACAAGTGAAATGGTAACAGTACAAGTGATACGACAAAAGTGAAACAGTACAAGTGAAATGGTAACTGTAGAAGTGAAACGACAGAAGTGAAACAGTACAAGTGAAACGACACAAGTGAAACGGTACAAGTGAAACGACACAAGTGAAACGACACAAGTGAAACGACACAAGTGAACCGCCACAAGTGAAACGGTACAAGTGAAACGGTACAAGTGAAACGACACAAGTTACGACACAAGTGAAACATCACAAGAGAAATTACACAAGTGAAATGCTACAAGTGAAACGACACAAGTGAAACGGTACAAGTGAAACGGCATAAGTGAAATGACACAAGTGAAATGGTACAAGTGAAACATCACAAGTGAAACGACACATGTGAAACGACACAAGTTAAACGACACAAGTGACACGGTAATGGTACAAGTGAAACGACACAAGTGAAACGTACAAGTGAAATGGTACAAGTGAAACGACATGTGAAATGACAGAAGTGAAACGATACAAGTGAAACATCACAAGTGAAACGATACAAGTGAAACGATACAAGTGAAACGACACATGTGAAACGACAGAAGTGAAAGGACACAAGTGAAACGATACAAGTGAAAGGACACAAGTGAAACAGTAACGATACAAGTGAAACATCACAAGTGAAACGACACAAGTGAAACAGTAACGATACAAGTAAAACATCACAAGTGAAATGACAGAAGTGAAACGGTACAAGTGAAACGGTACAAGTGAAATGACACAAGTGAAATGACACAAGTGAAACGACACAAGTGAAACAACACAAGTGAAACGGCACAAGTGAAACGCCACAAGTGAAACATTACAAGTGAAACGGTAACGATACAATTGAAATTACAGAAGTGAAACGACAGAAGTGAAACGGTACAAGTGAAACGACACAAGTGAAACATCACAAGTGAAATGGTAATGGTACAAGTGAAACGACACAAGTGAAACGTACAAGTGAAATGGTACAAGTCAAACGACACAAGTGAAATGATACAAGTGAAACGGTAACCATATAAGTGAAATGACACAAGTGAAACATCACAAGTGAAACAGTACAAGTGAAACGATACAAGTGAAACGACACAAGTGAAACAGTAATGGTACAAGTGAAACGGCAAAGGTGAAACGACACAAGTGAAACAGTAATGGTACAAGTGAAATGACACAATTGAAATGGTAATGGTACAAGTGAAACGACACAAGTGAAACGGTAACAGTACAAGTGAAACGACAAAAGTGAAACGGCACAAGTGAAATGACACAAGTGAAATAACATAAGTAGAACGACACAAGTGAAACCACACAAGTGAAACCACACAAGTGAAACCACACAAGTGAAACGACACAAGTGAAACGGTAACGATACAAGTGAAACGACACATGTGAAACGACACAAGTGAAACGACACAAGTGAAACAACACAAGTGAAACAACACAAGTGAAACATCACAAGTGAAACGACACAAGTGTAACGGTACAAGTGAAATGACACAAGTGAAACAGTAATGATACAAGTGAAACGACACAAGTGAAACATCACAAGTGAAACAACACATGTGAAACGACACAAGTGAAATGGTAATGGTACAAGTGAAACGACACAAGTGAAACGTACAAGTGAAATAGTACAAGTGAAACGACACAAGTGAAACGACACAAGTGAAACGGTAACCATATAAGTGAAATGACACAAGTGAAACATCACAAGTGAAACGGTACAAGTGAAACGATACAAGTGAAACGACACAAGTGAAACAGTAATGGTACAAGTGAAACGACAAATGTGAAACGACACAAGTGAAACAGTAATGGTACAAGTGAAACGACACAAGTGAAACGACACAAGTGAAACGGTAACCATATAAGTGAAATGACACAAGTGAAACATCACAAGTGAAACGGTACAAGTGAAACGATACAAGTGAAACGACACAAGTGAAACAGTAATGGTACAAGTGAAATGACACAATTGAAATGGTAATGGTACAAGTGAAACGACACAAGTGAAACGGTAACAGTACAAGTGAAACGACAATATGAAACGGCACAAGTGAAATGACACAAGTGAAATGGCATAAATAAAACGGTAACGATACAAGTGAAACGACAAAAGTGAAACGACAAAAGTGAAATGGTAACGATACAAGTGAAACGACACATGTGAAACGACACAAGTGAAACGACACAAGTGAAACGACACAAGTGAAACATCAAAAGTGAAACGACACAAGTGAAACGGTACAAGTGAAATGACACAAGTGAAACAGTGATGATACAAGTGAAACGACACAAGTGAAATGACACAAATGAAACATCACAAGTGAAACGACACAAGTGAAATGGTAACAGTACAAGTGATACGACAAAAGTGAAACAGTACAAGTGAAATGGTAACTGTAGAAGTGAAACGACAGAAGTGAAACAGTACAAGTGAAACGACACAAGTGAAACGGTACAAGTGAAACGACACAAGTGAAACGACACAAGTGAAACGACACAAGTGAACCGCCACAAGTGAAACGGTACAAGTGAAACGGTACAAGTGAAACGACACAAGTTACGACACAAGTGAAACATCACAAGAGAAATTACACAAGTGAAATGCTACAAGTGAAACGACACAAGTGAAACGGTACAAGTGAAACGGCATAAGTGAAATGACACAAGTGAAATGGTACAAGTGAAACATCACAAGTGAAACGACACATGTGAAACGACACAAGTTAAACGACACAAGTGACACGGTAATGGTACAAGTGAAACGACACAAGTGAAACGTACAAGTGAAATGGTACAAGTGAAACGACATGTGAAATGACAGAAGTGAAACGATACAAGTGAAACATCACAAGTGAAACGATACAAGTGAAACGATACAAGTGAAACGACACATGTGAAACGACAGAAGTGAAAGGACACAAGTGAAACGATACAAGTGAAAGGACACAAGTGAAACAGTAACGATACAAGTGAAACATCACAAGTGAAACGACACAAGTGAAACAGTAACGATACAAGTAAAACATCACAAGTGAAATGACAGAAGTGAAACGGTACAAGTGAAACGGTACAAGTGAAATGACACAAGTGAAATGACACAAGTGAAACGACACAAGTGAAACAACACAAGTGAAACGGCACAAGTGAAACGCCACAAGTGAAACATTACAAGTGAAACGGTAACGATACAATTGAAATTACAGAAGTGAAACGACAGAAGTGAAACGGTACAAGTGAAACGACACAAGTGAAACATCACAAGTGAAATGGTAATGGTACAAGTGAAACGACACAAGTGAAACGTACAAGTGAAATGGTACAAGTCAAACGACACAAGTGAAATGATACAAGTGAAACGGTAACCATATAAGTGAAATGACACAAGTGAAACATCACAAGTGAAACAGTACAAGTGAAACGATACAAGTGAAACGACACAAGTGAAACAGTAATGGTACAAGTGAAACGGCAAAGGTGAAACGACACAAGTGAAACAGTAATGGTACAAGTGAAATGACACAATTGAAATGGTAATTGTACAAGTGAAACGACACAAGTGAAACGGTAACAGTACAAGTGAAACGACAAAAGTGAAACGGCACAAGTGAAATGACACAAGTGAAATAACATAAGTAGAACGACACAAGTGAAACCACACAAGTGAAACCACACAAGTGAAACCACACAAGTGAAACGACACAAGTGAAACGGTAACGATACAAGTGAAACGACACATGTGAAACGACACAAGTGAAACGACACAAGTGAAACAACACAAGTGAAACGACACAAGTGAAACATCACAAGTGAAACGACACAAGTGTAACGGTACAAGTGAAATGACACAAGTGAAACAGTAATGATACAAGTGAAACGACACAAGTGAAATGACACAAATGAAACATCACAAGTGAAACGACACAAGTGAAACGGTAACAGTACAAGTGATACGACAAAAGTGAAACAGTACAAGTGAAACGACACAAGTGAAACGGTAACCATACAAGTGAAACGACACAAGTGAAACATCACAAGTGAAACAACACATGTGAAACAACACAAGTGAAACGACACAAGTGAAATGGTAATGGTACAAGTGAAACGACAGAAGTGAAACGTACAAGTGAAATGGTACAAGTGAAACGACACAAGTGAAATGATACAAGTGAAACGGTAACCATATAAGTGAAATGACAGAGGTGAAACATCACAAGTGAAACGGTACAAGTGAAACGATACAAGTGAAACGACACAAGTGAAACAGTAATGGTACAAGTGAAACGACAAATGTGAAACGACACAAGTGAAACAGTAATGGTACAAGTGAAATGACACAATTGAAATGGTAATGGTACAAGTGAAATGACACAAGTGAAACGCTACAAGTGAAACGGCACAAGTGAAACGACACAAGTGAAACGACACAAGTGAAACGGTACAAGTGAAATGACACAAGTGAAATGACACAAGTGAAACATCACAAGTGAAACGACACAAGTGAAACGGTAACAGTTGAAGTGAAACGACACAAGTGAAACATCACAAGTGAAACAACACATGTGAAACGACACAAGTGAAACGACACGAGTGAAACGGCACAAGTGAAATGACACAAGTTAAATGGCATAAGTAAAACGGTAACGATACAAGTGACACGACACAAGTGAAACGACACAAGTGAAACGGCACAAGTGAAATGACACAAGTTAAATGGCATAAGTAAAACGGTAACGATACAAGTGACACGACACAAGTGAAACGACACAAGTGAAACGACACAAGTGAAACATCACAAGTGAAACGACACAAGTGAAACGACACAAGTGAAACGGTAACAGTACAAGTGAAACGACAAAAGTGAAACAGTACAAGTGAAACGGTACAAGTGAAACAACACAAGTAAAAAACGGTAACTGTACAAGTGAAACAGTACAAGTGAAACGACACAAGTGAAACGGTACAAGTGAAATGACACAAGTGAAACGACACAAGTGAAACGACACAAGTGAACCGACACAAGTGAAACGGTACAAGTGAAACGGTACAAGTGAAACGACACAAGTGACGACACAAGTGAAATGACACAAGTGAAACGCTACAAGTGAAACGACACAAGTGAAACGACACAAGTGAAACAGTACAAGTGAAACGGCATAAGTGAAACGACACAAGTGAAACGACACAAGTGAAACGGTAATGGTACAAGTGAAACAACACAAGTGAAACGTACAAGTGAAATGGTACAAGTGAAATGACACATGTGAAACGACACAAGTCAAACGGTACAAGTGAAACGGTACAAGTGAAATGACACAAGTGAAACAACACAAGTGAAACGACACAAGTGAAATGGTACAAGTGAAACATCACAAGTGAAACGACACATGTGAAACGACACAAGTTAAACGACACAAGTGAAACGGTAATGGTACAAGTGAAACGACACAAGTGAAACGTACAAGTGAAATGGTACAAGTGAAATGACACATGTGAAATGACAGAAGTGAAACGATAGAAGTGAAACATCACAAGTGAAACGATACAAGTGAAACGACACATGTGAAACGACAGAAGTGAAACGAAACAAGTGAAACGATACAAGTGAAAGGACACAAGTGAAACAGTAACGATACAAGTGAAACATCACAAGTGAAACGACACAAGTGAAACAGTAACGATACAAGTGAAACATCACAAGTGAAATGACAGAAGTGAAACGGTACAAGTGAAACGGTACAAGTGAAATGACACAAGTGAAACGACACAAGTGAAACGACAGAAGTGAAACGGCACAAGTGAAACGCCACAAGTGAAACATTACAAGTGAAACGGTAACGATACAATTGAAATTACAGAAGTGAAACGACAGAAGTGAAACGGTACAAGTGAAACGACACAAGTGAAACGGTAACGATACAAGTGAAACGACAAAAGTGAAACGACACAAATGAAACGACACAAGTGAAACGGTAACCATACAAGTGAAACGACACAAGTGAAACATCACAAGTGAAACAGTACAAGTGAAACGGCATAAGTGAAACGACACATGTGAAACGACACAAGTTAAACGACACAAGTGAAACGGTAATGGTACAAGTGAAACAACACAAGTGAAACGTACAAGTGAAATGGTACAAGTGAAACGACACATGTGAAACGACACAAGTCAAACGGTACAAGTGAAACGGTACAAATGAAACGGTACAAGTGAAACGACACAAGTGAAACGACACAAGTGAAACGGTACAAGTGAAATGACACAAGTGAAATGACACAAGTGAAACATCACAAGTGAAACGACACAAGTGAAACGGTAACAGTTGAAGTGAAACGACACAAGTGAAACATCACAAGTGAAACGACACATGTGAAACGACACAAGTGAAACGACACAAGTGACACGGCACAAGTGAAATGACACAAGTTAAATGGCATAAGTAAAACGGTAACGATACAAGTGACACGACACAAGTGAAACGACACAAGTGAAACGACACAAGTGAAACATCACAAGTGAAACGACACAAGTGAAACGACACAAGTGAAACGGTAACAGTACAAGTGAAACGACAAAAGTGAAACAGTACAAGTGAAACGGTACAAGTGAAACAACACAAGTAAAAAACGGTAACTGTACAAGTGAAACAGTACAAGTGAAACGACACAAGTGAAACGGTACAAGTGAAATGACAGAAGTGAAACGACACAAGTGAAACGACACAAGTGAACCGACACAAGTGAAACGGTACAAGTGAAACGGTACAAGTGAAACGACACAAGTGAAATGACACAAGTGAAACGCTACAAGTGAAACGACACAAGTGAAACGACACAAGTGAAACAGTACAAGTGAAACGGCATAAGTGAAACGACACAAGTGAAACGGTACAAGTGAATCATCACAAGTGGAACGACACATGTGAAACGACACAAGTTAAACGACACAAGTGAAACGGTAATGGTACAAGTGAAACAACACAAGTGAAACGACACAAGTGAAACGGTACAAGTGAATCATCACAAGTGAAACGACACATGTGAAATGACACAAGTCAAACGGTACAAGTGAAACGGTACAAGTGAAATGACACAAGTGAAACGACAAAAGGGAAACGACACAAGTGAAATGGTACAAGTGAAACATCACAAGTGAAACGACACATGTGAAACGACACAAGTTAAACGACACAAGTGAAACGGTAATGGTACAAGTGAAACGACACAAGTGAAACGTACAAGTGAAATGGTACAAGTGAAATGACACATGTGAAATGACAGAAGTGAAACGATACAAGTGAAACGACACATGTGAAACGACAGAAGTGAAACGACAGAAGTGAAACGACACAAGTGAAACGATACAAGTGAAAGGACACAAGTGAAACAGTAACGATACAAGTGAAACATCACAAGTGAAACGACACAAGTGAAACAGTAACGATACAAGTGAAACATCACAAGTGAAATGACAGAAGTGAAACGGTACAAGTGAAACGGTACAAGTGAAATGACACAAGTGAAACGACACAAGTGAAACGACAGAAGTGAAACGGCACAAGTGAAACGCCACAAGTGAAACATTACAAGTGAAACGGTAACGATACAATTGAAATTACAGAAGTGAAACGACAGAAGTGAAACGGTACAAGTGAAACGACACAAGTGAAACGGTAACGATACAAGTGAAACGACAAAAGTGAAACGACACAAATGAAACGACACAAGTGAAACGGTAACCATACAAGTGAAACGACACAAGTGAAACATCACAAGTGAAACAGTACAAGTGAAACGGCATAAGTGAAATGACACAAGTGAAACGGTACAAGTGAAACGACACAAGTGAAATGGTAATGGTACAAGTGAAACAACACAAGTGAAACGTACAAGTGAAATGGTACAAGTGAAACGACACATGTGAAACGACACAAGTCAAACGGTACAAGTGAAACGGTACAAATGAAACGGTACAAGTGAAATCACACAAGTGAACCAACACAAGTGAACCGACACAAGTGAAATGACACAAGTGAAACGCTACAAGTGAAACTGCACAAGTGAAACGACACAAGTGAAACGACACAAGTGAAACGGTACAAGTGAAATGACACAAGTGAAATGACACAAGTGAAACATCACAAGTGAAACGACACAAGTGAAACGGTAACAGTTGAAGTGAAACGACACAAGTGAAACATCACAAGTGAAACGACACATGTGAAACGACACAAGTTAAATGACACAAGTGAAACGGTAACAGTACAAGTGAAACGACACAAGTGAAACGGCACAAGTGAAATGACACAAGTTAAATGGCATAAGTAAAACGGTAACGATACAAGTGACACGACACAAGTGAAACGACACAAGTGAAACGACACAAGTGAAACATCACAAGTGAAACGACACAAGTGAAACGACACATGTGAAACGGTAACAGTACAAGTGAAACGACAAAAGTGAAACAGTACAAGTGAAACGGTACAAGTGAAACAACACAAGTAAAAAACGGTAACTGTACAAGTGAAACAGTACAAGTGAAACGACACAAGTGAAACGGTACAAGTGAAATGACAGAAGTGAAACGACACAAGTGAAACGACACAAGTGAACCGACACAAGTGAAACGGTACAAGTGAAACGGTACAAGTGAAACGACACAAGTGACGACACAAGTGAAATGACACAAGTGAAACGCTACAAGTGAAACGACACAAGTGAAACAGTACAAGTGAAACGGCATAAGTGAAACGACACAAGTGAAACGGTACAAGTGAATCATCACAAGTGGAATGACACATGTGAAATGACACAAGTGAAACGGTAATGGTACAAGTGAAACAACACAAGTGAAACGTACAAGTGAAATGGTACAAGTGAAACGACACATGTGAAACGACACAAGTCAAACGGTACAAGTGAAACGGTACAAGTGAAATGACACAAGTGAAACGACACAAGTGAAACGACACAAGTGAAATGGTACAAGTGAAACATCACAAGTGAAACGACACATGTGAAACGACACAAGTTAAACGACACAAGTGAAACGGTAATGGTACAAGTGAAACGACAGAAGTGAAATGACAGAAGTGAAACGATAGAAGTGAAACATCACAAGTGAAACGATACAAGTGAAACGACACATGTGAAACGACAGAAGTGAAACGAAACAAGTGAAACGATACAAGTGAAAGGACACAAGTGAAACAGTAACGATACAAGTGAAACATCACAAGTGAAACGACACAAGTGAAACAGTAACCATACAAGTGAAACATCACAAGTGAAATGACAGAAGTGAAACGGTACAAGTGAAACGGTACAAGTGAAATGACACAAGTGAAACGACACAAGTGAAACGACAGAAGTGAAACGGCACAAGTGAAACGCCACAAGTGAAACATTACAAGTGAAACGGTAACGATACAATTGAAATTACAGAAGTGAAACGACAGAAGTGAAACGGTACAAGTGAAACGACACAAGTGAAACGGTAACGATACAAGTGAAACGACAAAAGTGAAACGACACAAATGAAACGACACAAGTGAAACGGTAACCATACAAGTGAAACGACACAAGTGAAACATCACAAGTGAAACAGTACAAGTGAAACGGCATAAGTGAAACGACACAAGTGAAACGGTACAAGTGAATAATCACAAGTGGAACGACACATGTGAAACGACACAAGTTAAACGACACAAGTGAAACGGTAATGGTACAAGTGAAACAACACAAGTGAAACGTACAAGTGAAATGGTACAAGTGAAACGACACATGTGAAACGACACAAGTCAAACGGTACAAGTGAAACGGTACAAATGAAACGGTACAAGTGAAATCACACAAGTGAACCAACACAAGTGAACCGACACAAGTGAAATGACACAAGTGATTCACACATGTGAAACGATACAAGTTAAACGACACAAGTGAAACGGTAATGGTACAAGTGAAACGACACAAGTGAAACGTACAAGTGAAATGGTACAAGTGAAATGACACATGTGAAATGACAGAAGTGAAACAGTAATGATACAAGTGAAACGACACAAGTGAAATGACACAAATGAAACATCACAAGTGAAACGACACAAGTGAAACGGTAACAGTACAAGTGATACGACAAAAGTGAAACAGTACAAGTGAAACGACACAAGTGAAACGGTGACCATACAAGTGAAACGACACAAGTGAAACATCACAAGTGAAACAACACATGTGAAACAACACAAGTGAAACGACACAAGTGAAATGGTAATGGTACAAGTGAAACGACACAAGTGAAACGTACAAGTGAAATGGTACAAGTGAAATGACACATGTGAAATGACAGAAGTGAAACGATAGAAGTGAAACATCACAAGTGAAACGATACAAGTGAAACGACACATGTGAAACGACAGAAGTGAAACGACAGAAGTGAAACGACACAAGTGAAACGATACAAGTGAAAGGACACAAGTGAAACAGTAACGATACAAGTGAAACATCACAAGTGAAACGACACAAGTGAAACAGTAACGATACAAGTGAAACATCACAAGTGAAATGACAGAAGTGAAACGGTACAAGTGAAACGGTACAAGTGAAATGACACAAGTGAAACGACACAAGTGAAACGACAGAAGTGAAACGGCACAAGTGAAACGCCACAAGTGAAACATTACAAGTGAAACGGTAACGATACAATTGAAATTACAGAAGTGAAACGACAGAAGTGAAACGGTACAAGTGAAACGACACAAGTGAAACGGTAACGATACAAGTGAAACGACAAAAGTGAAACGACACAAATGAAACGACACAAGTGAAACGGTAACCATACAAGTGGAACGACACAAGTGAAACATCACAAGTGAAACAGTACAAGTGAAACGGCATAAGTGAAACGACACAAGTGAAACGGTACAAGTGAATCATCACAAGTGGAACGACACATGTGAAACGACACAAGTTAAACGACACAAGTGAAACGGTAATGGTACAAGTGAAACAACACAAGTGAAACGTACAAGTGAAATGGTACAAGTGAAACGACACATGTGAAACGACACAAGTCAAACGGTACAAGTGAAACGGTACAAATGAAACGGTACAAGTGAAATCACACAAGTGAACCAACACAAGTGAACCGATACAAGTGAAATGACACAAGTGAAACGCTACAAGTGAAACAGCACAAGTGAAACGGCACAAGTGAAACGACACAAGTGAAACGGTACAAGTGAAATGACACAAGTGAAATGACACAAGTGAAACATCACAAGTGAAACGACACAAGTGAAACGGTAACAGTTGAAGTGAAACGACACAAGTGAAACATCACAAGTGAAACGACACATGTGAAACAACACAAGTTAAACGACACAAGTGAAACGGTAACAGTACAAGTGAAACGACACAAGTGAAACGGCACAAGTGAAATGACACAAGTTAAATGGCATAAGTAAAACGGTAACGATACAAGTGACACGACACAAGTGAAACGACACAAGTGAAACGACACAAGTGAAACATCACAAGTGAAACGACACAAGTGAAACGACACATGTGAAACGGTAACAGTACAAGTGAAACGACAAAAGTGAAACAGTACAAGTGAAACGGTACAAGTGAAACAACACAAGTAAAAAACGGTAACTGTACAAGTGAAACAGTACAAGTGAAACGACACAAGTGAAACGGTACAAGTGAAATGACAGAAGTGAAACGACACAAGTGAAACGACACAAGTGAACCGACACAAGTGAAACGGTACAAGTGAAACGGTACAAGTGAAACGACACAAGTGACGACACAAGTGAAATGACACAAGTGAAACGCTACAAGTGAAACGACACAAGTGAAACAGTACAAGTGAAACGGCATAAGTGAAACGACACAAGTGAAACGGTAACAGTACAAGTGAAACGACAAAAGTGAAACAGTACAAGTGAAACGGTACAAGTGAAACAACACAAGTAAAAAACGGTAACTGTACAAGTGAAACAGTACAAGTGAAACGACACAAGTGAATCATCACAAGTGGAATGACACATGTGAAACGACACAAGTTAAACGACACAAGTGAAACGGTAATGGTACAAGTGAAACAACACAAGTGAAACGTACAAGTGAAATGGTACAAGTGAAACGACACATGTGAAACGACACAAGTCAAACGGTACAAGTGAAACGGTACAAGTGAAATGACACAAGTGAAACGACACAAGTGAAACGACACAAGTGAAATGGTACAAGTGAAACATCACAAGTGAAACGACACATGTGAAACGACACAAGTTAAACGACACAAGTGAAACGGTAATGGTACAAGTGAAACGACACAAGTGAAACGTACAAGTGAAATGGTACAAGTGAAATGACACATGTGAAATGACAGAAGTGAAACGATAGAAGTGAAACATCACAAGTGAAACGACACAAGTGAAACGACACATGTGAAACGACAGAAGTGAAACGAAACAAGTGAAACGATACAAGTGAAAGGACACAAGTGAAACAGTAACGATACAAGTGAAACATCACAAGTGAAACGACACAAGTGAAACAGTAACGATACAAGTGAAACATCACAAGTGAAATGACAGAAGTGAAACGGTACAAGTGAAACGGTACAAGTGAAATGACACAAGTGAAACGACACAAGTGAAACGACAGAAGTGAAATGGCACAAGTGAAACGCCACAAGTGAAACATTACAAGTGAAACGGTAACGATACAATTGAAATTACAGAAGTGAAACGACAGAAGTGAAACGGTACAAGTGAAACGACACAAGTGAAACGGTAACGATACAAGTGAAACGACAAAAGTGAAACGACACAAATGAAACGACACAAGTGAAACGGTAACCATACAAGTGAAACGACACAAGTGAAACATCACAAGTGAAACAGTACAAGTGAAACGGCATAAGTGAAACGACACAAGTGAAACGGTACAAGTGAATCATCACAAGTGGAACGACACATGTGAAACGACACAAGTTAAACGACACAAGTGAAACGGTAATGGTACAAGTGAAACAACACAAGTGAAACGTACAAGTGAAATGGTACAAGTGAAACGACACATGTGAAACGACACAAGTCAAACGGTACAAGTGAAACGGTACAAATGAAACGGTACAAGTGAAATCACACAAGTGAACCAACACAAGTGAACCGACACAAGTGAAATGACACAAGTGATTCACACATGTGAAACGATACAAGTTAAACGACACAAGTGAAACGGTAATGGTACAAGTGAAACGACACAAGTGAAACGTACAAGTGAAATGGTACAAGTGAAATGACACATGTGAAATGACAGAAGTGAAACGATAGAAGTGAAACATCACAAGTGAAACGATACAAGTGAAACGACACATGTGAAACGACACAAGTGAAACGACACAAGTGAAACGATACAAGTGAAAGGACACAAGTGAAACAGTAACGATACAAGTGAAACATCACAAGTGAAACGACACAAGTGAAACAGTAACGATACAAGTGAAACATCACAAGTGAAATGACAGAAGTGAAACGGTACAAGTGAAACGGCACATGTGAAACGACAGAAGTGAAACGAAACAAGTGAAACGATACAAGTGAAAGGACACAAGTGAAACAGTAACGATACAAGTGAAACATCACAAGTGAAACGACAAAAGTGAAACAGTAACGATACAAGTGAAACATCACAAGTGAAATGACAGAAGTGAAACGGTACAAGTGAAACGGTACAAGTGAAATGACACAAGTGAAACGACACAAGTGAAACGACAGAAGTGAAACGGCACAAGTGAAACGCCACAAGTGAAACATTACAAGTGAAACGGTAACGATACAATTGAAATTACAGAAGTGAAACGACAGAAGTGAAACGGTACAAGTGAAACGACACAAGTGAAACGGTAACGATACAAGTGAAACGACAAAAGTGAAACGACACAAATGAAACGACACAAGTGAAACGGTAACCATACAAGTGAAACGACACAAGTGAAACATCACAAGTGAAACAGTACAAGTGAAACGGCATAAGTGAAACGACACAAGTGAAACGGTACAAGTGAATCATCACAAGTGGAACGACACATGTGAAACGACACAAGTTAAACGACACAAGTGAAACGGTAATGGTACAAGTGAAACAACACAAGTGAAACGTACAAGTGAAATGGTACAAGTGAAACGACACATGTGAAACGACACAAGTCAAACGGTACAAGTGAAACGGTACAAGTGAAATGACACAAGTGAAACGACACAAGTGAAACGACACAAGTGAAATGGTACAAGTGAAACATCACAAGTGAAACGACACATGTGAAACGACACAAGTTAAACGACACAAGTGAAACGGTAATGGTACAAGTGAAACGACACAAGTGAAACGTACAAGTGAAATGGTACAAGTGAAATGACACATGTGAAATGACAGAAGTGAAACGATAGACGTGAAACATCACAAGTGAAACGATACAAGTGAAACGACACATGTGAAACGACAGAAGTGAAACGATAGACGTGAAACATCACAAGTGAAACGATACAAGTGAAACGACACATGTGAAACGACACAAGTGAAACGACACAAGTGAAACGATACAAGTGAAAGGACACAAGTGAAACAGTAACGATACAAGTGAAACATCACAAGTGAAACGACACAAGTGAAACAGTAACGATACAATTGAAATTACAGAAGTGAAACGACAGAAGTGAAACGGTACAAGTGAAACGACACAAGTGAAACATCACAAGTGAAACAACACATGTGAAACGACACAAGTGAAACGACACAAGTGAAATGGTAATGGTACAAGTGAAACGACACAAGTGAAACGTACAAGTGAAATGGTACAAGTCAAACGACACAAGTGAAATGATACAAGTGAAACGGTAACCATATAAGTGAAATGACACAAGTGAAACATCACAAGTGAAATGGTACAAGTGAAACGACACATGTGAAACGACACAAGTCAAACGGTACAAGTGAAACGGTACAAATGAAACGGTACAAGTGAAATCACACAAGTGAACCAACACAAGTGAACCGATACAAGTGAAATGACACAAGTGAAACGCTACAAGTGAAACGGCACAAGTGAAACGGCACAAGTGAAACGACACAAGTGAAACGGTACAAGTGAAATGACACAAGTGAAATGACACAAGTGAAACATCACAAGTGAAACGACACAAGTGAAACGGTAACAGTTGAAGTGAAACGACACAAGTGAAACATCACAAGTGAAACGACACATGTGAAACGACACAAGTTAAACGACACAAGTGAAACGGTACAAGTGAAATGACAGAAGTGAAACGACACAAGTGAAACGACACAAGTGAACCGACACAAGTGAAACGGTACAAGTGAAACGGTACAAGTGAAACGACACAAGTGACGACACAAGTGAAATGACACAAGTGAAACGCTACAAGTGAAACGACACAAGTGAAACGACACAAGTGAAACAGTACAAGTGAAACGGCTTAAGTGAAACGACACAAGTGAAACGGTACAAGTGAATCATCACAAGTGGAACGACACATGTGAAACGACACAAGTTAAACGTCACAAGTGCAACGGTAATGGTACAAGTGAAACAACACAAGTGAAACGACACAAGTGAAACGGTACAAGTGAATCATCACAAGTGAAACGACACATGTGAAACGACACAAGTCAAACGGTACAAGTCAAACGGTACAAGTGAAATGACACAAGTGAAACGACACAAGTGAAACGACACAAGTGAAATGGTACAAGTGAAACATCACAAGTGAAACGACACATGTGAAACGACACAAGTTAAACGACACAAGTGAAACGGTAATGGTACAAGTGAAACGACACAAGTGAAACGTACAAGTGAAATGGTACAAGTGAAATGACACATGTGAAATGACAGAAGTGAAACGATAGAAGTGAAACATCACAAGTGAAACGATACAAGTGAAACGACACATGTGAAACGACAGAAGTGAAACGACAGAAGTGAAACGACACAAGTGAAACGATACAAGTGAAAGGACACAAGTGAAACAGTAACGATACAAGTGAAACATCACAAGTGAAACGACACAAGTGAAACAGTAACGATACAAGTGAAACATCACAAGTGAAACGATACAAGTGAAACGACACATGTGAAACGACACAAGTGAAACGACACAAGTGAAACGATACAAGTGAAAGGACACAAGTGAAACAGTAACGATACAAGTGAAACATCACAAGTGAAACGACACAAGTGAAACAGTAACGATACAAGTGAAACATCACAAGTGAAATGACAGAAGTGAAACGGTACAAGTGAAACGGCACATGTGAAACGACAGAAGTGAAACGAAACAAGTGAAACGATACAAGTGAAAGGACACAAGTGAAACAGTAACGATACAAGTGAAACATCACAAGTGAAACGACAAAAGTGAAACAGTAACGATACAAGTGAAACATCACAAGTGAAATGACAGAAGTGAAACGGTACAAGTGAAACGGTACAAGTGAAATGACACAAGTGAAACGACACAAGTGAAACGACAGAAGTGAAACGGCACAAGTGAAACGCCACAAGTGAAACATTACAAGTGAAACGGTAACGATACAATTGAAATTACAGAAGTGAAACGACAGAAGTGAAACGGTACAAGTGAAACGACACAAGTGAAACGGTAACGATACAAGTGAAACGACAAAAGTGAAACGACACAAATGAAACGACACAAGTGAAACGGTAACCATACAAGTGAAACGACACAAGTGAAACATCACAAGTGAAACAGTACAAGTGAAACGGCATAAGTGAAACGACACAAGTGAAACGGTACAAGTGAATCATCACAAGTGGAACGACACATGTGAAACGACACAAGTTAAACGACACAAGTGAAACGGTAATGGTACAAGTGAAACAACACAAGTGAAACGTACAAGTGAAATGGTACAAGTGAAACGACACATGTGAAACGACACAAGTCAAACGGTACAAGTGAAACGGTACAAGTGAAATGACACAAGTGAAACGACACAAGTGAAACGACACAAGTGAAATGGTACAAGTGAAACATCACAAGTGAAACGACACATGTGAAACGACACAAGTTAAACGACACAAGTGAAACGGTAATGGTACAAGTGAAACGACACAAGTGAAACGTACAAGTGAAATGGTACAAGTGAAATGACACATGTGAAATGACAGAAGTGAAACGATAGACGTGAAACATCACAAGTGAAACGATACAAGTGAAACGACACATGTGAAACGACAGAAGTGAAACGATAGACGTGAAACATCACAAGTGAAACGATACAAGTGAAACGACACATGTGAAACGACACAAGTGAAACGACACAAGTGAAACGATACAAGTGAAAGGACACAAGTGAAACAGTAACGATACAAGTGAAACATCACAAGTGAAACGACACAAGTGAAACAGTAACGATACAATTGAAATTACAGAAGTGAAACGACAGAAGTGAAACGGTACAAGTGAAACGACACAAGTGAAACATCACAAGTGAAACAACACATGTGAAACGACACAAGTGAAACGACACAAGTGAAATGGTAATGGTACAAGTGAAACGACACAAGTGAAACGTACAAGTGAAATGGTACAAGTCAAACGACACAAGTGAAATGATACAAGTGAAACGGTAACCATATAAGTGAAATGACACAAGTGAAACATCACAAGTGAAATGGTACAAGTGAAACGACACATGTGAAACGACACAAGTCAAACGGTACAAGTGAAACGGTACAAATGAAACGGTACAAGTGAAATCACACAAGTGAACCAACACAAGTGAACCGATACAAGTGAAATGACACAAGTGAAACGCTACAAGTGAAACGGCACAAGTGAAACGGCACAAGTGAAACGACACAAGTGAAACGGTACAAGTGAAATGACACAAGTGAAATGACACAAGTGAAACATCACAAGTGAAACGACACAAGTGAAACGGTAACAGTTGAAGTGAAACGACACAAGTGAAACATCACAAGTGAAACGACACATGTGAAACGACACAAGTTAAACGACACAAGTGAAACGGTACAAGTGAAATGACAGAAGTGAAACGACACAAGTGAAACGACACAAGTGAACCGACACAAGTGAAACGGTACAAGTGAAACGGTACAAGTGAAACGACACAAGTGACGACACAAGTGAAATGACACAAGTGAAACGCTACAAGTGAAACGACACAAGTGAAACGACACAAGTGAAACAGTACAAGTGAAACGGCTTAAGTGAAACGACACAAGTGAAACGGTACAAGTGAATCATCACAAGTGGAACGACACATGTGAAACGACACAAGTTAAACGACACAAGTGAAACGGTAATGGTACAAGTGAAACAACACAAGTGAAACGACACAAGTGAAACGGTACAAGTGAATCATCACAAGTGAAACGACACATGTGAAACGACACAAGTCAAACGGTACAAGTCAAACGGTACAAGTGAAATGACACAAGTGAAACGACACAAGTGAAACGACACAAGTGAAATGGTACAAGTGAAACATCACAAGTGAAACGACACATGTGAAACGACACAAGTTAAACGACACAAGTGAAACGGTAATGGTACAAGTGAAACGACACAAGTGAAACGTACAAGTGAAATGGTACAAGTGAAATGACACATGTGAAATGACAGAAGTGAAACGATAGAAGTGAAACATCACAAGTGAAACGATACAAGTGAAACGACACATGTGAAACGACAGAAGTGAAACGACAGAAGTGAAACGACACAAGTGAAACGATACAAGTGAAAGGACACAAGTGAAACAGTAACGATACAAGTGAAACATCACAAGTGAAACGACACAAGTGAAACAGTAACGATACAAGTGAAACATCACAAGTGAAATGACAGAAGTGAAACGGTACAAGTGAAACGGTACAAGTGAAATGACACAAGTGAAACGACACAAGTGAAACGACAGAAGTGAAACGGCACAAGTGAAACGCCACAAGTGAAACATTACAAGTGAAACGGTAACGATACAATTGAAATTACAGAAGTGAAACGACAGAAGTGAAACGGTACAAGTGAAACGACACAAGTGAAACGGTAACGATACAAGTGAAACGACAAAAGTGAAACGACACAAATGAAACGACACAAGTGAAACGGTAACCATACAAGTGGAACGACACAAGTGAAACATCACAAGTGAAACAGTACAAGTGAAACGGCATAAGTGAAACGACACAAGTGAAACGGTACAAGTGAATCATCACAAGTGGAACGACACATGTGAAACGACACAAGTTAAACGACACAAGTGAAACGGTAATGGTACAAGTGAAACAACACAAGTGAAACGTACAAGTGAAATGGTACAAGTGAAACGACACATGTGAAATGACACAAGTCAAACGGTACAAGTGAAACGGTACAAATGAAACGGTACAAGTGAAATCACACAAGTGAACCAACACAAGTGAACCGATACAAGTGAAATGACACAAGTGAAACGCTACAAGTGAAACGGCACAAGTGAAACGGCACAAGTGAAACGACACAAGTGAAACGGTACAAGTGAAATGACACAAGTGAAATGACACAAGTGAAACATCACAAGTGAAACGACACAAGTGAAACGGTAACAGTTGAAGTGAAACGACACAAGTGAAACATCACAAGTGAAACGACACATGTGAAACGACACAAGTTAAACGACACAAGTGAAACGGTAACAGTACAAGTGAAACGACACAAGTGAAACGGCACAAGTGAAATGACACAAGTTAAATGGCATAAGTAAAACGGTAACGATACAAGTGACACGACACAAGTGAAACGACACAAGTGAAACGACACAAGTGAAACATCACAAGTGAAACGACACAAGTGAAACGACACATGTGAAACGGTAACAGTACAAGTGAAACGACAAAAGTGAAACAGTACAAGTGAAACGGTACAAGTGAAACAACACAAGTAAAAAACGGTAACTGTACAAGTGAAACAGTACAAGTGAAACGACACAAGTGAAACGGTACAAGTGAAATGACAGAAGTGAAACGACACAAGTGAAACGACACAAGTGAACCGACACAAGTGAAACGGTACAAGTGAAACGGTACAAGTGAAATGACACAAGTGACGACACAAGTGAAATGACACAAGTGAAACGCTACAAGTGAAACGACACAAGTGAAACAGTACAAGTGAAACGGCATAAGTGAAACGACACAAGTGAAACGGTACAAGTGAATCATCACAAGTGGAATGACACATGTGAAACGACACAAGTTAAACGACACAAGTGAAACGGTAATGGTACAAGTGAAACAACACAAGTGAAACGTACAAGTGAAATGGTACAAGTGAAACGACACATGTGAAACGACACAAGTCAAACGGTACAAGTGAAACGGTACAAGTGAAATGACACAAGTGAAACGACACAAGTGAAACGACACAAGTGAAATGGTACAAGTGAAACATCACAAGTGAAACGACACATGTGAAACGACACAAGTTAAACGACACAAGTGAAACGGTAATGGTACAAGTGAAACGACACAAGTGAAACGTACAAGTGAAATGGTACAAGTGAAATGACACATGTGAAATGACAGAAGTGAAACGATAGAAGTGAAACATCACAAGTGAAACGACACAAGTGAAAAGACACATGTGAAACGACAGAAGTGAAACGAAACAAGTGAAACGATACAAGTGAAAGGACACAAGTGAAACAGTAACGATACAAGTGAAACATCACAAGTGAAACGACACAAGTGAAACAGTAACGATACAAGTGAAACATCACAAGTGAAATGACAGAAGTGAAACGGTACAAGTGAAACGGTACAAGTGAAATGACACAAGTGAAACGACACAAGTGAAACGACAGAAGTGAAATGGCACAAGTGAAACGCCACAAGTGAAACATTACAAGTGAAACGGTAACGATACAATTGAAATTACAGAAGTGAAACGACAGAAGTGAAACGGTACAAGTGAAACGACACAAGTGAAACGGTAACGATACAAGTGAAACGACAAAAGTGAAACGACACAAATGAAACGACACAAGTGAAACGGTAACCATACAAGTGAAACGACACAAGTGAAACATCACAAGTGAAACAGTACAAGTGAAACGGCATAAGTGAAACGACACAAGTGAAACGGTACAAGTGAATCATCACAAGTGGAACGACACATGTGAAACGACACAAGTTAAACGACACAAGTGAAACGGTAATGGTACAAGTGAAACAACACAAGTGAAACGTACAAGTGAAATGGTACAAGTGAAACGACACATGTGAAACGACACAAGTCAAACGGTACAAGTGAAACGGTACAAATGAAACGGTACAAGTGAAATCACACAAGTGAATCAACACAAGTGAACCGACACAAGTGAAATGACACAAGTGATTCACACATGTGAAACGATACAAGTTAAATGACACAAGTGAAACGGTAATGGTACAAGTGAAACGACACAAGTGAAACGTACAAGTGAAATGGTACAAGTGAAATGACACATGTGAAATGACAGAAGTGAAACGATAGAAGTGAAACATCACAAGTGAAACGATACAAGTGAAACGACACATGTGAAACGACACAAGTGAAACGACACAAGTGAAACGATACAAGTGAAAGGACACAAGTGAAACAGTAACGATACAAGTGAAACATCACAAGTGAAACGACACAAGTGAAACAGTAACGATACAAGTGAAACATCACAAGTGAAATGACAGAAGTGAAACGGTACAAGTGAAACGGCACATGTGAAACGACAGAAGTGAAACGAAACAAGTGAAACGATACAAGTGAAAGGACACAAGTGAAACAGTAACGATACAAGTGAAACATCACAAGTGAAACGACAAAAGTGAAACAGTAACGATACAAGTGAAACATCACAAGTGAAATGACAGAAGTGAAACGGTACAAGTGAAACGGTACAAGTGAAATGACACAAGTGAAACGACACAAGTGAAACGACAGAAGTGAAACGGCACAAGTGAAACGCCACAAGTGAAACATTACAAGTGAAACGGTAACGATACAATTGAAATTACAGAAGTGAAACGACAGAAGTGAAACGGTACAAGTGAAACGACACAAGTGAAACGGTAACGATACAAGTGAAACGACAAAAGTGAAACGACACAAATGAAACGACACAAGTGAAACGGTAACCATACAAGTGAAACGACAAAAGTGAAACATCACAAGTGAAACAGTACAAGTGAAACGGCATAAGTGAAACGACACAAGTGAAACGGTACAAGTGAATCATCACAAGTGGAACGACACATGTGAAACGACACAAGTTAAACGACACAAGTGAAACGGTAATGGTACAAGTGAAACAACACAAGTGAAACGTACAAGTGAAATGGTACAAGTGAAACGACACATGTGAAACGACACAAGTCAAACGGTACAAGTGAAACGGTACAAGTGAAATGACACAAGTGAAACGACACAAGTGAAACGACACAAGTGAAATGGTACAAGTGAAACATCACAAGTGAAACGACACATGTGAAACGACACAAGTTAAACGACACAAGTGAAACGGTAATGGTACAAGTGAAACGACACAAGTGAAACGTACAAGTGAAATGGTACAAGTGAAATGACACATGTGAAATGACAGAAGTGAAACGATAGACGTGAAACATCACAAGTGAAACGATACAAGTGAAACGACACATGTGAAACGACACAAGTGAAACGACACAAGTGAAACGATACAAGTGAAAGGACACAAGTGAAACAGTAACGATACAAGTGAAACATCACAAGTGAAACGACACAAGTGAAACAGTAACGATACAAGTGAAACATCACAAGTGAAATGACAGAAGTGAAACGGTACAAGTGAAACGGTACAAGTGAAATGACACAAGTGAAACTACACAAGTGAAACGACAGAAGTGAAACGGCACAAGTGAAACGCCACAAGTGAAACATTACAAGTGAAACGGTAACGATACAATTGAAATTACAGAAGTGAAACGACAGAAGTGAAACGGTACAAGTGAAACGACACAAGTGAAACGGTAACGATACAAGTGAAACGACAAAAGTGAAACAACACAAATGAAACGACACAAGTGAAACGGTAACCATACAAGTGAAACGACATAAGTGAAACATCACAAGTGAAACAACACATGTGAAACGACACAATTGAAACGACACAAGTGAAATGGTAATGGTACAAGTGAAACGACACAAGTGAAACGTACAAGTGAAATAGTACAAGTGAAACGACACAAGTGAAATGATACAAGTGAAACGGTAACCATATAAGTGAAATGACACAAGTGAAACATCACAAGTGAAACGGTACAAGTGAAACGATACAAGTGAAACGACACAAGTGAAACAGTAATGGTACAAGTGAAACGACAAATGTGAAACGACACAAGTGAAACAGTAATTCACAAGTGAAACGGTACAAGTGAAATGACACAAGTGAAACGACACAAGTGAAACGACACAAGTGAAACAACACAAGTGAAACGGCACAAGTGAAACGCCACAAGTGAAACATTACAAGTGAAACGGTAACGATACAATTGAAATTACAGAAGTGAAACGACAGAAGTGAAACGGTACAAGTGAAACGACACAAGTGAAACATCACAAGTGAAACAACACATGTGAAACGACACAAGTGAAACGACACAAGTGAAGTGGTAATGGTACAAGTGAAACGACACAAGTGAAACGTACAAGTGAAATGGTACAAGTCAAACGACACAAGTGAAATGATACAAGTGAAACGGTAACCATATAAGTGAAATGACACAAGTGAAACATCACAAGTGAAATGGTACAAGTCAAACGCTACAAGTGAAACGGCACAAGTGAAAGGGCACAAGTGAAACGACACAAGTGAAACGGTACAAGTGAAATGACACAAGTGAAATGACACAAGTGAAACATCACAAGTGAAACGACACAAGTGAAACGGTAACAGTTGAAGTGAAACGACACAAGTGAAACATCACAAGTGAAACGACACATGTGAAACGACACAAGTTAAACGACACAAGTGAAACGGTAACAGTACAAGTGAAACGACACAAGTGAAACGGCACAAGTGAAATTACACAAGTTAAATGGCATAAGTAAAACGGTAACGATACAAGTGACACGACACAAGTGAAACGACACAAGTGAAACGACACAAGTGAAACATCACAAGTGAAACGACACAAGTGAAACGGTAACAGTACAAGTGAAACGACAAAAGTGAAACAGTACAAGTGAAACGGTACAAGTGAAACAACACAAGTAAAAAACGGTAACTGTACAAGTGAAACAGTACAAGTGAAACGACACAAGTGAAACGGTACAAGTGAAATGACAGAAGTGAAACGACACAAGTGAAACGACACAAGTGAACCGACACAAGTGAAACGGTACAAGTGAAACGGTACAAGTGAAACGACACAAGTGACGACACAAGTGAAATGACACAAGTGAAACGCTACAAGTGAAACGACACAAGTGAAACAGTACAAGTGAAACGGCATAAGTGAAACGACACAAGTGAAACGGTACAAGTGAATCATCACAAGTGGAATGACACATGTGAAACGACACAAGTTAAACGACACAAGTGAAACGGTAATGGTACAAGTGAAACAACACAAGTGAAACGTACAAGTGAAATGGTACAAGTGAAACGACACATGTGAAACGACACAAGTCAAACGGTACAAGTGAAACGGTACAAGTGAAATGACACAAGTGAAACGACACAAGTGAAACGACACAAGTGAAATGGTACAAGTGAAACATCACAAGTGAAACGACACATGTGAAACGACACAAGTTAAACGACACAAGTGAAACGGTAATGGTACAAGTGAAACGACACAAGTGAAACGTACAAGTGAAATGGTACAAGTGAAATGACACATGTGAAATGACAGAAGTGAAACGATAGAAGTGAAACATCACAAGTGAAACGATACAAGTGAAACGACACATGTGAAACAACAGAAGTGAAACGAAACAAGTGAAACGATACAAGTGAAAGGACACAAGTGAAACAGTAACGATACAAGTGAAACATCACAAGTGAAACGACACAAGTGAAACAGTAACGATACAAGTGAAACGGTAACGATACAATTGAAATTACAGAAGTGAAACGACAGAAGTGAAACGGTACAAGTGAAACGACACAAGTGAAACGGTAACGATACAAGTGAAACGACAAAAGTGAAACGACACAAATGAAACGACACAAGTGAAACGGTAACCATACAAGTGAAACGACACAAGTGAAACATCACAAGTGAAACAGTAAAAGTGAAACGGCATAAGTGAAACGACACAAGTGAAACGGTACAAGTGAATCATCACAAGTGGAACGACACATGTGAAACGACACAAGTTAAACGACACAAGTGAAACGGTAATGGTACAAGTGAAACAACACAAGTGAAACGTACAAGTGAAATGGTACAAGTGAAACGACACATGTGAAACGACACAAGTCAAACGGTACAAGTGAAACGGTACAAATGAAACGGTACAAGTGAAATCACACAAGTGAACCAACACAAGTGAACCGACACAAGTGAAATGACACAAGTGATTCACACATGTGAAACGATACAAGTTAAACGACACAAGTGAAACGGTAATGGTACAAGTGAAACGACACAAGTGAAACGTACAAGTGAAATGGTACAAGTGAAATGACACATGTGAAATGACAGAAGTGAAACGATAGAAGTGAAACATCACAAGTGAAACGATACAAGTGAAACGACACATGTGAAACGACACAAGTGAAACGACACAAGTGAAACGATACAAGTGAAAGGACACAAGTGAAACAGTAACGATACAAGTGAAACATCACAAGTGAAACGACACAAGTGAAACAGTAACGATACAAGTGAAACATCACAAGTGAAATGACAGAAGTGAAACGGTACAAGTGAAACGACACATGTGAAACGACAGAAGTGAAACGAAACAAGTGAAACGATACAAGTGAAAGGACACAAGTGAAACAGTAACGATACAACTGAAACATCACAAGTGAAACGACAAAAGTGAAACAGTAACGATACAAGTGAAACATCACAAGTGAAATGACAGAAGTGAAACGGTACAAGTGAAACGGTACAAGTGAAATGACACAAGTGAAACGACACAAGTGAAACGACAGAAGTGAAACGGCACAAGTGAAACGCCACAAGTGAAACATTACAAGTGAAATGGTAACGATACAATTGAAATTACAGAAGTGAAACGACAGAAGTGAAACGGTACAAGTGAAACGACACAAGTGAAACGGTAACGATACAAGTGAAACGACAAAAGTGAAACGACACAAATGAAACGACACAAGTGAAACGGTAACCATACAAGTGAAACGACACAAGTGAAACATCACAAGTGAAACAGTACAAGTGAAACGGCATAAGTGAAACGACACAAGTGAAACGGTACAAGTGAATCATCACAAGTGGAACGACACATGTGAAACGACACAAGTTAAACGACACAAGTGAAACGGTAATGGTACAAGTGAAACAACACAAGTGAAACGTACAAGTGAAATGGTACAAGTGAAACGACACATGTGAAACGACACAAGTGAAACGGTACAAGTGAAACGGTACAAGTGAAATGACACAAGTGAAACGACACAAGTGAAACGACACAAGTGAAATGGTACAAGTGAAACATCACAAGTGAAACGACACATGTGAAACGACACAAGTTAAACGACACAAGTGAAACGGTAATGGTACAAGTGAAACGACACAAGTGAAACGTACAAGTGAAATGGTACAAGTGAAATGACACATGTGAAATGACAGAAGTGAAACGATAGAAGTGAAACATCACAAGTGAAACGATACAAGTGAAACGACACATGTGAAACGACACAAGTGAAACGACACAAGTGAAACGATACAAGTGAAAGGACACAAGTGAAACAGTAACGATACAAGTGAAACATCACAAGTGAAACGACACAAGTGAAACAGTAACGATACAAGTGAAACATCACAAGTGAAATGACAGAAGTGAAACGGTACAAGTGAAACGGTACAAGTGAAATGACACAAGTGAAACGACACAAGTGAAACGACAGAAGTGAAACGGCACAAGTGAAACGCCACAAGTGAAACATTACAAGTGAAACGGTAACGATACAATTGAAATTACAGAAGTGAAACGACAGAAGTGAAACGGTACAAGTGCAACGACACAAGTGAAACGGTAACGATACAAGTGAAACGACAAAAGTGAAACAACACAAATGAAACGACACAAGTGAAACGGTAACCATACAAGTGAAACGACATAAGTGAAACATCACAAGTGAAACAACACATGTGAAACGACACAATTGAAACGACACAAGTGAAATGGTAATGGTACAAGTGAAACGACACAAGTGAAACGTACAAGTGAAATAGTACAAGTGAAACGACACAAGTGAAATGATACAAGTGAAACGGTAACCATATAAGTGAAATGACACAAGTGAAACATCACAAGTGAAACGGTACAAGTGAAACGATACAAGTGAAACGACACAAGTGAAACAGTAATGGTACAAGTGAAACGACAAATGTGAAACGACACAAGTGAAACAGTAATGGTACAAGTGAAATGACACAATTGAAATGGTAATGGTACAAGTGAAACGACACAAGTGAAACGGTAACAGTACAAGTGAAACGACAATATGAAACGGCACAAGTGAAATGACACAAGTGAAATGGCATAAATAAAACGGTAACGATACAAGTGAAACGACAAAAGTGAAACGACAAAAGTGAAACGGTAACGATACAAGTGAAACGACACATGTGAAACGACACAAGTGAAACGACACAAGTGAAACGACACAAGTGAAACGACACAAGTGAAACATCACAAGTGAAACGACACAAGTGAAACGGTACAAGTGAAATGACACAAGTGAAACAGTAATGATACAAGTGAAATGACACAAGTGAAATGACACAAATGAAACATCACAAGTGAAACGACACAAGTGAAATGGTAACAGTACAAGTGATACGACAAAAGTGAAACAGTACAAGTGAAATGGTAACTGTAGAAGTGAAACGACAGAAGTGAAACAGTACAAGTGAAACGACACAAGTGAAACGGTACAAGTGAAACGACACAAGTGAAACGACACAAGTGAAACGACACAAGTGAACCGCCACAAGTGAAACGGTACAAGTGAAACGGTACAAGTGAAACGACACAAGTGACGACACAAGTGAAACATCACAAGAGAAATTACACAAGTGAAATGCTACAAGTGAAACGACACAAGTGAAACGGTACAAGTGAAACGGCATAAGTGAAATGACACAAGTGAAATGGTACAAGTGAAACATCACAAGTGAAACGACACATGTGAAACGACACAAGTTAAACGACACAAGTGAAACGGTAATGGTACAAGTGAAACGACACAAGTGAAACGTACAAGTGAAATGGTACAAGTGAAACGACATGTGAAATGACAGAAGTGAAACGATACAAGTGAAACATCACAAGTGAAACGATACAAGTGAAACGATACAAGTGAAACGACACATGTGAAACGACAGAAGTGAAAGGACACAAGTGAAACGATACAAGTGAAAGGACACAAGTGAAACAGTAATGATACAAGTGAAACATCACAAGTGAAACGACACAAGTGAAACAGTAACGATACAAGTGAAACATCACAAGTGAAATGACAGAAGTGAAACGGTACAAGTGAAACGGTACAAGTGAAATGACACAAGTGAAACGACACAAGTGAAACGACACAAGTGAAACAACACAAGTGAAACGGCACAAGTGAAATGCCACAAGTGAAACATTACAAGTGAAACGGTAACGATACAATTGAAATTACAGAAGTGAAACGACAGAAGTGAAACGGTACAAGTGAAACGACAGAAGTGAAACATCACAAGTGAAACAACACATGTGAAACGACACAAGTGAAACGACACAAGTGAAATGGTAATGGTACAAGTGAAACGACACAAGTGAAACGTACAAGTGAAATGGTACAAGTCAAACGACACAAGTGAAATGATACAAGTGAAAAGGTAACCATATAAGTGAAATGACACAAGTGAAACATCACAAGTGAAACAGTACAAGTGAAACGATACAAGTGAAACGACACAAGTGAAACAGTAATGGTACAAGTGAAACGACAAAGGTGAAACGACACAAGTGAAACAGTAATGGTACAAGTGAAATGACACAATTGAAATGGTAATGGTACAAGTGAAATGACACAAGTGAAACGCTACAAGTGAAACGGCACAAGTGAAACGACACAAGTGAAACGACACAAGTGAAACGACACAAGTGAAACGGTACAAGTGAAATGACACAAGTGAAATGACACAAGTGAAACATCACAAGTGAAACGACACAAGTGAAACGGTAACAGTTGAAGTGAAACGACACAAGTGAAACATCACAAGTGAAACGACACATGTGAAACAACACAAGTTAAACGACACAAGTGAAACGGTAACAGTACAAGTGAAACGACACAAGTGAAACGGCACAAGTGAAATGACACAAGTTAAATGGCATAAGTAAAACGGTAACGATACAAGTGACACAACACAAGTGAAACGACACAAGTGAAACGACACAAGTGAAACATCACAAGTGAAACGACACAAGTGAAACGACACAAGTGAAACGGTAACAGTACAAGTGAAACGACAAAAGTGAAACGGTACAAGTGAAACAACACAAGTAAAAAACGGTAACTGTACAAGTGAAACAGTACAAGTGAAACGACACAAGTGAAACGACACAAGTGAAACGGTACAAGTGAAACAGTAACGATACAAGTGAAACATCACAAGTGAAATGACAGAAGTGAAACGGTAGAAGTGAAACGGTACAAGTGAAATGACACAAGTGAAACGACACAAGTGAAACGACAGAAGTGAAATGGCACAAGTGAAACGCCACAAGTGAAACATTACAAGTGAAACGGTAACGATACAATTGAAATTACAGAAGTGAAACGACAGAAGTGAAACGGTACAAGTGAAACGACACAAGTGAAACGGTAACGATACAAGTGAAACGACAAAAGTGAAACGACACAAATGAAACGACACAAGTGAAACGGTAACCATACAAGTGAAACGACACAAGTGAAACATCACAAGTGAAACAGTACAAGTGAAACGGCATAAGTGAAACGACACAAGTGAAACGGTACAAGTGAATCATCACAAGTGGAACGACACATGTGAAACGACACAAGTTAAACGACACAAGTGAAACGGTAATGGTACAAGTGAAACAACACAAGTGAAACGTACAAGTGAAATGGTACAAGTGAAACGACACATGTGAAACGACACAAGTCAAACGGTACAAGTGAAACGGTACAAATGAAACGGTACAAGTGAAATCACACAAGTGAACCAACACAAGTGAACCGACACAAGTGAAATGACACAAGTGATTCACACATGTGAAACGATACAAGTTAAACGACACAAGTGAAACGGTAATGGTACAAGTGAAACGACACAAGTGAAACGTACAAGTGAAATGGTACAAGTGAAATGACACATGTGAAATGACAGAAGTGAAACGATAGAAGTGAAACATCACAAGTGAAACGATACAAGTGAAACGACACATGTGAAACGACACAAGTGAAACGACACAAGTGAAACGATACAAGTGAAAGGACACAAGTGAAACAGTAACGATACAAGTGAAACATCACAAGTGAAACGACACAAGTGAAACAGTAACGATACAAGTGAAACATCACAAGTGAAATGACAGAAGTGAAACGGTACAAGTGAAACGGCACATGTGAAACGACAGAAGTGAAACGAAACAAGTGAAACGATACAAGTGAAAGGACACAAGTGAAACAGTAACGATACAAGTGAAACATCACAAGTGAAACGACAAAAGTGAAACAGTAACGATACAAGTGAAACATCACAAGTGAAATGACAGAAGTGAAACGGTACAAGTGAAACGGTACAAGTGAAATGACACAAGTGAAACGACACAAGTGAAACGACAGAAGTGAAACGGCACAAGTGAAACGCCACAAGTGAAACATTACAAGTGAAACGGTAACGATACAATTGAAATTACAGAAGTGAAACGACAGAAGTGAAACGGTACAAGTGAAACGACACAAGTGAAACGGTAACGATACAAGTGAAACGACAAAAGTGAAACGACACAAATGAAACGACACAAGTGAAACGGTAACCATACAAGTGAAACGACACAAGTGAAACATCACAAGTGAAACGGCATAAGTGAAACGGTACAAGTGAAACGACACAAGTGACGACACAAGTGAAATGACACAAGTTTCAAGTTTCAAGTTTCTTTAATAGTTGTCATACAGAAGTACAGAATACTTTTGTACAAAATGCTTCTTACTGTTGCGCTCCAGAGACTGTGCATGACAAGATAAGTATGAAATAAAAACATAGTAAAAATTAGAAGAAAAAAAAAGAGGTCACAGTGTTCAGTTTAGACATATGTACAATGTTCGTAGACGTAGTTACCATACAATATACAATACTGTGCAGTGTACTAATATACAATACTATATAGTGCAAGGCATAAATGGACGAGGTGCAGTTTAGGTACAATTCACAGTAGGTGTACGAGTTGTAGTGCAAATCCTTTATCAATAAATATAAAGTGTAAGTGTGTTTGTGTGATCTAAAGTGTGGAGAGTGGGTGCTGCAGTGTGTTGTTTGTTTGAGTGAGTGTGTGTGTGCGTGTGGGTGTGTGTGCTGTGTGCATTTGATGGTTGTTGCATAGTGATTATTGTTCGTTTAGCGATTATTGTTCGTTTAGCAGCCTGATGGCCTGGGGATAGAAGCTCCTTCTGAGTCTTTCTGTGCTCGCCATAAGACTCCGGTATCGCTTGCCTGACGGCAGCAGTTCAAAGAGGCAGTTGTTCGGGTGGCTCGAGTCCTTAATAATTCTCTTAGCCTTCCCCTTGCACCGCTTGTTGTAAATGTTCTGGAGGGTGGGAAGCCCCCCTCTAATTGTGCGTTCGGCTGAACGTGTCACTCTTTGTAGTCTGCTACGGTCTTGTGCAGTGCTATTCCCAAACCAGGAGGTGATGTTGCCGGTCAGGATGCTCTCTATTGTACATGAGTAGAAGTTCCTAAGGATCTTCTGGCTGACTTGGAACTTCCTTAGGCGCCTGAGGAAGTAGAGGCGTTGTCGTGCCTTCTTCACAACACTGTCAATGTGTGTGGTCCATGTCAAGTCCTCGGATATGTGGGCTCCGAGGTACTTGAAACTGTTCACTCTCTCAACTGGTGCCCCGTCGATGCTGAGGGGGCTGTAGTCCTTGACCCCCGACCTCCTGAAGTCCACAATCATCTCTTTTGTTTTGCTGACGTTCAGGGAGAGGCAGTTCTCCTGACACCACTGTGACAGGTTCTCTACCTCTTCCAGGTAGGCCCTTTCGTCGTTGGCAGAGATCAGGCCCACCACTACTGTGTCATCAGCAAATTTGATGATGGTGTTGTTGTTCCGCTGTGCTACGCAGTCATGTGTGTACAGGGAGTAGAGGAGGGGGCTCAGAACACAGCCCTGGGGGGCCCCTATGTTGAGCGTGATGGATGAGGAGGTGCAATTGCCGGCTCTTACCACCTGGGGTCTGCCCGTCAGGAAGTCCAGGACCCACTGGCACAGGTCATAGTTCAAGCCCAGGTCCCTGAGCTTGGCTATGAGTTTGGAGGGGACTATGGTATTGAATGCTGAGCTGTAGTCGATGAACAGCATTCTCACATAGTTCCCCTTCCTCTTGTCCAGAGGTGATGCTGCTGTGTGCAGCACATGGGCTATGGCGTCCTCCGTGGACCTGTTGGGGCGATATGCAAATTGCAGAGGGTCCAGGTTGATGGGGAGGGAGGAACAGATGTAGCCCTTCACTAGCTTCTCAAAGCACTTCATGGCTATGGAGGTGAGGGCTACAGGGCGGTAGTCGTTGAGGCAAGCGGGCGTAGATTTTTTGGGTACAGGGATGATGGTGGACTTCTTCAGACAGGTGGGGATGACGGCCTGTTCCAAGGACAGGTTGAAGATGTCAGTGAATACCGGGGCCAGTTGGTCGGCACAGACTTTTAGGACGCGGCCGGGGATGCCGTCCGGTCCTGCTGCCTTCCTGATATCCACTTTTTTAAAGATCCGTCTCACCTCATGCTCTGTTACCCTGAACACTGAGTCTCCATCAGCAGACCCCCCCCCCCCCATTGCCGTGGTTTGTAGGCTGGTGTTGTTATTCACAGCCTCAAACCTCGCATAGAAGGAGTTGAGATCATTTGCTAAGGAGATGTCACTGTTCAGTTTGAGGGGGGTTCCTTTGTAGTCTGTCATTGTTCTGAGGCCCTGCCACATGCCTCTAGAGTCAGCCTGTTCGAACTGAAGTTCAACTTTATCCCTGTAACGCCGTTTTGCCTCTATTACTGCTCTCCTGACGTTGTATCTTGCCATCTTGTGTTCTTCCATGTTGCCTGTCACCAGCCCGGTGTTGTATGCTGATGTGCGCACTTTCAGAGCCTCACGGACGGATTTGTCTACCCAGGGCTTTTGGTTTGGGTAGATATTAATTTTGGTGGTGGGGATTATTACTTCTACCTGAGTACAGACATAGTCAATCACCGTTTCGGTGTATTCGTTAATATTGGCTGTGTTATCACGGAGTACACTCCATTCTGTGCTTCCCAGCACTGCTTGGAGTGACTCTACTGACGTCACGGTCCAACGCTTAACCTCTCGCGAGACCACCGGCGTTCGCTTGAGACACTGTTTGTACTTAGGCAAAAGAAAAATTGCGGCGTGATCGCTTTTACCGAATGGACTAAGAGCCTGTGACTTGTACCCATTCTTAAATTGCGAGTATACATGGTCTAATATGTTCTCGCCTCTGGTGGGACAGGTCACATGCTGATAGAAATTCGGCAGCACCTTTTTAAGACGCGCGCTGTTGAAATCCCCCAAGACCAAAATGGCCGCGTCAACGTTAGCTGCCTGGAGTTTGTTTACCTCGTCGTGAAGTTTTGAAAGTGCGACCTCAGTGTTCGCGTGTGGTGGAATGTACACTCCGATGAGGATGATGGACGTTAACTCTCTTGGGAGGAAGAAGGGTCGACATTTTATCGTGATAAACTCCAGGTCTGGGGAGCAGTGGTTAGTCATTTCCTTTGTGTTGCCTAAATCGCACCACTCCTTGTTTATCATGAAGGCAATGCCGCCTCCTTTCTTCTTTAGTGACTCTAATGCCGTCCGGTCTTTTCGTAGAACGAAGAAGTGGTCTGCCGGTTCTATTGCATGGTTCGGGACATCTGGACTCAGCCAAGTTTCTGTGAAACAGAGGACGTTACAATCCCGAATGTCCCTCTGGAATTGGATCCTTGCTCTGATGTCGTCCAATTTGTTTCCTATCGATTGCACATTGGCCAACAATATGCTGGGCAATGTGGTTCTGTGTCGTTTGGACCTCAGTCTGTTCCGGACCCCGGCTCTCTTTCCTCGTCTTCGCGGCTTTTTGTCTTGTCCGTGGCCGGCATAACAAAGGATCTCGTCGGGCCATTTCTGCTGTTCAGCGATCCGATCCAGAGAGCAATCCAAACGGTAAGTTTTTCTTAATCCAATGTCAATGATTGACTGACGGTCATACACATATAATGCACCAACAGTTGGTGCAAATAAAACTCCTAATACTATAAAAATTAACAAAATAAAGCACAGTCTCGTCGGAGCGATCAGAAAGGCAGCCATCACAGCAGCGCCAGTGTCTGTGAAACGCTACAAGTGAAACGACACAAGTGAAACGACACAAGTGAAACAGTACAAGTGAAACGGCTTAAGTGAAACGACACAAGTGAAACGGTACAAGTGAATCATCACAAGTGGAACGACACATGTGAAACGACACAAGTTAAACGACACAAGTGAAACGGTAATGGTACAAGTGAAACAACACAAGTGAAACGACACAAGTGAAACGGTACAAGTGAATCATCACAAGTGAAACGACACATGTGAAACGACACAAGTCAAACGGTACAAGTCAAACGGTACAAGTGAAATGACACAAGTGAAACGACACAAGTGAAACGACACAAGTGAAATGGTACAAGTGAAACATCACAAGTGAAACGACACATGTGAAACGACACAAGTTAAACGACACAAGTGAAACGGTAATGGTACAAGTGAAACGACACAAGTGAAACGTACAAGTGAAATGGTACAAGTGAAATGACACATGTGAAATGACAGAAGTGAAACGATAGAAGTGAAACATCACAAGTGAAACGATACAAGTGAAACGACACATGTGAAACGACAGAAGTGAAACGACAGAAGTGAAACGACACAAGTGAAACGATACAAGTGAAAGGACACAAGTGAAACAGTAACGATACAAGTGAAACATCACAAGTGAAACGACACAAGTGAAACAGTAACGATACAAGTGAAACATCACAAGTGAAATGACAGAAGTGAAACGGTACAAGTGAAACGGTACAAGTGAAATGACACAAGTGAAACGACACAAGTGAAACGACAGAAGTGAAACGGCACAAGTGAAACGCCACAAGTGAAACATTACAAGTGAAACGGTAACGATACAATTGAAATTACAGAAGTGAAACGACAGAAGTGAAACGGTACAAGTGAAACGACACAAGTGAAACGGTAACGATACAAGTGAAACGACAAAAGTGAAACGACACAAATGAAACGACACAAGTGAAACGGTAACCATACAAGTGGAACGACACAAGTGAAACATCACAAGTGAAACAGTACAAGTGAAACGGCATAAGTGAAACGACACAAGTGAAACGGTACAAGTGAATCATCACAAGTGGAACGACACATGTGAAACGACACAAGTTAAACGACACAAGTGAAACGGTAATGGTACAAGTGAAACAACACAAGTGAAACGTACAAGTGAAATGGTACAAGTGAAACGACACATGTGAAACGACACAAGTCAAACGGTACAAGTGAAACGGTACAAATGAAACGGTACAAGTGAAATCACACAAGTGAACCAACACAAGTGAACCGATACAAGTGAAATGACACAAGTGAAACGCTACAAGTGAAACGGCACAAGTGAAACGGCACAAGTGAAACGACACAAGTGAAACGGTACAAGTGAAATGACACAAGTGAAATGACACAAGTGAAACATCACAAGTGAAACGACACAAGTGAAACGGTAACAGTTGAAGTGAAACGACACAAGTGAAACATCACAAGTGAAACGACACATGTGAAACGACACAAGTTAAACGACACAAGTGAAACGGTAACAGTACAAGTGAAACGACACAAGTGAAACGGCACAAGTGAAATGACACAAGTTAAATGGCATAAGTAAAACGGTAACGATACAAGTGACACGACACAAGTGAAACGACACAAGTGAAACGACACAAGTGAAACATCACAAGTGAAACGACACAAGTGAAACGACACATGTGAAACGGTAACAGTACAAGTGAAACGACAAAAGTGAAACAGTACAAGTGAAACGGTACAAGTGAAACAACACAAGTAAAAAACGGTAACTGTACAAGTGAAACAGTACAAGTGAAACGACACAAGTGAAACGGTACAAGTGAAATGACAGAAGTGAAACGACACAAGTGAAACGACACAAGTGAACCGACACAAGTGAAACGGTACAAGTGAAACGGTACAAGTGAAACGACACAAGTGACGACACAAGTGAAATGACACAAGTGAAACGCTACAAGTGAAACGACACAAGTGAAACAGTACAAGTGAAACGGCATAAGTGAAACGACACAAGTGAAACGGTACAAGTGAATCATCACAAGTGGAATGACACATGTGAAACGACACAAGTTAAACGACACAAGTGAAACGGTAATGGTACAAGTGAAACAACACAAGTGAAACGTACAAGTGAAATGGTACAAGTGAAACGACACATGTGAAACGACACAAGTCAAACGGTACAAGTGAAACGGTACAAGTGAAATGACACAAGTGAAACGACACAAGTGAAACGACACAAGTGAAATGATACAAGTGAAACATCACAAGTGAAACGACACATGTGAAACGACACAAGTTAAACGACACAAGTGAAACGGTAATGGTACAAGTGAAACGACACAAGTGAAACGTACAAGTGAAATGGTACAAGTGAAATGACACATGTGAAATGACAGAAGTGAAACGATAGAAGTGAAACATCACAAGTGAAACGACACAAGTGAAAAGACACATGTGAAACGACAGAAGTGAAACGAAACAAGTGAAACGATACAAGTGAAAGGACACAAGTGAAACAGTAACGATACAAGTGAAACATCACAAGTGAAACGACACAAGTGAAACAGTAACGATACAAGTGAAACATCACAAGTGAAATGACAGAAGTGAAACGGTACAAGTGAAACGGTACAAGTGAAATGACACAAGTGAAACGACACAAGTGAAACGACAGAAGTGAAATGGCACAAGTGAAACGCCACAAGTGAAACATTACAAGTGAAACGGTAACGATACAATTGAAATTACAGAAGTGAAACGACAGAAGTGAAACGGTACAAGTGAAACGACACAAGTGAAACGGTAACGATACAAGTGAAACGACAAAAGTGAAACGACACAAATGAAACGACACAAGTGAAACGGTAACCATACAAGTGAAACGACACAAGTGAAACATCACAAGTGAAACAGTACAAGTGAAACGGCATAAGTGAAACGACACAAGTGAAACGGTACAAGTGAATCATCACAAGTGGAACGACACATGTGAAACGACACAAGTTAAACGACACAAGTGAAACGGTAATGGTACAAGTGAAACAACACAAGTGAAACGTACAAGTGAAATGGTACAAGTGAAACGACACATGTGAAACGACACAAGTCAAACGGTACAAGTGAAACGGTACAAATGAAACGGTACAAGTGAAATCACACAAGTGAATCAACACAAGTGAACCGACACAAGTGAAATGACACAAGTGATTCACACATGTGAAACGATACAAGTTAAATGACACAAGTGAAACGGTAATGGTACAAGTGAAACGACACAAGTGAAACGTACAAGTGAAATGGTACAAGTGAAATGACACATGTGAAATGACAGAAGTGAAACGATAGAAGTGAAACATCACAAGTGAAACGATACAAGTGAAACGACACATGTGAAACGACACAAGTGAAACGACACAAGTGAAACGATACAAGTGAAAGGACACAAGTGAAACAGTAACGATACAAGTGAAACATCACAAGTGAAACGACACAAGTGAAACAGTAACGATACAAGTGAAACATCACAAGTGAAATGACAGAAGTGAAACGGTACAAGTGAAACGGCACATGTGAAACGACAGAAGTGAAACGAAACAAGTGAAACGATACAAGTGAAAGGACACAAGTGAAACAGTAACGATACAAGTGAAACATCACAAGTGAAACGACAAAAGTGAAACAGTAACGATACAAGTGAAACATCACAAGTGAAATGACAGAAGTGAAACGGTACAAGTGAAACGGTACAAGTGAAATGACACAAGTGAAACGACACAAGTGAAACGACAGAAGTGAAACGGCACAAGTGAAACGCCACAAGTGAAACATTACAAGTGAAACGGTAACGATACAATTGAAATTACAGAAGTGAAACGACAGAAGTGAAACGGTACAAGTGAAACGACACAAGTGAAACGGTAACGATACAAGTGAAACGACAAAAGTGAAACGACACAAATGAAACGACACAAGTGAAACGGTAACCATACAAGTGAAACGACAAAAGTGAAACATCACAAGTGAAACAGTACAAGTGAAACGGCATAAGTGAAACGACACAAGTGAAACGGTACAAGTGAATCATCACAAGTGGAACGACACATGTGAAACGACACAAGTTAAACGACACAAGTGAAACGGTAATGGTACAAGTGAAACAACACAAGTGAAACGTACAAGTGAAATGGTACAAGTGAAACGACACATGTGAAACGACACAAGTCAAACGGTACAAGTGAAACGGTACAAGTGAAATGACACAAGTGAAACGACACAAGTGAAACGACACAAGTGAAATGGTACAAGTGAAACATCACAAGTGAAACGACACATGTGAAACGACACAAGTTAAACGACACAAGTGAAACGGTAATGGTACAAGTGAAACGACACAAGTGAAACGTACAAGTGAAATGGTACAAGTGAAATGACACATGTGAAATGACAGAAGTGAAACGATAGACGTGAAACATCACAAGTGAAACGATACAAGTGAAACGACACATGTGAAACGACACAAGTGAAACGACACAAGTGAAACGATACAAGTGAAAGGACACAAGTGAAACAGTAACGATACAAGTGAAACATCACAAGTGAAACGACACAAGTGAAACAGTAACGATACAAGTGAAACATCACAAGTGAAATGACAGAAGTGAAACGGTACAAGTGAAACGGTACAAGTGAAATGACACAAGTGAAACTACACAAGTGAAACGACAGAAGTGAAACGGCACAAGTGAAACGCCACAAGTGAAACATTACAAGTGAAACGGTAACGATACAATTGAAATTACAGAAGTGAAACGACAGAAGTGAAACGGTACAAGTGAAACGACACAAGTGAAACGGTAACGATACAAGTGAAACGACAAAAGTGAAACAACACAAATGAAACGACACAAGTGAAACGGTAACCATACAAGTGAAACGACATAAGTGAAACATCACAAGTGAAACAACACATGTGAAACGACACAATTGAAACGACACAAGTGAAATGGTAATGGTACAAGTGAAACGACACAAGTGAAACGTACAAGTGAAATAGTACAAGTGAAACGACACAAGTGAAATGATACAAGTGAAACGGTAACCATATAAGTGAAATGACACAAGTGAAACATCACAAGTGAAACGGTACAAGTGAAACGATACAAGTGAAACGACACAAGTGAAACAGTAATGGTACAAGTGAAACGACAAATGTGAAACGACACAAGTGAAACAGTAATTCACAAGTGAAACGGTACAAGTGAAATGACACAAGTGAAACGACACAAGTGAAACGACACAAGTGAAACAACACAAGTGAAACGGCACAAGTGAAACGCCACAAGTGAAACATTACAAGTGAAACGGTAACGATACAATTGAAATTACAGAAGTGAAACGACAGAAGTGAAACGGTACAAGTGAAACGACACAAGTGAAACATCACAAGTGAAACAACACATGTGAAACGACACAAGTGAAACGACACAAGTGAAGTGGTAATGGTACAAGTGAAACGACACAAGTGAAACGTACAAGTGAAATGGTACAAGTCAAACGACACAAGTGAAATGATACAAGTGAAACGGTAACCATATAAGTGAAATGACACAAGTGAAACATCACAAGTGAAATGGTACAAGTCAAACGCTACAAGTGAAACGGCACAAGTGAAAGGGCACAAGTGAAACGACACAAGTGAAACGGTACAAGTGAAATGACACAAGTGAAATGACACAAGTGAAACATCACAAGTGAAACGACACAAGTGAAACGGTAACAGTTGAAGTGAAACGACACAAGTGAAACATCACAAGTGAAACGACACATGTGAAACGACACAAGTTAAACGACACAAGTGAAACGGTAACAGTACAAGTGAAACGACACAAGTGAAACGGCACAAGTGAAATGACACAAGTTAAATGGCATAAGTAAAACGGTAACGATACAAGTGACACGACACAAGTGAAACGACACAAGTGAAACGACACAAGTGAAACATCACAAGTGAAACGACACAAGTGAAACGACACATGTGAAACGGTAACAGTACAAGTGAAACGACAAAAGTGAAACAGTACAAGTGAAACGGTACAAGTGAAACAACACAAGTAAAAAACGGTAACTGTACAAGTGAAACAGTACAAGTGAAACGACACAAGTGAAACGGTACAAGTGAAATGACAGAAGTGAAACGACACAAGTGAAACGACACAAGTGAACCGACACAAGTGAAACGGTACAAGTGAAACGGTACAAGTGAAACGACACAAGTGACGACACAAGTGAAATGACACAAGTGAAACGCTACAAGTGAAACGACACAAGTGAAACAGTACAAGTGAAACGGCATAAGTGAAACGACACAAGTGAAACGGTACAAGTGAATCATCACAAGTGGAATGACACATGTGAAACGACACAAGTTAAACGACACAAGTGAAACGGTAATGGTACAAGTGAAACAACACAAGTGAAACGTACAAGTGAAATGGTACAAGTGAAACGACACATGTGAAACGACACAAGTCAAACGGTACAAGTGAAACGGTACAAGTGAAATGACACAAGTGAAACGACACAAGTGAAACGACACAAGTGAAATGGTACAAGTGAAACATCACAAGTGAAACGACACATGTGAAACGACACAAGTTAAACGACACAAGTGAAACGGTAATGGTACAAGTGAAACGACACAAGTGAAACGTACAAGTGAAATGGTACAAGTGAAATGACACATGTGAAATGACAGAAGTGAAACGATAGAAGTGAAACATCACAAGTGAAACGATACAAGTGAAACGACACATGTGAAACGACAGAAGTGAAACGAAACAAGTGAAACGATACAAGTGAAAGGACACAAGTGAAACAGTAACGATACAAGTGAAACATCACAAGTGAAACGACACAAGTGAAACAGTAACGATACAAGTGAAACGGTAACGATACAATTGAAATTACAGAAGTGAAACGACAGAAGTGAAACGGTACAAGTGAAACGACACAAGTGAAACGGTAACGATACAAGTGAAACGACAAAAGTGAAACGACACAAATGAAACGACACAAGTGAAACGGTAACCATACAAGTGAAACGACACAAGTGAAACATCACAAGTGAAACAGTAAAAGTGAAACGGCATAAGTGAAACGACACAAGTGAAACGGTACAAGTGAATCATCACAAGTGGAACGACACATGTGAAACGACACAAGTTAAACGACACAAGTGAAACGGTAATGGTACAAGTGAAACAACACAAGTGAAACGTACAAGTGAAATGGTACAAGTGAAACGACACATGTGAAACGACACAAGTCAAACGGTACAAGTGAAACGGTACAAATGAAACGGTACAAGTGAAATCACACAAGTGAACCAACACAAGTGAACCGACACAAGTGAAATGACACAAGTGATTCACACATGTGAAACGATACAAGTTAAACGACACAAGTGAAACGGTAATGGTACAAGTGAAACGACACAAGTGAAACGTACAAGTGAAATGGTACAAGTGAAATGACACATGTGAAATGACAGAAGTGAAACGATAGAAGTGAAACATCACAAGTGAAACGATACAAGTGAAACGACACATGTGAAACGACACAAGTGAAACGACACAAGTGAAACGATACAAGTGAAAGGACACAAGTGAAACAGTAACGATACAAGTGAAACATCACAAGTGAAACGACACAAGTGAAACAGTAACGATACAAGTGAAACATCACAAGTGAAATGACAGAAGTGAAACGGTACAAGTGAAACGACACATGTGAAACGACAGAAGTGAAACGAAACAAGTGAAACGATACAAGTGAAAGGACACAAGTGAAACAGTAACGATACAACTGAAACATCACAAGTGAAACGACAAAAGTGAAACAGTAACGATACAAGTGAAACATCACAAGTGAAATGACAGAAGTGAAACGGTACAAGTGAAACGGTACAAGTGAAATGACACAAGTGAAACGACACAAGTGAAACGACAGAAGTGAAACGGCACAAGTGAAACGCCACAAGTGAAACATTACAAGTGAAATGGTAACGATACAATTGAAATTACAGAAGTGAAACGACAGAAGTGAAACGGTACAAGTGAAACGACACAAGTGAAACGGTAACGATACAAGTGAAACGACAAAAGTGAAACGACACAAATGAAACGACACAAGTGAAACGGTAACCATACAAGTGAAACGACACAAGTGAAACATCACAAGTGAAACAGTACAAGTGAAACGGCATAAGTGAAACGACACAAGTGAAACGGTACAAGTGAATCATCACAAGTGGAACGACACATGTGAAACGACACAAGTTAAACGACACAAGTGAAACGGTAATGGTACAAGTGAAACAACACAAGTGAAACGTACAAGTGAAATGGTACAAGTGAAACGACACATGTGAAACGACACAAGTGAAACGGTACAAGTGAAACGGTACAAGTGAAATGACACAAGTGAAACGACACAAGTGAAACGACACAAGTGAAATGGTACAAGTGAAACATCACAAGTGAAACGACACATGTGAAACGACACAAGTTAAACGACACAAGTGAAACGGTAATGGTACAAGTGAAACGACACAAGTGAAACGTACAAGTGAAATGGTACAAGTGAAATGACACATGTGAAATGACAGAAGTGAAACGATAGAAGTGAAACATCACAAGTGAAACGATACAAGTGAAACGACACATGTGAAACGACACAAGTGAAACGACACAAGTGAAACGATACAAGTGAAAGGACACAAGTGAAACAGTAACGATACAAGTGAAACATCACAAGTGAAACGACACAAGTGAAACAGTAACGATACAAGTGAAACATCACAAGTGAAATGACAGAAGTGAAACGGTACAAGTGAAACGGTACAAGTGAAATGACACAAGTGAAACGACACAAGTGAAACGACAGAAGTGAAACGGCACAAGTGAAACGCCACAAGTGAAACATTACAAGTGAAACGGTAACGATACAATTGAAATTACAGAAGTGAAACGACAGAAGTGAAACGGTACAAGTGAAACGACACAAGTGAAACGGTAACGATACAAGTGAAACGACAAAAGTGAAACAACACAAATGAAACGACACAAGTGAAACGGTAACCATACAAGTGAAACGACATAAGTGAAACATCACAAGTGAAACAACACATGTGAAACGACACAATTGAAACGACACAAGTGAAATGGTAATGGTACAAGTGAAACGACACAAGTGAAACGTACAAGTGAAATAGTACAAGTGAAACGACACAAGTGAAATGATACAAGTGAAACGGTAACCATATAAGTGAAATGACACAAGTGAAACATCACAAGTGAAACGGTACAAGTGAAACGATACAAGTGAAACGACACAAGTGAAACAGTAATGGTACAAGTGAAACGACAAATGTGAAACGACACAAGTGAAACAGTAATGGTACAAGTGAAATGACACAATTGAAATGGTAATGGTACAAGTGAAACGACACAAGTGAAACGGTAACAGTACAAGTGAAACGACAATATGAAACGGCACAAGTGAAATGACACAAGTGAAATGGCATAAATAAAACGGTAACGATACAAGTGAAACGACAAAAGTGAAACGACAAAAGTGAAACGGTAACGATACAAGTGAAACGACACATGTGAAACGACACAAGTGAAACGACACAAGTGAAACGACACAAGTGAAACGACACAAGTGAAACATCACAAGTGAAACGACACAAGTGAAACGGTACAAGTGAAATGACACAAGTGAAACAGTAATGATACAAGTGAAATGACACAAGTGAAATGACACAAATGAAACATCACAAGTGAAACGACACAAGTGAAATGGTAACAGTACAAGTGATACGACAAAAGTGAAACAGTACAAGTGAAATGGTAACTGTAGAAGTGAAACGACAGAAGTGAAACAGTACAAGTGAAACGACACAAGTGAAACGGTACAAGTGAAACGACACAAGTGAAACGACACAAGTGAAACGACACAAGTGAACCGCCACAAGTGAAACGGTACAAGTGAAACGGTACAAGTGAAACGACACAAGTGACGACACAAGTGAAACATCACAAGAGAAATTACACAAGTGAAATGCTACAAGTGAAACGACACAAGTGAAACGGTACAAGTGAAACGGCATAAGTGAAATGACACAAGTGAAATGGTACAAGTGAAACATCACAAGTGAAACGACACATGTGAAACGACACAAGTTAAACGACACAAGTGAAACGGTAATGGTACAAGTGAAACGACACAAGTGAAACGTACAAGTGAAATGGTACAAGTGAAACGACATGTGAAATGACAGAAGTGAAACGATACAAGTGAAACATCACAAGTGAAACGATACAAGTGAAACGATACAAGTGAAACGACACATGTGAAACGACAGAAGTGAAAGGACACAAGTGAAACGATACAAGTGAAAGGACACAAGTGAAACAGTAATGATACAAGTGAAACATCACAAGTGAAACGACACAAGTGAAACAGTAACGATACAAGTGAAACATCACAAGTGAAATGACAGAAGTGAAACGGTACAAGTGAAACGGTACAAGTGAAATGACACAAGTGAAACGATACAATTGAAATTACAGAAGTGAAACGACAGAAGTGAAACGGTACAAGTGAAACGACAGAAGTGAAACATCACAAGTGAAACAACACATGTGAAACGACACAAGTGAAACGACACAAGTGAAATGGTAATGGTACAAGTGAAACGACACAAGTGAAACGTACAAGTGAAATGGTACAAGTCAAACGACACAAGTGAAATGATACAAGTGAAAAGGTAACCATATAAGTGAAATGACACAAGTGAAACATCACAAGTGAAACAGTACAAGTGAAACGATACAAGTGAAACGACACAAGTGAAACAGTAATGGTACAAGTGAAACGACAAAGGTGAAACGACACAAGTGAAACAGTAATGGTACAAGTGAAATGACACAATTGAAATGGTAATGGTACAAGTGAAATGACACAAGTGAAACGCTACAAGTGAAACGGCACAAGTGAAACGACACAAGTGAAACGACACAAGTGAAACGACACAAGTGAAACGGTACAAGTGAAATGACACAAGTGAAATGACACAAGTGAAACATCACAAGTGAAACGACACAAGTGAAACGGTAACAGTTGAAGTGAAACGACACAAGTGAAACATCACAAGTGAAACGACACATGTGAAACAACACAAGTTAAACGACACAAGTGAAACGGTAACAGTACAAGTGAAACGACACAAGTGAAACGGCACAAGTGAAATGACACAAGTTAAATGGCATAAGTAAAACGGTAACGATACAAGTGACACAACACAAGTGAAACGACACAAGTGAAACGACACAAGTGAAACATCACAAGTGAAACGACACAAGTGAAACGACACAAGTGAAACGGTAACAGTACAAGTGAAACGACAAAAGTGAAACGGTACAAGTGAAACAACACAAGTAAAAAACGGTAACTGTACAAGTGAAACAGTACAAGTGAAACGACACAAGTGAAACGACACAAGTGAAACGGTACAAGTGAAACAGTAACGATACAAGTGAAACATCACAAGTGAAATGACAGAAGTGAAACGGTAGAAGTGAAACGGTACAAGTGAAATGACACAAGTGAAACGACACAAGTGAAACGACAGAAGTGAAATGGCACAAGTGAAACGCCACAAGTGAAACATTACAAGTGAAACGGTAACGATACAATTGAAATTACAGAAGTGAAACGACAGAAGTGAAACGGTACAAGTGAAACGACACAAGTGAAACGGTAACGATACAAGTGAAACGACAAAAGTGAAACGACACAAATGAAACGACACAAGTGAAACGGTAACCATACAAGTGAAACGACACAAGTGAAACATCACAAGTGAAACAGTACAAGTGAAACGGCATAAGTGAAACGACACAAGTGAAACGGTACAAGTGAATCATCACAAGTGGAACGACACATGTGAAACGACACAAGTTAAACGACACAAGTGAAACGGTAATGGTACAAGTGAAACAACACAAGTGAAACGTACAAGTGAAATGGTACAAGTGAAACGACACATGTGAAACGACACAAGTCAAACGGTACAAGTGAAACGGTACAAATGAAACGGTACAAGTGAAATCACACAAGTGAACCAACACAAGTGAACCGACACAAGTGAAATGACACAAGTGATTCACACATGTGAAACGATACAAGTTAAACGACACAAGTGAAACGGTAATGGTACAAGTGAAACGACACAAGTGAAACGTACAAGTGAAATGGTACAAGTGAAATGACACATGTGAAATGACAGAAGTGAAACGATAGAAGTGAAACATCACAAGTGAAACGATACAAGTGAAACGACACATGTGAAACGACACAAGTGAAACGACACAAGTGAAACGATACAAGGGAAAGGACACAAGTGAAACAGTAACGATACAAGTGAAACATCACAAGTGAAACGACACAAGTGAAACAGTAACGATACAAGTGAAACATCACAAGTGAAATGACAGAAGTGAAACGGTACAAGTGAAACGGCACATGTGAAACGACAGAAGTGAAACGAAACAAGTGAAACGATACAAGTGAAAGGACACAAGTGAAACAGTAACGATACAAGTGAAACATCACAAGTGAAACGACAAAAGTGAAACAGTAACGATACAAGTGAAACATCACAAGTGAAATGACAGAAGTGAAACGGTACAAGTGAAACGGTACAAGTGAAATGACACAAGTGAAACGACACAAGTGAAACGACAGAAGTGAAACGGCACAAGTGAAACGCCACAAGTGAAACATTACAAGTGAAACGGTAACGATACAATTGAAATTACAGAAGTGAAACGACAGAAGTGAAACGGTACAAGTGAAACGACACAAGTGAAACGGTAACGATACAAGTGAAACGACAAAAGTGAAACGACACAAATGAAACGACACAAGTGAAACGGTAACCATACAAGTGAAACGACACAAGTGAAACATCACAAGTGAAACGGCATAAGTGAAACGACACAAGTGAAACGGTACAAGTGAATCATCACAAGTGGAACGACACATGTGAAACGACACAAGTTAAACGACACAAGTGAAACGGTAATGGTACAAGTGAAACAACACAAGTGAAACGTACAAGTGAAATGGTACAAGTGAAACGACACATGTGAAACGACACAAGTCAAACGGTACAAGTGAAACGGTACAAGTGAAATGACACAAGTGAAACGACACAAGTGAAACGACACAAGTGAAATGGTACAAGTGAAACATCACAAGTGAAACGACACATGTGAAACGACACAAGTTAAACGACACAAGTGAAACGGTAATGGTACAAGTGAAACGACACAAGTGAAACGTACAAGTGAAATGGTACAAGTGAAATGACACATGTGAAATGACAGAAGTGAAACGATAGACGTGAAACATCACAAGTGAAACGATACAAGTGAAACGACACATGTGAAACGACACAAGTGAAACGACACAAGTGAAACGATACAAGTGAAAGGACACAAGTGAAACAGTAACGATACAAGTGAAACATCACAAGTGAAACGACACAAGTGAAACAGTAACGATACAATTGAAATTACAGAAGTGAAACGACAGAAGTGAAACGGTACAAGTGAAACGACACAAGTGAAACATCACAAGTGAAACAACACATGTGAAACGACACAAGTGAAACGACACAAGTGATTCACACATGTGAAACGATACAAGTTAAACGACACAAGTGAAACGGTAATGGTACAAGTGAAACGACACAAGTGAAACGTACAAGTGAAATGGTACAAGTGAAATGACACATGTGAAATGACAGAAGTGAAACGATAGAAGTGAAACATCACAAGTGAAACGATACAAGTGAAACGACACATGTGAAACGACACAAGTGAAACGACACAAGTGAAACGATACAAGTGAAAGGACACAAGTGAAACAGTAACGATACAAGTGAAACATCACAAGTGAAACGACACAAGTGAAACAGTAACGATACAAGTGAAACATCACAAGTGAAATGACAGAAGTGAAACGGTACAAGTGAAACGGCACATGTGAAACGACAGAAGTGAAACGAAACAAGTGAAACGATACAAGTGAAAGGACACAAGTGAAACAGTAACGATACAAGTGAAACATCACAAGTGAAACGACAAAAGTGAAACAGTAACGATACAAGTGAAACATCACAAGTGAAATGACAGAAGTGAAACGGTACAAGTGAAACGGTACAAGTGAAATGACACAAGTGAAACGACACAAGTGAAACGACAGAAGTGAAACGGCACAAGTGAAACGCCACAAGTGAAACATTACAAGTGAAACGGTAACGATACAATTGAAATTACAGAAGTGAAACGACAGAAGTGAAACGGTACAAGTGAAACGACACAAGTGAAACGGTAACGATACAAGTGAAACGACAAAAGTGAAACGACACAAATGAAACGACACAAGTGAAACGGTAACCATACAAGTGAAACGACACAAGTGAAACATCACAAGTGAAACGGCATAAGTGAAACGACACAAGTGAAACGGTACAAGTGAATCATCACAAGTGGAACGACACATGTGAAACGACACAAGTTAAACGACACAAGTGAAACGGTAATGGTACAAGTGAAACAACACAAGTGAAACGTACAAGTGAAATGGTACAAGTGAAACGACACATGTGAAACGACACAAGTCAAACGGTACAAGTGAAACGGTACAAGTGAAATGACACAAGTGAAACGACACAAGTGAAACGACACAAGTGAAATGGTACAAGTGAAACATCACAAGTGAAACGACACATGTGAAACGACACAAGTTAAACGACACAAGTGAAACGGTAATGGTACAAGTGAAACGACAGAAGTGAAACAGTACAAGTGAAACGACACAAGTGAAACGGTACAAGTGAAACGACACAAGTGAAACGACACAAGTGAAACGACACAAGTGAACCGCCACAAGTGAAACGGTACAAGTGAAACGGTACAAGTGAAACGACACAAGTGACGACACAAGTGAAACATCACAAGAGAAATTACACAAGTGAAATGCTACAAGTGAAACGACACAAGTGAAACGGTACAAGTGAAACGGCATAAGTGAAATGACACAAGTGAAATGGTACAAGTGAAACATCACAAGTGAAACGACACATGTGAAACGACACAAGTTAAACGACACAAGTGAAACGGTAATGGTACAAGTGAAACGACACAAGTGAAACGTACAAGTGAAATGGTACAAGTGAAACGACATGTGAAATGACAGAAGTGAAACGATACAAGTGAAACATCACAAGTGAAACGATACAAGTGAAACGATACAAGTGAAACGACACATGTGAAACGACAGAAGTGAAAGGACACAAGTGAAACGATACAAGTGAAAGGACACAAGTGAAACAGTAATGATACAAGTGAAACATCACAAGTGAAACGACACAAGTGAAACAGTAACGATACAAGTGAAACATCACAAGTGAAATGACAGAAGTGAAACGGTACAAGTGAAACGGTACAAGTGAAATGACACAAGTGAAACGACACAAGTGAAACGACACAAGTGAAACAACACAAGTGAAACGGCACAAGTGAAATGCCACAAGTGAAACATTACAAGTGAAACGGTAACGATACAATTGAAATTACAGAAGTGAAACGACAGAAGTGAAACGGTACAAGTGAAACGACAGAAGTGAAACATCACAAGTGAAACAACACATGTGAAACGACACAAGTGAAACGACACAAGTGAAATGGTAATGGTACAAGTGAAACGACACAAGTGAAACGTACAAGTGAAATGGTACAAGTCAAACGACACAAGTGAAATGATACAAGTGAAAAGGTAACCATATAAGTGAAATGACACAAGTGAAACATCACAAGTGAAACAGTACAAGTGAAACGATACAAGTGAAACGACACAAGTGAAACAGTAATGGTACAAGTGAAACGACAAAGGTGAAACGACACAAGTGAAACAGTAATGGTACAAGTGAAATGACACAATTGAAATGGTAATGGTACAAGTGAAATGACACAAGTGAAACGCTACAAGTGAAACGGCACAAGTGAAACGACACAAGTGAAACGACACAAGTGAAACGACACAAGTGAAACGGTACAAGTGAAATGACACAAGTGAAATGACACAAGTGAAACATCACAAGTGAAACGACACAAGTGAAACGGTAACAGTTGAAGTGAAACGACACAAGTGAAACATCACAAGTGAAACGACACATGTGAAACAACACAAGTTAAACGACACAAGTGAAACGGTAACAGTACAAGTGAAACGACACAAGTGAAACGGCACAAGTGAAATGACACAAGTTAAATGGCATAAGTAAAACGGTAACGATACAAGTGACACAACACAAGTGAAACGACACAAGTGAAACGACACAAGTGAAACATCACAAGTGAAACGACACAAGTGAAACGACACAAGTGAAACGGTAACAGTACAAGTGAAACGACAAAAGTGAAACGGTACAAGTGAAACAACACAAGTAAAAAACGGTAACTGTACAAGTGAAACAGTACAAGTGAAACGACACAAGTGAAACGACACAAGTGAAACGGTACAAGTGAAACAGTAACGATACAAGTGAAACATCACAAGTGAAATGACAGAAGTGAAACGGTAGAAGTGAAACGGTACAAGTGAAATGACACAAGTGAAACGACACAAGTGAAACGACAGAAGTGAAATGGCACAAGTGAAACGCCACAAGTGAAACATTACAAGTGAAACGGTAACGATACAATTGAAATTACAGAAGTGAAACGACAGAAGTGAAACGGTACAAGTGAAACGACACAAGTGAAACGGTAACGATACAAGTGAAACGACAAAAGTGAAACGACACAAATGAAACGACACAAGTGAAACGGTAACCATACAAGTGAAACGACACAAGTGAAACATCACAAGTGAAACAGTACAAGTGAAACGGCATAAGTGAAACGACACAAGTGAAACGGTACAAGTGAATCATCACAAGTGGAACGACACATGTGAAACGACACAAGTTAAACGACACAAGTGAAACGGTAATGGTACAAGTGAAACAACACAAGTGAAACGTACAAGTGAAATGGTACAAGTGAAACGACACATGTGAAACGACACAAGTCAAACGGTACAAGTGAAACGGTACAAATGAAACGGTACAAGTGAAATCACACAAGTGAACCAACACAAGTGAACCGACACAAGTGAAATGACACAAGTGATTCACACATGTGAAACGATACAAGTTAAACGACACAAGTGAAACGGTAATGGTACAAGTGAAACGACACAAGTGAAACGTACAAGTGAAATGGTACAAGTGAAATGACACATGTGAAATGACAGAAGTGAAACGATAGAAGTGAAACATCACAAGTGAAACGATACAAGTGAAACGACACATGTGAAACGACACAAGTGAAACGACACAAGTGAAACGATACAAGTGAAAGGACACAAGTGAAACAGTAACGATACAAGTGAAACATCACAAGTGAAACGACACAAGTGAAACAGTAACGATACAAGTGAAACATCACAAGTGAAATGACAGAAGTGAAACGGTACAAGTGAAACGGCACATGTGAAACGACAGAAGTGAAACGAAACAAGTGAAACGATACAAGTGAAAGGACACAAGTGAAACAGTAACGATACAAGTGAAACATCACAAGTGAAACGACAAAAGTGAAACAGTAACGATACAAGTGAAACATCACAAGTGAAATGACAGAAGTGAAACGGTACAAGTGAAACGGTACAAGTGAAATGACACAAGTGAAACGACACAAGTGAAACGACAGAAGTGAAACGGCACAAGTGAAACGCCACAAGTGAAACATTACAAGTGAAACGGTAACGATACAATTGAAATTACAGAAGTGAAACGACAGAAGTGAAACGGTACAAGTGAAACGACACAAGTGAAACGGTAACGATACAAGTGAAACGACAAAAGTGAAACGACACAAATGAAACGACACAAGTGAAACGGTAACCATACAAGTGAAACGACACAAGTGAAACATCACAAGTGAAACGGCATAAGTGAAACGACACAAGTGAAACGGTACAAGTGAATCATCACAAGTGGAACGACACATGTGAAACGACACAAGTTAAACGACACAAGTGAAACGGTAATGGTACAAGTGAAACAACACAAGTGAAACGTACAAGTGAAATGGTACAAGTGAAACGACACATGTGAAACGACACAAGTCAAACGGTACAAGTGAAACGGTACAAGTGAAATGACACAAGTGAAACGACACAAGTGAAACGACACAAGTGAAATGGTACAAGTGAAACATCACAAGTGAAACGACACATGTGAAACGACACAAGTTAAACGACACAAGTGAAACGGTAATGGTACAAGTGAAACGACACAAGTGAAACGTACAAGTGAAATGGTACAAGTGAAATGACACATGTGAAATGACAGAAGTGAAACGATAGACGTGAAACATCACAAGTGAAACGATACAAGTGAAACGACACATGTGAAACGACACAAGTGAAACGACACAAGTGAAACGATACAAGTGAAAGGACACAAGTGAAACAGTAACGATACAAGTGAAACATCACAAGTGAAACGACACAAGTGAAACAGTAACGATACAATTGAAATTACAGAAGTGAAACGACAGAAGTGAAACGGTACAAGTGAAACGACACAAGTGAAACATCACAAGTGAAACAACACATGTGAAACGACACAAGTGAAACGACACAAGTGATTCACACATGTGAAACGATACAAGTTAAACGACACAAGTGAAACGGTAATGGTACAAGTGAAACGACACAAGTGAAACGTACAAGTGAAATGGTACAAGTGAAATGACACATGTGAAATGACAGAAGTGAAACGATAGAAGTGAAACATCACAAGTGAAACGATACAAGTGAAACGACACATGTGAAACGACACAAGTGAAACGACACAAGTGAAACGATACAAGTGAAAGGACACAAGTGAAACAGTAACGATACAAGTGAAACATCACAAGTGAAACGACACAAGTGAAACAGTAACGATACAAGTGAAACATCACAAGTGAAATGACAGAAGTGAAACGGTACAAGTGAAACGGCACATGTGAAACGACAGAAGTGAAACGAAACAAGTGAAACGATACAAGTGAAAGGACACAAGTGAAACAGTAACGATACAAGTGAAACATCACAAGTGAAACGACAAAAGTGAAACAGTAACGATACAAGTGAAACATCACAAGTGAAATGACAGAAGTGAAACGGTACAAGTGAAACGGTACAAGTGAAATGACACAAGTGAAACGACACAAGTGAAACGACAGAAGTGAAACGGCACAAGTGAAACGCCACAAGTGAAACATTACAAGTGAAACGGTAACGATACAATTGAAATTACAGAAGTGAAACGACAGAAGTGAAACGGTACAAGTGAAACGACACAAGTGAAACGGTAACGATACAAGTGAAACGACAAAAGTGAAACGACACAAATGAAACGACACAAGTGAAACGGTAACCATACAAGTGAAACGACACAAGTGAAACATCACAAGTGAAACGGCATAAGTGAAACGACACAAGTGAAACGGTACAAGTGAATCATCACAAGTGGAACGACACATGTGAAACGACACAAGTTAAACGACACAAGTGAAACGGTAATGGTACAAGTGAAACAACACAAGTGAAACGTACAAGTGAAATGGTACAAGTGAAACGACACATGTGAAACGACACAAGTCAAACGGTACAAGTGAAACGGTACAAGTGAAATGACACAAGTGAAACGACACAAGTGAAACGACACAAGTGAAATGGTACAAGTGAAACATCACAAGTGAAACGACACATGTGAAACGACACAAGTTAAACGACACAAGTGAAACGGTAATGGTACAAGTGAAACGACACAAGTGAAACGTACAAGTGAAATGGTACAAGTGAAATGACACATGTGAAATGACAGAAGTGAAACGATAGACGTGAAACATCACAAGTGAAACGATACAAGTGAAACGACACATGTGAAACGACACAAGTGAAACGACACAAGTGAAACGATACAAGTGAAAGGACACAAGTGAAACAGTAACGATACAAGTGAAACATCACAAGTGAAACGACACAAGTGAAACAGTAACGATACAATTGAAATTACAGAAGTGAAACGACAGAAGTGAAACGGTACAAGTGAAACGACACAAGTGAAACATCACAAGTGAAACAACACATGTGAAACGACACAAGTGAAACGACACAAGTGAAATGGTAATGGTACAAGTGAAACGACACAAGTGAAACGTACAAGTGAAATGGTACAAGTCAAACGACACAAGTGAAATGATACAAGTGAAACGGTAACCATATAAGTGAAATGACACAAGTGAAACATCACAAGTGAAATGGTACAAGTGAAACGACACATGTGAAACGACACAAGTCAAACGGTACAAGTGAAACGGTACAAATGAAACGGTACAAGTGAAATCACACAAGTGAACCAACACAAGTGAACCGATACAAGTGAAATGACACAAGTGAAACGCTACAAGTGAAACGGCACAAGTGAAACGGCACAAGTGAAACGACACAAGTGAAACGGTACAAGTGAAATGACACAAGTGAAATGACACAAGTGAAACATCACAAGTGAAACGACACAAGTGAAACGGTAACAGTTGAAGTGAAACGACACAAGTGAAACATCACAAGTGAAACGACACATGTGAAACGACACAAGTTAAACGACACAAGTGAAACGGTACAAGTGAAATGACAGAAGTGAAACGACACAAGTGAAACGACACAAGTGAACCGACACAAGTGAAACGGTACAAGTGAAACGGTACAAGTGAAATGACACAAGTGACGACACAAGTGAAATGACACAAGTGAAACGCTACAAGTGAAACGACACAAGTGAAACGACACAAGTGAAACAGTACAAGTGAAACGGCTTAAGTGAAACGACACAAGTGAAACGGTACAAGTGAATCATCACAAGTGGAACGACACATGTGAAACGACACAAGTTAAACGACACAAGTGAAACGGTAATGGTACAAGTGAAACAACACAAGTGAAACGACACAAGTGAAACGATACAAGTGAATCATCACAAGTGAAACGACACATGTGAAACGACACAAGTCAAACGGTACAAGTGAAACGGTACAAGTGAAATGACACAAGTGAAACGACACAAGTGAAACGACACAAGTGAAATGGTACAAGTGAAACATCACAAGTGAAACGACACATGTGAAACGACACAAGTTAAACGACACAAGTGAAACGGTAATGGTACAAGTGAAACGACACAAGTGAAACGTACAAGTGAAATGGTACAAGTGAAATGACACATGTGAAATGACAGAAGTGAAACGATAGAAGTGAAACATCACAAGTGAAACGATACAAGTGAAACGACACATGTGAAACGACAGAAGTGAAACGACAGAAGTGAAACGACACAAGTGAAACGATACAAGTGAAAGGACACAAGTGAAACAGTAACGATACAAGTGAAACATCACAAGTGAAACGACACAAGTGAAACAGTAACGATACAAGTGAAACATCACAAGTGAAATGACAGAAGTGAAACGGTACAAGTGAAACGGTACAAGTGAAATGACACAAGTGAAACGACACAAGTGAAACGACACAAGTGAAACGGCACAAGTGAAACGCCACAAGTGAAACATTACAAGTGAAACGGTAACGATACAATTGAAATTACAGAAGTGAAACGACAGAAGTGAAACGGTACAAGTGAAACGACACAAGTGAAACGGTAACGATACAAGTGAAACGACAAAAGTGAAACGACACAAATGAAACGACACAAGTGAAACGGTAACCATACAAGTGGAACGACACAAGTGAAACATCACAAGTGAAACAGTACAAGTGAAACGGCATAAGTGAAACGACACAAGTGAAACGGTACAAGTGAATCATCACAAGTGGAACGACACATGTGAAACGACACAAGTTAAACGACACAAGTGAAACGGTAATGGTACAAGTGAAACAACACAAGTGAAACGTACAAGTGAAATGGTACAAGTGAAACGACACATGTGAAACGACACAAGTCAAACGGTACAAGTGAAACGGTACAAATGAAACGGTACAAGTGAAATCACACAAGTGAACCAACACAAGTGAACCGATACAAGTGAAATGACACAAGTGAAACGCTACAAGTGAAACGGCACAAGTGAAACGGCACAAGTGAAACGACACAAGTGAAACGGTACAAGTGAAATGACACAAGTGAAATGACACAAGTGAAACATCACAAGTGAAACGACACAAGTGAAACGGTAACAGTTGAAGTGAAACGACACAAGTGAAACATCACAAGTGAAACGACACATGTGAAACGACACAAGTTAAACGACACAAGTGAAACGGTAACAGTACAAGTGAAACGACACAAGTGAAACGGCACAAGTGAAATGACACAAGTTAAATGGCATAAGTAAAACGGTAACGATACAAGTGTCACGACACAAGTGAAACGACACAAGTGAAACGACACAAGTGAAACGACACAAGTGAAACATCACAAGTGAAACGACACAAGTGAAACGACACATGTGAAACGGTAACAGTACAAGTGAAACGACAAAAGTGAAACAGTACAAGTGAAACGGTACAAGTGAAACAACACAAGTAAAAAACGGTAACTGTACAAGTGAAACAGTACAAGTGAAACGACACAAGTGAAACGGTACAAGTGAAATGACAGAAGTGAAACGACACAAGTGAAACGACACAAGTGAACCGACACAAGTGAAACGGTACAAGTGAAACGGTACAAGTGAAACGACACAAGTGACGACACAAGTGAAATGACACAAGTGAAACGCTACAAGTGAAACGACACAAGTGAAACAGTACAAGTGAAACGGCATAAGTGAAACGACACAAGTGAAACGGTACAAGTGAATCATCACAAGTGGAATGACACATGTGAAACGACACAAGTTAAACGACACAAGTGAAACGGTAATGGTACAAGTGAAACAACACAAGTGAAACGTACAAGTGAAATGGTACAAGTGAAACGACACATGTGAAACGACACAAGTCAAACGGTACAAGTGAAACGGTACAAGTGAAATGACACAAGTGAAACGACACAAGTGAAACGACACAAGTGAAATGGTACAAGTGAAACATCACAAGTGAAACGACACATGTGAAACGACACAAGTTAAACGACACAAGTGAAACGGTAATGGTACAAGTGAAACGACACAAGTGAAACGTACAAGTGAAATGGTACAAGTGAAATGACACATGTGAAATGACAGAAGTGAAACGATAGAAGTGAAACATCACAAGTGAAACGACACAAGTGAAACGACACATGTGAAACGACAGAAGTGAAACGAAACAAGTGAAACGATACAAGTGAAAGGACACAAGTGAAACAGTAACGATACAAGTGAAACATCACAAGTGAAACGACACAAGTGAAACAGTAACGATACAAGTGAAACATCACAAGTGAAATGACAGAAGTGAAACGGTACAAGTGAAACGGTACAAGTGAAATGACACAAGTGAAACGACACAAGTGAAACGACAGAAGTGAAATGGCACAAGTGAAACGCCACAAGTGAAACATTACAAGTGAAACGGTAACGATACAATTGAAATTACAGAAGTGAAACGACAGAAGTGAAACGGTACAAGTGAAACGACACAAGTGAAACGGTAACGATACAAGTGAAACGACAAAAGTGAAACGACACAAATGAAACGACACAAGTGAAACGGTAACCATACAAGTGAAACGACACAAGTGAAACATCACAAGTGAAACAGTACAAGTGAAACGGCATAAGTGAAACGACACAAGTGAAACGGTACAAGTGAATCATCACAAGTGGAACGACACATGTGAAACGACACAAGTTAAACGACACAAGTGAAACGGTAATGGTACAAGTGAAACAACACAAGTGAAACGTACAAGTGAAATGGTACAAGTGAAACGACACATGTGAAACGACACAAGTCAAACGGTACAAGTGAAACGGTACAAATGAAACGGTACAAGTGAAATCACACAAGTGAATCAACACAAGTGAACCGACACAAGTGAAATGACACAAGTGATTCACACATGTGAAACGATACAAGTTAAACGACACAAGTGAAACGGTAATGGTACAAGTGAAACGACACAAGTGAAACGTACAAGTGAAATGGTACAAGTGAAATGACACATGTGAAATGACAGAAGTGAAACGATAGAAGTGAAACATCACAAGTGAAACGATACAAGTGAAACGACACATGTGAAACGACACAAGTGAAACGACACAAGTGAAACGATACAAGTGAAAGGACACAAGTGAAACAGTAACGATACAAGTGAAACATCACAAGTGAAACGACACAAGTGAAACAGTAACGATACAAGTGAAACATCACAAGTGAAATGACAGAAGTGAAACGGTACAAGTGAAACGGCACATGTGAAACGACAGAAGTGAAACGAAACAAGTGAAACGATACAAGTGAAAGGACACAAGTGAAACAGTAACGATACAAGTGAAACATCACAAGTGAAACGACAAAAGTGAAACAGTAACGATACAAGTGAAACATCACAAGTGAAATGACAGAAGTGAAACGGTACAAGTGAAACGGTACAAGTGAAATGACACAAGTGAAACGACACAAGTGAAACGACAGAAGTGAAACGGCACAAGTGAAACGCCACAAGTGAAACATTACAAGTGAAACGGTAACGATACAATTGAAATTACAGAAGTGAAACGACAGAAGTGAAACGGTACAAGTGAAACGACACAAGTGAAATGGTAACGATACAAGTGAAACGACAAAAGTGAAACGACACAAATGAAACGACACAAGTGAAACGGTAACCATACAAGTGAAACGACACAAGTGAAACATCACAAGTGAAACAGTACAAGTGAAACGGCATAAGTGAAACGACACAAGTGAAACGGTACAAGTGAATCATCACAAGTGGAACGACACATGTGAAACGACACAAGTTAAACGACACAAGTGAAACGGTAATGGTACAAGTGAAACAACACAAGTGAAACGTACAAGTGAAATGGTACAAGTGAAACGACACATGTGAAACGACACAAGTCAAACGGTACAAGTGAAACGGTACAAGTGAAATGACACAAGTGAAACGACACAAGTGAAACGACACAAGTGAAATGGTACAAGTGAAACATCACAAGTGAAACGACACATGTGAAACGACACAAGTTAAACGACACAAGTGAAACGGTAATGGTACAAGTGAAACGACACAAGTGAAACGTACAAGTGAAATGGTACAAGTGAAATGACACATGTGAAATGACAGAAGTGAAACGATAGACGTGAAACATCACAAGTGAAACGATACAAGTGAAACGACACATGTGAAACGACACAAGTGAAACGACACAAGTGAAACGATACAAGTGAAAGGACACAAGTGAAACAGTAACGATACAAGTGAAACATCACAAGTGAAACGACACAAGTGAAACAGTAACGATACAAGTGAAACATCACAAGTGAAATGACAGAAGTGAAACGGTACAAGTGAAACGGTACAAGTGAAATGACACAAGTGAAACGACACAAGTGAAACGACAGAAGTGAAACGGCACAAGTGAAACGCCACAAGTGAAACATTACAAGTGAAACGGTAACGATACAATTGAAATTACAGAAGTGAAACGACAGAAGTGAAACGGTACAAGTGAAACGACACAAGTGAAACGGTAACGATACAAGTGAAACGACAAAAGTGAAACAACACAAATGAAACGACACAAGTGAAACGGTAACCATACAAGTGAAACGACATAAGTGAAACATCACAAGTGAAACAACACATGTGAAACGACACAATTGAAACGACACAAGTGAAATGGTAATGGTACAAGTGAAACGACACAAGTGAAACGTACAAGTGAAATAGTACAAGTGAAACGACACAAGTGAAATGATACAAGTGAAACGGTAACCATATAAGTGAAATGACACAAGTGAAACATCACAAGTGAAACGGTACAAGTGAAACGATACAAGTGAAACGACACAAGTGAAACAGTAATGGTACAAGTGAAACGACAAATGTGAAACGACACAAGTGAAACAGTAATTCACAAGTGAAACGGTACAAGTGAAATGACACAAGTGAAACGACACAAGTGAAACGACACAAGTGAAACAACACAAGTGAAACGGCACAAGTGAAACGCCACAAGTGAAACATTACAAGTGAAACGGTAACGATACAATTGAAATTACAGAAGTGAAACGACAGAAGTGAAACGGTACAAGTGAAACGACACAAGTGAAACATCACAAGTGAAACAACACATGTGAAACGACACAAGTGAAACGACACAAGTGAAGTGGTAATGGTACAAGTGAAACGACACAATTGAAACGTACAAGTGAAATGGTACAAGTCAAACGACACAAGTGAAATGATACAAGTGAAACGGTAACCATATAAGTGAAATGACACAAGTGAAACATCACAAGTGAAATGGTACAAGTGAAACGCTACAAGTGAAACGGCACAAGTGAAACGGCACAAGTGAAACGACACAAGTGAAACGGTACTAGTGAAATGACACAAGTGAAATGACACAAGTGAAACATCACAAGTGAAACGACACAAGTGAAACGGTAACAGTTGAAGTGAAACGACACAAGTGAAACATCACAAGTGAAACGACACATGTGAAACGACACAAGTTAAACGACACAAGTGAAACGGTAACAGTACAAGTGAAACGACACAAGTGAAACGGCACAAGTGAAATGACACAAGTTAAATGGCATAAGTAAAACGGTAACGATACAAGTGACACGACACAAGTGAAACGACACAAGTGAAACGACACAAGTGAAACATCACAAGTGAAACGACACAAGTGAAACGACACATGTGAAACGGTAACAGTACAAGTGAAACGACAAAAGTGAAACAGTACAAGTGAAACGGTACAAGTGAAACAACACAAGTAAAAAACGGTAACTGTACAAGTGAAACAGTACAAGTGAAACGACACAAGTGAAACGGTACAAGTGAAATGACAGAAGTGAAACGACACAAGTGAAACGACACAAGTGAACCGACACAAGTGAAACGGTACAAGTGAAACGGTACAAGTGAAACGACACAAGTGACGACACAAGTGAAATGACACAAGTGAAACGCTACAAGTGAAACGACACAAGTGAAACAGTACAAGTGAAACGGCATAAGTGAAACGACACAAGTGAAACGGTACAAGTGAATCATCACAAGTGGAATGACACATGTGAAACGACACAAGTTAAACGACACAAGTGAAACGGTAATGGTACAAGTGAAACAACACAAGTGAAACGTACAAGTGAAATGGTACAAGTGAAACGACACATGTGAAACGACACAAGTCAAACGGTACAAGTGAAACGGTACAAGTGAAATGACACAAGTGAAACGACACAAGTGAAACGACACAAGTGAAATGGTACAAGTGAAACATCACAAGTGAAACGACACATGTGAAACGACACAAGTTAAACGACACAAGTGAAACGGTAATGGTACAAGTGAAACGACACAAGTGAAACGTACAAGTGAAATGGTACAAGTGAAATGACACATGTGAAATGACAGAAGTGAAACGATAGAAGTGAAACATCACAAGTGAAACGATACAAGTGAAACGACACATGTGAAACGACAGAAGTGAAACGAAACAAGTGAAACGATACAAGTGAAAGGACACAAGTGAAACAGTAACGATACAAGTGAAACATCACAAGTGAAACGACACAAGTGAAACAGTAACGATACAAGTGAAACGGTAACGATACAATTGAAATTACAGAAGTGAAACGACAGAAGTGAAACGGTACAAGTGAAACGACACAAGTGAAACGGTAACGATACAAGTGAAACGACAAAAGTGAAACGACACAAATGAAACGACACAAGTGAAACGGTAACCATACAAGTGAAACGACACAAGTGAAACATCACAAGTGAAACAGTAAAAGTGAAACGGCATAAGTGAAACGACACAAGTGAAACGGTACAAGTGAATCATCACAAGTGGAACGACACATGTGAAACGACACAAGTTAAACGACACAAGTGAAACGGTAATGGTACAAGTGAAACAACACAAGTGAAACGTACAAGTGAAATGGTACAAGTGAAACGACACATGTGAAACGACACAAGTCAAACGGTACAAGTGAAACGGTACAAATGAAACGGTACAAGTGAAATCACACAAGTGAACCAACACAAGTGAACCGACACAAGTGAAATGACACAAGTGATTCACACATGTGAAACGATACAAGTTAAACGACACAAGTGAAACGGTAATGGTACAAGTGAAACGACACAAGTGAAACGTACAAGTGAAATGGTACAAGTGAAATGACACATGTGAAATGACAGAAGTGAAACGATAGAAGTGAAACATCACAAGTGAAACGATACAAGTGAAACGACACATGTGAAACGACACAAGTGAAACGACACAAGTGAAACGATACAAGTGAAAGGACACAAGTGAAACAGTAACGATACAAGTGAAACATCACAAGTGAAACGACACAAGTGAAACAGTAACGATACAAGTGAAACATCACAAGTGAAATGACAGAAGTGAAACGGTACAAGTGAAACGACACATGTGAAACGACAGAAGTGAAACGAAACAAGTGAAACGATACAAGTGAAAGGACACAAGTGAAACAGTAACGATACAACTGAAACATCACAAGTGAAACGACAAAAGTGAAACAGTAACGATACAAGTGAAACATCACAAGTGAAATGACAGAAGTGAAACGGTACAAGTGAAACGGTACAAGTGAAATGACACAAGTGAAACGACACAAGTGAAACGACAGAAGTGAAACGGCACAAGTGAAACGCCACAAGTGAAACATTACAAGTGAAATGGTAACGATACAATTGAAATTACAGAAGTGAAACGACAGAAGTGAAACGGTACAAGTGAAACGACACAAGTGAAACGGTAACGATACAAGTGAAACGACAAAAGTGAAACGACACAAATGAAACGACACAAGTGAAACGGTAACCATACAAGTGAAACGACACAAGTGAAACATCACAAGTGAAACAGTACAAGTGAAACGGCATAAGTGAAACGACACAAGTGAAACGGTACAAGTGAATCATCACAAGTGGAACGACACATGTGAAACGACACAAGTTAAACGACACAAGTGAAACGGTAATGGTACAAGTGAAACAACACAAGTGAAACGTACAAGTGAAATGGTACAAGTGAAACGACACATGTGAAACGACACAAGTGAAACGGTACAAGTGAAACGGTACAAGTGAAATGACACAAGTGAAACGACACAAGTGAAACGACACAAGTGAAATGGTACAAGTGAAACATCACAAGTGAAACGACACATGTGAAACGACACAAGTTAAACGACACAAGTGAAACGGTAATGGTACAAGTGAAACGACACAAGTGAAACGTACAAGTGAAATGGTACAAGTGAAATGACACATGTGAAATGACAGAAGTGAAACGATAGAAGTGAAACATCACAAGTGAAACGATACAAGTGAAACGACACATGTGAAACGACACAAGTGAAACGACACAAGTGAAACGATACAAGTGAAAGGACACAAGTGAAACAGTAACGATACAAGTGAAACATCACAAGTGAAACGACACAAGTGAAACAGTAACGATACAAGTGAAACATCACAAGTGAAATGACAGAAGTGAAACGGTACAAGTGAAACGGTACAAGTGAAATGACACAAGTGAAACGACACAAGTGAAACGACAGAAGTGAAACGGCACAAGTGAAACGCCACAAGTGAAACATTACAAGTGAAACGGTAACGATACAATTGAAATTACAGAAGTGAAACGACAGAAGTGAAACGGTACAAGTGAAACGACACAAGTGAAACGGTAACGATACAAGTGAAACGACAAAAGTGAAACAACACAAATGAAACGACACAAGTGAAACGGTAACCATACAAGTGAAACGACATAAGTGAAACATCACAAGTGAAACAACACATGTGAAACGACACAATTGAAACGACACAAGTGAAATGGTAATGGTACAAGTGAAACGACACAAGTGAAACGTACAAGTGAAATAGTACAAGTGAAACGACACAAGTGAAATGATACAAGTGAAACGGTAACCATATAAGTGAAATGACACAAGTGAAACATCACAAGTGAAACGGTACAAGTGAAACGATACAAGTGAAACGACACAAGTGAAACAGTAATGGTACAAGTGAAACGACAAATGTGAAACGACACAAGTGAAACAGTAATGGTACAAGTGAAATGACACAATTGAAATGGTAATGGTACAAGTGAAACGACACAAGTGAAACGGTAACAGTACAAGTGAAACGACAATATGAAACGGCACAAGTGAAATGACACAAGTGAAATGGCATAAATAAAACGGTAACGATACAAGTGAAACGACAAAAGTGAAACGACAAAAGTGAAACGGTAACGATACAAGTGAAACGACACATGTGAAACGACACAAGTGAAACGACACAAGTGAAACGACATAAGTGAAACGACACAAGTGAAACATCACAAGTGAAACGACACAAGTGAAACGGTACAAGTGAAATGACACAAGTGAAACAGTAATGATACAAGTGAAATGACACAAGTGAAATGACACAAATGAAACATCACAAGTGAAACGACACAAGTGAAATGGTAACAGTACAAGTGATACGACAAAAGTGAAACAGTACAAGTGAAATGGTAACTGTAGAAGTGAAACGACAGAAGTGAAACAGTACAAGTGAAACGACACAAGTGAAACGGTACAAGTGAAACGACACAAGTGAAACGACACAAGTGAAACGACACAAGTGAACCGCCACAAGTGAAACGGTACAAGTGAAACGGTACAAGTGAAACGACACAAGTGACGACACAAGTGAAACATCACAAGAGAAATTACACAAGTGAAATGCTACAAGTGAAACGACACAAGTGAAACGGTACAAGTGAAACGGCATAAGTGAAATGACACAAGTGAAATGGTACAAGTGAAACATCACAAGTGAAACGACACATGTGAAACGACACAAGTTAAACGACACAAGTGAAACGGTAATGGTACAAGTGAAACGACACAAGTGAAACGTACAAGTGAAATGGTACAAGTGAAACGACATGTGAAATGACAGAAGTGAAACGATACAAGTGAAACATCACAAGTGAAACGATACAAGTGAAACGATACAAGTGAAACGACACATGTGAAACGACAGAAGTGAAAGGACACAAGTGAAACGATACAAGTGAAAGGACACAAGTGAAACAGTAATGATACAAGTGAAACATCACAAGTGAAACGACACAAGTGAAACAGTAACGATACAAGTGAAACATCACAAGTGAAATGACAGAAGTGAAACGGTACAAGTGAAACGGTACAAGTGAAATGACACAAGTGAAACGACACAAGTGAAACGACACAAGTGAAACGGTAACAGTACAAGTGAAACGACACAAGTGAAACGGCACAAGTGAAATGACACAAGTTAAATGGCATAAGTAAAACGGTAACGATACAAGTGACACAACACAAGTGAAACGACACAAGTGAAACGACACAAGTGAAACATCACAAGTGAAACGACACAAGTGAAACGACACAAGTGAAATGGTAACAGTACAAGTGAAACGACAAAAGTGAAACGGTACAAGTGAAACAACACAAGTAAAAAACGGTAACTGTACAAGTGAAACAGTACAAGTGAAACGACACAAGTGAAACGGTACAAGTGAAACGACACAAGTGAAACGACACAAGTGAAACGACACAAGTGAACCGCCACAAGTGAAACGGTACAAGTGAAACGGTACAAGTGAAACGACACAAGTGACGACACAAGTGAAACATCACAAGAGAAATTACACAAGTGAAATGCTACAAGTGAAACGACACAAGTGAAACGGTACAAGTGAAACGGCATAAGTGAAATGACACAAGTGAAATGGTACAAGTGAAACATCACAAGTGAAACGACACATGTGAAATGACACAAGTGAAACGACACAAGTGAAACGTACAAGTGAAATGGTACAAGTGAAACGACATGTGAAATGACAGAAGTGAAACGATACAAGTGAAACATCACAAGTGAAACGATACAAGTGAAACGATACAAGTGAAACGACACATGTGAAACGACAGAAGTGAAAGGACACAAGTGAAACGATACAAGTGAAAGGACACAAGTGAAACAGTAATGATACAAGTGAAACATCACAAGTGAAACGACACAAGTGAAACAGTAACGATACAAGTGAAACATCACAAGTGAAATGACAGAAGTGAAACGGTACAAGTGAAACGGTACAAGTGAAATGACACAAGTGAAACGACACAAGTGAAACGACACAAGTGAAACAACACAAGTGAAACGGCACAAGTGAAATGCCACAAGTGAAACATTACAAGTGAAACGGTAACGATACAATTGAAATTACAGAAGTGAAACGACAGAAGTGAAACGGTACAAGTGAAACGACACAAGTGAAACATCACAAGTGAAACAACACATGTGAAACGACACAAGTGAAACGACACAAGTGAAATGGTAATGGTACAAGTGAAACGACACAAGTGAAACGTACAAGTGAAATGGTACAAGTCAAACGACACAAGTGAAATGATACAAGTGAAACGGTAACCATATAAGTGAAATGACACAAGTGAAACATCACAAGTGAAACGGTACAAGTGAAACGATACAAGTGAAACGACACAAGTGAAACAGTAATGGTACAAGTGAAACAACACAAGTGAAACGTACAAGTGAAATGGTACAAGTGAAACGACACATGTGAAACGACACAAGTGAAACGGTACAAGTGAAACGGTACAAGTGAAATGACACAAGTGAAACGACACAAGTGAAACGACACAAGTGAAATGGTACAAGTGAAACATCACAAGTGAAACGACACATGTGAAACGACACAAGTTAAACGACACAAGTGAAACGGTAATGGTACAAGTGAAACGACACAAGTGAAACGTACAAGTGAAATGGTACAAGTGAAATGACACATGTGAAATGACAGAAGTGAAACGATAGAAGTGAAACATCACAAGTGAAACGATACAAGTGAAACGACACATGTGAAACGACACAAGTGAAACGACACAAGTGAAACGATACAAGTGAAAGGACACAAGTGAAACAGTAACGATACAAGTGAAACATCACAAGTGAAACGACACAAGTGAAACAGTAACGATACAAGTGAAACATCACAAGTGAAATGACAGAAGTGAAACGGTACAAGTGAAACGGTACAAGTGAAATGACACAAGTGAAACGACACAAGTGAAACGACAGAAGTGAAACGGCACAAGTGAAACGCCACAAGTGAAACATTACAAGTGAAACGGTAACGATACAATTGAAATTACAGAAGTGAAACGACAGAAGTGAAACGGTACAAGTGAAACGACACAAGTGAAACGGTAACGATACAAGTGAAACGACAAAAGTGAAACAACACAAATGAAACGACACAAGTGAAACGGTAACCATACAAGTGAAACGACATAAGTGAAACATCACAAGTGAAACAACACATGTGAAACGACACAATTGAAACGACACAAGTGAAATGGTAATGGTACAAGTGAAACGACACAAGTGAAACGTACAAGTGAAATAGTACAAGTGAAACGACACAAGTGAAATGATACAAGTGAAACGGTAACCATATAAGTGAAATGACACAAGTGAAACATCACAAGTGAAACGGTACAAGTGAAACGATACAAGTGAAACGACACAAGTGAAACAGTAATGGTACAAGTGAAACGACAAATGTGAAACGACACAAGTGAAACAGTAATGGTACAAGTGAAATGACACAATTGAAATGGTAATGGTACAAGTGAAACGACACAAGTGAAACGGTAACAGTACAAGTGAAACGACAATATGAAACGGCACAAGTGAAATGACACAAGTGAAATGGCATAAATAAAACGGTAACGATACAAGTGAAACGACAAAAGTGAAACGACAAAAGTGAAACGGTAACGATACAAGTGAAACGACACATGTGAAACGACACAAGTGAAACGACACAAGTGAAACGACACAAGTGAAACGACACAAGTGAAACATCACAAGTGAAACGACACAAGTGAAACGGTACAAGTGAAATGACACAAGTGAAACAGTAATGATACAAGTGAAATGACACAAGTGAAATGACACAAATGAAACATCACAAGTGAAACGACACAAGTGAAATGGTAACAGTACAAGTGATACGACAAAAGTGAAACAGTACAAGTGAAATGGTAACTGTAGAAGTGAAACGACAGAAGTGAAACAGTACAAGTGAAACGACACAAGTGAAACGGTACAAGTGAAACGACACAAGTGAAACGACACAAGTGAAACGACACAAGTGAACCGCCACAAGTGAAACGGTACAAGTGAAACGGTACAAGTGAAACGACACAAGTGACGACACAAGTGAAACATCACAAGAGAAATTACACAAGTGAAATGCTACAAGTGAAACGACACAAGTGAAACGGTACAAGTGAAACGGCATAAGTGAAATGACACAAGTGAAATGGTACAAGTGAAACATCACAAGTGAAACGACACATGTGAAACGACACAAGTTAAACGACACAAGTGAAACGGTAATGGTACAAGTGAAACGACACAAGTGAAACGTACAAGTGAAATGGTACAAGTGAAACGACATGTGAAATGACAGAAGTGAAACGATACAAGTGAAACATCACAAGTGAAACGATACAAGTGAAACGATACAAGTGAAACGACACATGTGAAACGACAGAAGTGAAAGGACACAAGTGAAACGATACAAGTGAAAGGACACAAGTGAAACAGTAATGATACAAGTGAAACATCACAAGTGAAACGACACAAGTGAAACAGTAACGATACAAGTGAAACATCACAAGTGAAATGACAGAAGTGAAACGGTACAAGTGAAACGGTACAAGTGAAATGACACAAGTGAAACGACACAAGTGAAACGACACAAGTGAAACGGTAACAGTACAAGTGAAACGACACAAGTGAAACGGCACAAGTGAAATGACACAAGTTAAATGGCATAAGTAAAACGGTAACGATACAAGTGACACAACACAAGTGAAACGACACAAGTGAAACGACACAAGTGAAACATCACAAGTGAAACGACACAAGTGAAACGACACAAGTGAAATGGTAACAGTACAAGTGAAACGACAAAAGTGAAACGGTACAAGTGAAACAACACAAGTAAAAAACGGTAACTGTACAAGTGAAACAGTACAAGTGAAACGACACAAGTGAAACGGTACAAGTGAAACGACACAAGTGAAACGACACAAGTGAAACGACACAAGTGAACCGCCACAAGTGAAACGGTACAAGTGAAACGGTACAAGTGAAACGACACAAGTGACGACACAAGTGAAACATCACAAGAGAAATTACACAAGTGAAATGCTACAAGTGAAACGACACAAGTGAAACGGTACAAGTGAAACGGCATAAGTGAAATGACACAAGTGAAATGGTACAAGTGAAACATCACAAGTGAAACGACACATGTGAAATGACACAAGTGAAACGACACAAGTGAAACGTACAAGTGAAATGGTACAAGTGAAACGACATGTGAAATGACAGAAGTGAAACGATACAAGTGAAACATCACAAGTGAAACGATACAAGTGAAACGATACAAGTGAAACGACACATGTGAAACGACAGAAGTGAAAGGACACAAGTGAAACGATACAAGTGAAAGGACACAAGTGAAACAGTAATGATACAAGTGAAACATCACAAGTGAAACGACACAAGTGAAACAGTAACGATACAAGTGAAACATCACAAGTGAAATGACAGAAGTGAAACGGTACAAGTGAAACGGTACAAGTGAAATGACACAAGTGAAACGACACAAGTGAAACGACACAAGTGAAACAACACAAGTGAAACGGCACAAGTGAAATGCCACAAGTGAAACATTACAAGTGAAACGGTAACGATACAATTGAAATTACAGAAGTGAAACGACAGAAGTGAAACGGTACAAGTGAAACGACACAAGTGAAACATCACAAGTGAAACAACACATGTGAAACGACACAAGTGAAACGACACAAGTGAAATGGTAATGGTACAAGTGAAACGACACAAGTGAAACGTACAAGTGAAATGGTACAAGTCAAACGACACAAGTGAAATGATACAAGTGAAACGGTAACCATATAAGTGAAATGACACAAGTGAAACATCACAAGTGAAACAGTACAAGTGAAACGATACAAGTGAAACGACACAAGTGAAACAGTAACGGTACAAGTGAAACGACAAAGGTGAAACGACACAAGTGAAACAGTAATGGTACAAGTGAAATGACACAATTGAAATGGTAATGGTACAAGTGAAATGACACAAGTGAAACGCTACAAGTGAAATGGCACAAGTGAAACGACACAAGTGAAACGACACAAGTGAAACGACACAAGTGAAACGGTACAAGTGAAATGACACAAGTGAAATGACACAAGTGAAACATCACAAGTGAAACGACACAAGTGAAACGGTAACAGTTGAAGTGAAACGACACAAGTGAAACATCACAAGTGAAACGACACATGTGAAACGACACAAGTTAAACGACACAAGTGAAACGGTAACAGTACAAGTGAAACGACACAAGTGAAACGGCACAAGTGAAATGACACAAGTTAAATGGCATAAGTAAAACGGTAACGATACAAGTGACACGACACAAGTGAAACGACACAAGTGAAACGACACAAGTGAAACATCACAAGTGAAACGACACAAGTGAAACGACACAAGTGAAACGGTAACAGTACAAGTGAAACGACAAAAGTGAAACGGTACAAGTGAAACAACACAAGTAAAAAACGGTAACTGTACAAGTGAAACAGTACAAGTGAAACGACACAAGTGAAACGGTACAAGTGAAATGACAGAAGTGAAACGACACAAGTGAAACGACACAAGTGAACCGACACAAGTGAAACGGTACAAGTGAAACGGTACAAGTGAAACGACACAAGTGACGACACAAGTGAAATGACACAAGTGAAACGCTACAAGTGAAACGACACAAGTGAAACGACACAAGTGAAACAGTACAAGTGAAACGGCATAAGTGAAACGACACAAGTGAAACGGTACAAGTGAATCATCAGAAGTGAAACGACACAAGTGAAACAGTAACGGTACAAGTGAAACGACAAAGGTGAAACGACACAAGTGAAACAGTAATGGTACAAGTGAAATGACACAATTGAAATGGTAATGGTACAAGTGAAATGACACAAGTGAAACGCTACAAGTGAAATGGCACAAGTGAAACGACACAAGTGAAACGACACAAGTGAAACGACACAAGTGAAACGGTACAAGTGAAATGACACAAGTGAAATGACACAAGTGAAACATCACAAGTGAAACGACACAAGTGAAACGGTAACAGTTGAAGTGAAACGACACAAGTGAAACATCACAAGTGAAACGACACATGTGAAACGACACAAGTTAAACGACACAAGTGAAACGGTAACAGTACAAGTGAAACGACACAAGTGAAACGGCACAAGTGAAATGACACAAGTTAAATGGCATAAGTAAAACGGTAACGATACAAGTGACACGACACAAGTGAAACGACACAAGTGAAACGACACAAGTGAAACATCACAAGTGAAACGACACAAGTGAAACGACACAAGTGAAACGGTAACAGTACAAGTGAAACGACAAAAGTGAAACGGTACAAGTGAAACAACACAAGTAAAAAACGGTAACTGTACAAGTGAAACAGTACAAGTGAAACGACACAAGTGAAACGGTACAAGTGAAATGACAGAAGTGAAACGACACAAGTGAAACGACACAAGTGAACCGACACAAGTGAAACGGTACAAGTGAAACGGTACAAGTGAAACGACACAAGTGACGACACAAGTGAAATGACACAAGTGAAACGCTACAAGTGAAACGACACAAGTGAAACGACACAAGTGAAACAGTACAAGTGAAACGGCATAAGTGAAACGACACAAGTGAAACGGTACAAGTGAATCATCAGAAGTGGAACGACACATGTGAAACGACACAAGTTAAACGACACAAGTGAAACGGTAATGGTACAAGTGAAACAACACAAGTGAAACGTACAAGTGAAATGGTACAAGTGAAACGACACATGTGAAACGACACAAGTCAAAGGGTACAAGTGAAACGGTACAAGTGAAATGACACAAGTGAAACGACACAAGTGAAACGACACAAGTGAAACGACACAAGTGAAATGGTACAAGTGAAACATCACAAGTGAAACGACACATGTGAAACGACACAAGTTAAACGATACAAGTGAAACGGTAATGGTACAAGTGAAACAACACAAGTGAAACGTACAAGTGAAATGGTACAAGTGAAACGACACATGTGAAACGACACAAGTCAAACGGTACAAGTGAAACGGTACAAGTGAAATGACACAAGTGAAACGACACAAGTGAAACGACACAAGTGAAATGGTACAAGTGAAACATCACAAGTGAAACGACACATGTGAAACGACACAAGTTAAACGACACAAGTGAAACGGTAATGGTACAAGTGAAACGACACAAGTGAAACGTACAAGTGAAATGGTACAAGTGAAATGACACATGTGAAATGACAGAAGTGAAACGATAGAAGTGAAACATCACAAGTGAAACGATACAAGTGAAACGACACATGTGAAACGACACAAGTGAAACGACACAAGTGAAACGATACAAGTGAAAGGACACAAGTGAAACAGTAACGATACAAGTGAAACATCACAAGTGAAACGACACAAGTGAAACAGTAACGATACAAGTGAAACATCACAAGTGAAATGACAGAAGTAAAACGGTACAAGTGAAACGGTACAAGTGAAATGACACAAGTGAAACGACACAAGTGAAACGACAGAAGTGAAACGACACAAGTGAAACGCCACAAGTGAAACGACACAAGTGAAACGGTAACGATACAAGTGAAACGACAAAAGTGAAACAACACAAATGAAACGACACAAGTGAAACGGTAACCATACAAGTGAAACGACACAAGTGAAACATCACAAGTGAAACAACACATGTGAAACGACACAAGTGAAACGACACAAGTGAAATGGTAATGGTACAAGTGAAACGACACAAGTGAAACGTACAAGTGAAATAGTACAAGTGAAACGACACAAGTGAAATGATACAAGTGAAACGGTAACCATATAAGTGAAATGACACAAGTGAAACGACACAAGTGAAACAGTAACGATACAAGTGAAACATCACAAGTGAAATGACAGAAGTGAAACGGTACAAGTGAAACGGTACAAGTGAAATGACACAAGTGAAACGACACAAGTGAAACGACACAAGTGAAACAACACAAGTGAAACGGCACAAGTGAAACGCCACAAGTGAAACATTACAAGTGAAACGGTAACGATACAATTGAAATTACAGAAGTGAAACGACAGAAGTGAAACGGTACAAGTGAAACGACACAAGTGAAACGTACAAGTGAAATGGTACAAGTGAAATGACACATGTGAAATGACAGAAGTGAAACGATAGAAGTGAAACATCACAAGTGAAACGATACAAGTAAAAAGACACATGTGAAATGACAGAAGTGAAACGAAACAAGTGAAACGATACAAGTGAAAGGACACAAGTGAAACAGTAACGATACAAGTGAAACATCACAAGTGAAACGACACAAGTGAAACAGTAACGATACAAGTGAAACATCACAAGTGAAATGACAGAAGTGAAACGCCACAAGTGAAACATTACAAGTGAAACGGTAACGATACAATTGAAATTACAGAAGTGAAACGACAGAAGTGAAACGGTACAAGTGAAACGACACAAGTGAAACGGTAACGATACAAGTGAAACGACAAAAGTGAAACGACACAAATGAAACGACACAAGTGAAACGGTAACCATACAAGTGAAACGACACAAGTGAAACATCACAAGTGAAACAGTACAAGTGAAACGGCATAAGTGAAACGACACAAGTGAAACGGTACAAGTGAATCATCACAAGTGGAACGACACATGTGAAACGACACAAGTTAAACGACACAAGTGAAACGGTAATGGTACAAGTGAAACAACACAAGTGAAACGTACAAGTGAAATGGTACAAGTGAAACGACACATGTGAAACGACACAAGTCAAACGGTACAAGTGAAACGGTACAAGTGAAATGACACAAGTGAAACGACACAAGTGAAACAACACAAGTGAAATGGTACAAGTGAAACATCACAAGTGAAACGACACATGTGAAACGACACAAGTTAAACGACACAAGTGAAACGGTAATGGTACAAGTGAAACGACACAAGTGAAACGTACAAGTGAAATGGTACAAGTGAAATGACACATGTGAAATGACAGAAGTGAAACGATAGAAGTGAAACATCACAAGTGAAACGATACAAGTGAAACGACACATGTGAAACGACACAAGTGAAACGACACAAGTGAAACGATACAAGTGAAAGGACACAAGTGAAACAGTAACGATACAAGTGAAACATCACAAGTGAAACGACACAAGTGAAACAGTAACGATACAAGTGAAACATCACAAGTGAAATGACAGAAGTGAAACGGTACAAGTGAAACGGTACAAGTGAAATGACACAAGTGAAACGACACAAGTGAAACGACAGAAGTGAAACGGCACAAGTGAAACGCCACAAGTGAAACGACACAAGTGAAACGGTAACGATACAAGTGAAACGACAAAAGTGAAACAACACAAATGAAAGGACACAAGTGAAACAGTAACGATACAAGTGAAACATCACAAGTGAAACGACACAAGTGAAACAGTAACGATACAAGTGAAACATCACAAGTGAAATGACAGAAGTGAAACGGTACAAGTGAAACGGTACAAGTGAAATGACACAAGTGAAACGACACAAGTGAAACGACAGAAGTGAAACGGCACAAGTGAAACGCCACAAGTGAAACGACACAAGTGAAACGGTAACGATACAAGTGAAACGACAAAAGTGAAACAACACAAATGAAACGACACAAGTGAAACGGTAACCATACAAGTGAAACGACACAAGTGAAACAACACATGTGAAACGACACAAGTGAAACATCACAAGTGAAACGACACATGTGAAACGACACAAGTTAAACGACACAAGTGAAACGGTAACAGTACAAGTGAAACGACACAAGTGAAACGGCACAAGTGAAATGACACAAGTTAAATGGCATAAGTAAAACGGTAACGATACAAGTGACACGACACAAGTGAAACGACACAAGTGAAACGACACAAGTGAAACATCACAAGTGAAACGACACAAGTGAAACGACACAAGTGAAACGGTAACAGTACAAGTGAAACGACAAAAGTGAAACAGTAGAAGTGAAACGGTACAAGTGAAACAACACAAGTAAAAAACGGTAACTGTACAAGTGAAACAGTACAAGTGAAACGACACAAGTGAAACGGTACAAGTGAAATGACAGAAGTGAAACGACACAAGTGAAACGACACAAGTGAACCGACACAAGTGAACCGACACAAGTGAACCGACACAAGTGAAACGGTACAAGTGAAACGGTACAAGTGAAACGACACAAGTGACGACACAAGTGAAACGCTACAAGTGAAACGACACAAGTGAAACGACACAAGTGAAACAGTACAAGTGAAACGGCATAAGTGAAACGACACAAGTGAAACGGTACAAGTGAATCATCACAAGTGGAACGACACATGTGAAACGACACAAGTTAAATGACAGAAGTGAAACGGTAATGGTACAAGTGAAACAACACAAGTGAAACGACACAAGTCAAACGGTACAAGTGAAACGGTACAAGTGAAATGACACAAGTGAAACGACACAAGTGAAACGACACAAGTGAAATGGTACAAGTGAAACATCACAAGTGAAACGACACAAGTGAAACGACACAAGTGAAACGACACAAGTGAAATGGTACAAGTGAAACATCACAAGTGAAACGACACATGTGAAACGACACAAGTTAAACGACACAAGTGAAACGGTAATGGTACAAGTGAAACGACACAAGTGAAACGTACAAGTGAAATGGTACAAGTGAAATGACACATGTGAAAGGACAGAAGTGAAACGATAGAAGTGAAACATCACAAGTGAAACGATACAAGTGAAACGACACATGTGAAACGACAGAAGTGAAACGAAACAAGTGAAACGATACAAGTGAAAGGACACAAGTGAAACAGTAACGATACAAGTGAAACATCACAAGTGAAACGACACAAGTGAAACAGTAACGATACAAGTGAAACATCACAAGTGAAATGACAGAAGTGAAACGGTACAAGTGAAACGGTACAAGTGAAATGACACAAGTGAAACGACACAAGTGAAACGACAGAAGTGAAACGGCACAAGTGAAACGGCACAAGTGAAACGCCACAAGTGAAACATTACAAGTGAAACGGTAACGATACAATTGAAATTACAGAAGTGAAACGACAGAAGTGAAACGGTACAAGTGAAACGACACAAGTGAAACGGTAACGATACAAGTGAAACGACAAAAGTGAAACAACACAAATGAAACGACACAAGTGAAACGGTAACCATACAAGTGAAACGACAGAAGTGAAACATCACAAGTGAAACAGTACAAGTGAAACGGCATAAGTGAAACGACACAAGTGAAACGGTACAAGTGAATCATCACAAGTGGAACGACACATGTGAAACGACACAAGTTAAACGACACAAGTGAAACGGTAATGGCACAAGAGAAACAACACAAGTGAAACGTACAAGTGAAATGGTACAAGTGAAACGACACATGTGAAACGACACAAGTCAAACGGTACAAGTGAAACGGTACAAGTGAAATGACACAAGTGAAACGACACAAGTGAAATGGTACAAGTGAAACATCACAAGTGAAACGACACATGTGAAACGACACAAGTTAAACGACACAAGTGAAACGGTAATGGTACAAGTGAAACGACACAAGTGAAACGTACAAGTGAAATGGTACAAGTGAAATGACACATGTGAAATGACAGAAGTGAAACGATAGAAGTGAAACATCACAAGTGAAACGATACAAGTGAAACGACACATGTGAAACGACACAAGTGAAACGACACAAGTGAAACGATACAAGTGAAAGGACACAAGTGAAACAGTAACGATACAAGTGAAACATCACAAGTGAAACGACACAAGTGAAACAGTAACGATACAAGTGAAACATCACAAGTGAAATGACAGAAGTGAAACGGTACAAGTGAAACGGTACAAGTGAAATGACACAAGTGAAACGACACAAGTGAAACGACAGAAGTGAAACGGCACAAGTGAAACGCCACAAGTGAAACGACACAAGTGAAACGGTAACGATACAAGTGAAACGACAAAAGTGAAACAACACAAATGAAACGACACAAGTGAAACGGTAACCATACAAGTGAAACGACACAAGTGAAACATCACAAGTGAAACAACACATGTGAAACGACACAAGTGAAACGACACAAGTGAAATGGTAATGGTACAAGTGAAACGACACAAGTGAAACGTACAAGTGAAATAGTACAAGTGAAACGACACAAGTGAAATGATACAAGTGAAACGGTAACCATATAAGTGAAATGACACAAGTGAAACATCACAAGTGAAACGGTACAAGTGAAACGATACAAGTGAAACGACACAAGTGAAACAGTAATGGTACAAGTGAAACGACAAATGTGAAACGACACAAGTGAAACAGTAATGGTACAAGTGAAATGACACAATTGAAATGGTAATGGTACAAGTGAAACGACACAAGTGAAACGGTAACAGTACAAGTGAAACGACAATATGAAACGGCACAAGTGAAATGACACAAGTGAAATGGCATAAATAAAACGGTAACGATACAAGTGAAACGACAAAAGTGAAACGACAAAAGTGAAACGGTAACGATACAAGTGAAACGACACATGTGAAACGACACAAGTGAAACGACACAAGTGAAACGACACAAGTGAAACATCACAAGTGAAACGACACAAGTGATACGGTACAAGTGAAATGACACAAGTGAAACAGTAATGATACAAGTGAAACGACACAAGTGAAATGACACAAATGAAACATCACAAGTGAAACGACACAAGTGAAATGGTAACAGTACAAGTGATACGACAAAAGTGAAACAGTACAAGTGAAATGGTAACTGTAGAAGTGAAACAGTACAAGTGAAACGACACAAGTGAAACGACACAAGTGAAACGACACAAGTGAAACGACACAAGTGAACCGCCACAAGTGAAACGGTACAAGTGAAACGGTACAAGTGAAACGACACAAGTGACGACACAAGTGAAACATCACAAGAGAAATTACACAAGTGAAATGCTACAAGTGAAACGACACAAGTGAAACGGTACAAGTGAAACGGCATAAGTGAAATGACACAAGTGAAATGGTACAAGTGAAACATCACAAGTGAAACGACACATGTGAAACGACACAAGTTAAACGACACAAGTGAAACGGTAATGGTACAAGTGAAACGACACAAGTGAAACGTACAAGTGAAATGGTACAAGTGAAACGACATGTGAAATGACAGAAGTGAAACGATACAAGTGAAACATCACAAGTGAAACGATACAAGTGAAACGATACAAGTGAAACGATACAAGTGAAACGACACATGTGAAACGACAGAAGTGAAAGGACACAAGTGAAACGATACAAGTGAAAGGACACAAGTGAAACAGTAACGATACAAGTGAAACATCACAAGTGAAACGACACAAGTGAAACAGTAACGATACAAGTGAAACATCACAAGTGAAATGACAGAAGTGAAACGGTACAAGTGAAACGGTACAAGTGAAATGACACAAGTGAAACGACACAAGTGAAACGACACAAGTGAAACAACACAAGTGAAACGGCACAAGTGAAACGCCACAAGTGAAACATTACAAGTGAAACGGTAACGATACAATTGAAATTACAGAAGTGAAACGACAGAAGTGAAACGGTACAAGTGAAACGACACAAGTGAAACATCACAAGTGAAACAACACATGTGAAACGACACAAGTGAAACGACACAAGTGAAATGGTAATGGTACAAGTGAAACGACACAAGTGAAACGTACAAGTGAAATGGTACAAGTCAAACGACACAAGTGAAATGATACAAGTGAAACGGTAACCATATAAGTGAAATGACACAAGTGAAACATCACAAGTGAAACAGTACAAGTGAAACGATACAAGTGAAACGACACAAGTGAAACAGTAATGGTACAAGTGAAACGACAAAGGTGAAACGACACAAGTGAAACAGTAATGGTACAAGTGAAATGACACAATTGAAATGGTAATGGTACAAGTGAAACGACACAAGTGAAACGGTAACAGTACAAGTGAAACGACAAAAGTGAAACGGCACAAGTGAAATGACACAAGTGAAATAGCATAAGTAAAACGGTAACGACACAAGTGAAACGACACAAGTGAAACCACACAAGTGAAACCACACAAGTGAAACGGTAACGATACAAGTGAAACGACACATGTGAAACGACACAAGTGAAACGACACAAGTGAAACAACACAAGTGAAACGACACAAGTGAAACGACACAAGTGAAACACCACAAGTGAAACGACACAAGTGTAACGGTACAAGTGAAATGACACAAGTGAAACAGTAATGATACAAGTGAAACGACACAAGTGAAATGACACAAATGAAACATCACAAGTGAAACGACACAAGTGAAACGGTAACAGTACAAGTGATACGACAAAAGTGAAACAGTACAAGTGAAACGACACAAGTGAAACGGTAACCATACAAGTGAAACGACACAAGTGAAACATCACAAGTGAAACAACACATGTGACACGACACAAGTGAAACGACACAAGTGAAATGGTAATGGTACAAGTGAAACGACAGAAGTGAAACGTACAAGTGAAATGGTACAAGTGAAACAACACAAGTGAAATGATACAAGTGAAACGATAACCATATAAGTGAAATGACACAAGTGAAACATCACAAGTGAAACAGTACAAGTGAAACGATACAAGTGAAACGACACAAGTGAAACAGTAATGGTACAAGTGAAACGACAAAGGTGAAACGACACAAGTGAAACAGTAATGGTACAAGTGAAATGACACAATTGAAATGGTAATGGTACAAGTGAAACGACACAAGTGAAACGGTAACAGGTGAAACGACACAAGTGAAACATCACAAGTGAAACAACACATGTGAAACGACACAAGTGAAACGACACAAGTGAAATGGTAATGGTACAAGTGAAACGACACAAGTGAAACGTACAAGTGAAATGGTACAAGTGAAATGACACAATTGAAATGGTAATGGTACAAACGGTAACCATATAAGTGAAATGACACAAGTGAAACATCACAAGTGAAACAGTACAAGTGAAACGATACAAGTGAAACGACACAAGTGAAACAGTAATGGTACAAGTGAAACGACAAAGGTGAAACGACACAAGTGAAACAGTAATGGTACAAGTGAAATGACACAATTGAAATGGTAATGGTACAAGTGAAACGACACAAGTGAAACGGTAACAGTACAAGTGAAACGACAAAAGTGAAACGGCACAAGTGAAATGACACAAGTGAAATAGCATAAGTAAAACGGTAACGACACAAGTGAAACGACACAAGTGAAACCACACAAGTGAAACCACACAAGTGAAACCACACAAGTGAAACGGTAACGATACAAGTGAAACGACACATGTGAAACGACACAAGTGAAACGACACAAGTGAAACAACACAAGTGAAACGACACAAGTGAAACGACACAAGTGAAACGACACAAGTGAAACACCACAAGTGAAACGACACAAGTGTAACGGTACAAGTGAAATGACACAAGTGAAACAGTAATGATACAAGTGAAACGACACAAGTGAAATGACACAAATGAAACATCACAAGTGAAACGACACAAGTGAAACGGTAACAGTACAAGTGATACGACAAAAGTGAAACAGTACAAGTGAAACGACACAAGTGAAACGGTAACCATACAAGTGAAACGACACAAGTGAAACATCACAAGTGAAACAACACATGTGACACGACACAAGTGAAACGACACAAGTGAAATGGTAATGGTACAAGTGAAACGACAGAAGTGAAACGTACAAGTGAAATGGTACAAGTGAAACAACACAAGTGAAATGATACAAGTGAAACGGTAACCATATAAGTGAAATGACAGAGGTGAAACATCACAAGTGAAACGGTACAAGTGAAACGATACAAGTGAAACGACACAAGTGAAACAGTAATGGTACAAGTGAAACGACAAATGTGAAACAACACAAGTGAAACAGTAATGGTACAAGTGAAATGACACAATTGAAATGGTAATGGTACAAACGGTAACCATATAAGTGAAACGACACAAGTGAAACGACACAAGTGAAACAACACAAGTGAAACGACACAAGTGAAACGACACAAGTGAAACACCACAAGTGAAACGACACAAGTGTAACGGTACAAGTGAAATGACACAAGTGAAACATTAATGATACAAGTGAAACGACACAAGTGAAATGACACAAATGAAACATCACAAGTGAAACGACACAAGTGAAACGGTAACAGTACAAGTGATACGACAAAAGTGAAACAGTACAAGTGAAACGACACAAGTGAAACGGTAACCATACAAGTGAAACGACACAAGTGAAACATCACAAGTGAAACAACACATGTGACACGACACAAGTGAAACGACACAAGTGAAATGGTAATGGTACAAGTGAAACGACAGAAGTGAAACGTACAAGTGAAATGGTACAAGTGAAACAACACAAGTGAAATGATACAAGTGAAACGGTAACCATATAAGTGAAATGACAGAGGTGAAACATCACAAGTGAAACGGTACAAGTGAAATGATACAAGTGAAACGACACAAGTGAAACAGTAATGGTACAAGTGAAACGACAAATGTGAAACGACACAAGTGAAACAGTAATGGTACAAGTGAAATGACACAATTGAAATGGTAATGGTACAAACGGTAACCATATAAGTGAAATGACACAAGTGAAACATCACAAGTGAAACAGTACAAGTGAAACGATACAAGTGAAACGACACAAGTGAAACACCACAAGTGAAACGACACAAGTGTAACGGTACAAGTGAAATGACACAAGTGAAACAGTAATGATACAAGTGAAACGACACAAGTGAAATGACACAAATGAAACATCACAAGTGAAACGACACAAGTGAAACGGTAACAGTACAAGTGATACGACAAAAGTGAAACAGTACAAGTGAAACGACACAAGTGAAACGGTAACCATACAAGTGAAACGACACAAGTGAAACATCACAAGTGAAACAACACATGTGACACGACACAAGTGAAACGACACAAGTGAAATGGTAATGGTACAAGTGAAACGACAGAAGTGAAACGTACAAGTGAAATGGTACAAGTGAAACAACACAAGTGAAATGATACAAGTGAAACGGTAACCATATAAGTGAAATGACAGAGGTGAAACATCACAAGTGAAACGGTACAAGTGAAACGATACAAGTGAAACGATACAAGTGAAACGACACAAGTGAAACAGTAATGGTACAAGTAAAACGACAAATGTGAAACGACACAAGTGAAACAGTAATGGTACAAGTGAAATGACACAATTGAAATGGTAATGGTACAAGTGAAACGACACAAGTGAAACGGTAACAGTACAAGTGAAACGACAAAAGTGAAACGGCACAAGTGAAATGACACAAGTGAAATGGCATAAGTAAAACGGTAACTGTTACAAAGGGTCAGATTAAACCGAATATATATATTTATTGCTTGATATCCCTTGTATAATATTTGTATATCGTTTGATATCCCTTGTATATTATTTGTATATATACACGGAATATCCCTTTACCTGAGTACAAACCAGAGTAATATTCGCTCTCCTATTGGACAGCGACCCCTAGGCGCCAACGGCCAAGCCCCCAACGGCAAGTTCAAAGGCAACTCCGGGCATGTCTCAACATGTCCAGAGTCTGCGCAGTAATACGAGACAGAACTGAGGTTGGCACTAGATAATTCACCTTACGTATAAATACGGCGCAGGTGTACACAGCAGCACTTGTTCAGTTCAAACCTTGATGCCTTCACCACGAGACAACGTGCAGTGAAGTGAGCCACTTTGCCTCTAAATAGAGCCTTAAGAACCGCGTGCGAATAGATTGCTAAAGTGTCAGAGTTTAACGCAGTAACGTTGAGTGCGACTTAATCTAATGTGAAGTAATAGTCTATCATTTATAGTGTATCGTGCGGCTACAGTTCTTCAGTGACCAGCATTACCACCGGTTCGTCGTGTATATAGCTAGTGCACTTATCCAGGCTGGGCGGCCTAAACTCGTGCCCCCACCCGAGGAGTCCTAGACGAGAACCGTTGGATATGTACACCGGAGAACCTACACCGGCGACTGCAGAACCATTTCTGGTTGGATTATATTGCTTTGGGACCGTGACCGCTGGAGCAGAGAACCGTCGATCCCACTGTCGTTTGGGATCTACCCCTGTGAGGATCATCACTCGAGCCCGCCTCTAGGAAGAGGCTGGCTAGCTGTCTTCCATGCTGTCGAGCATACTGGATTATAGCTGTTGCTTTGTCTGCTGATCAAGGGAGTACATGCACTGGCTCCTGTATCTGGAGCCTCGTTATTCCTCGTTGACCCAGACTTTGTACCCGAACATTCCTCTACCCCTGCCAGCCTTACACCCGGAGGGAACCCCCCAGTGTCTCCAGCTGGTACTAGTGTGCCCTATGTAATTGCTATACCACAGGTGGCCTCAGTTTAGACCCATCCTAGTATTCATACTATTCTCATTGACTTACGCTCTTGACTGACTTTACGCATGTTCTTCGCCATACAAGCGCGAGCCTAATTCTCAATCTGTAACCTAACGTTGCTTAATAATAATAACTACCCTCCAAATAGAACTTTATGTGTCAATGCCATATTCTTGTGTGGGTGTTCACCATATAAATTCATGTACTGTATGGCCAGTAATTAAAGTACATAACTAGTAGTGGTTTAATATATCATACTCTTTAATACAGTCAGGGAATTGTACCCGTCAGTTACAGTAACGATACAAGTGAAACGACACAAGTGAAACGACACAAGTGAAACGACACAAGTTAAACGGTAACGTTACAAGTGAAACGACACATGTGAAACGACACAAGTGAAACGACACAAGTGAAACGACACAAGTGAAACATCACAAGTGAAATGACACAAGTGAAACGGTACAAGTGAAATGACACAAGTGAAACAGTAATGATACAAGTGAAACAACACAAGTGAAATGACACAAATGAAACATCACACGTGAAACGACACAAGTGAAACAGTAACAGTACAAGTGATACGACAAAAGTGAAACAGTACAAGTGAAATGGTACAAGTGAAACGACACAAGTGAAACGGTAACTTTAGAAGTGAAACGACAAAAGTGAAACAGTACAAGTGAAACGACACAAGTGAAACGACACAAGTGAAACGGTACAAGTGAAACGACACAAGTGAAACGACACAAGTGAAACGACACAAGTGAACCGCCACAAGTGAAACGGTACAAGTGAAACGGTACAAGTGAAACGACACAAGTGACGACACAAGTGAAACATCACAAGTGAAACTACACAAGTGAAATGCTACAAGTGAAACGACACAAGTGAAACGGTACAAGTGAAACGGCATAAGTGAAACGACACAAGTGAAACCGTACAAGTGAAACGACACAAGTGAAACGACATAAGTGAAACGATACAAGTGAAATGGTAGAAGTGAAACGGCATAAGTGAAACGACACAAGTGAAACGGTACAAGTAAAACGACAGAAGTGAAACAGTAATGGTACAAGTGAAACGACACAAATTAAACGGTACAAGTGAAATGACACAAGTGAAACAACACAAGTAAAATGGTAACGATACAAGTGAAACGACGCAAGTGAAACGACACAAGTGAAACAACACAAGTGAAAAGACACAAGTGAAACAACACAAGTGAAACGACACAAGTGAAACGACCGCGTTGCAACGACATGAGTTTGGTCACTCGGGAAGACTTACATTTACATTTACATTTAGTCATTTAGCTGACACTTTTATCCAAAGCGACTTACAAGTTCTGTACGACAAGTCATCAGAAAGGGTACAACTCTATCAGCTGAGTAACAATGTTCATCAAAGTGTTGCATGTTACATTGTAGATTAGTTTATTAGGACAAGTGCATGGCAGTAAGGTTAGTTAGGGTTAGAGTTTTTTAATATTTTTTTAATATTATTATTTCAGATAATGGTTGAAGAAGTGTGTCTTAAGTCGACGGCGGAAGATTGGACGGGTTTCAGCTGTCCTAACTGCGTGTATCACTTCCGCAACGGATTTAGTCGGAATTCGGTTTCCGGGTTGGCCTGATTGGCCGTGACGGCCACGTGACACGCCGTGGCACGGCCCCCGCGGCAGCGGCAGCAGCGTTGCCGCTGCGCCCTGCTGTGGCGACGCTCGCGGGAAGCAAGAATCACTTTTCAACGCGAAATAACATATAACGTTACAGCGTACAGTTTCTCGTTAATCAGTCAGGCGTCAGCCTCCACTGATGTACAGTGACGCGTGACGCCAATCTGGTAGTTGGTTTATGACGTTAATTAATAATAAACACTGTTAGGACTTTTAATAATAAACACTGTTAGGACTATCTGACTCTTAATAATAAACACTGTTAGGGCTCTTATTTCATACTTATCTTGTCTAGCACAGTCTCTAACAGTAACAGTAAGAAGCATTTTGGATACAAGTATTATGACAACAATGTATGCCTTTCAAATGTTAAATGATAAATGATTAAATGATACACACTGAAATCTACGCTCTCTCATCCTGCTTTCCACAACGCGACAATATTATTATATATTGTCTCGTTGTGGAAAGCAGGATAAGAGAGCGTAGATTTCAGTGTGTATCATTTAATCATTTATCATTTAACATTTGAAAGGCATACATTGTTGTCATAATACTTTTATCCAAAATGCTTCTTACTGTTACTGTTAGAGACTGTGCTAGACAAGATAAGTATGAAATAAGAGCCCTAACAGTGTTTATTATTAAGAGTCAGATAGTCCTAACAGTGTTTATTAGTAAGAGTCAGATAGTCCTAACAGTGTTTATTATTAAGAGTCAGATAGTCCTAACAGTGTTTATTATTAAGAGTCCTAACAGTGTTTATTATTAATTAACGTCATAAACCAACGCGAGCGTCGCCACAGCAGGGCGCAGCGGCAACGCTGCTGCCGCTGCCGCGGGGGGCGTGCCACGGCGTGTCACGTGGCCGTCGCGGCCAATCAGGCCAACCCGGAAACCGAATTCCGACTAAATCCGTTGCGGAAGTGATACACACGTCCTAACTGGGGTGGGTAGTTCATTCCACCATTGTGGGGCAAGGACTGAGAATAGGCAGCATCTCTTTGATGACCCTCCCAGGGCTTGGATAGGAGTAGGTCTGAGGCGGCCAGAAGATGCAGAGCGTAGGGGTCTTGAGGGTGTGTAGTTAGAGACCATTGACCGGAGGTAGGCGGGAGCGGTTCCCTTTGCCACACAGTATGCTAGGTCGAGGGCCTTGAAGCGGATACGTGCAGCAATGGGGAGCCAGTGCAGGTCCCGAAGAGGTGGGGTGACATGGGCCGACTTCGGTAGGTTTGAGATCAGGCGGGCCGCTGCGTTCTGAATGAGTTGAAGAGGCTTGGTGGCAGTGGCCGGGAGGCCAGCGAGCAGTGCGTTGCAGTAGTCAAGGCGGGAGATGACTGTTGATTGGACGAGGAGTTGGGTGGCTTCTTTTGTCAGGAAGGGGCGGATCCTTCTGACGTTGCTCAGGAGGAATCTGCAGCTTCTTGTTGTCGCTGCGATGTGAGCAGAGAAGTTCAACTGGTCGTCGAGGACAACACCAAGGTTCTTGGCGGTCGGGGACGCGGTCACAGCTGCATTCTCGACTGTGATGGAAAGGTCAGTCAGGGGGGAGGATTTGGCCGGCAGGTGGAGCAATTCTGTTTTGCTTACGTTCAGTTTGAGGTGGTTGGTCGTCATCCAGGCGGAGATGTCGGACAGACAGGCCGAGATCCGATCAGAGACGTGGATATCTGAGGGAGGGAATGAGAGGAAGAGTTGAGTATCATCGGCATAACAATGATACGAGAAGCCATGAGACGTGATAATGTTACCCAGTGATTTAGTGTAGAGGGAGAAGAGAAGGGGTCCTAGGACCGAGCCCTGGGGGACACCCGTCCGCAGGGGGCGGGTGGCCGATAGGGTCCCTCTCCATGACACTTGGTAGGAGCGGTCATTGAGGCATGACGTCAGCCATGTCAGCGCAGAGCCAGCCACTCCCATTCCTGCGAGGGCCGCGAGGAGGATCTGATGGTTGACTGTGTCGAAGGCTGCAGATAGATCTAGGAGAATCAGGACAGAGGAGAGGCCTTTCGCTTTTGCTAAGTGAAGTGCCTCTGTGACCGCAATGAGGGCCGTTTCTGTGGAGGGGCCAGTCCGGAAGCTTACCTGGAAGAGGTCAAGGTCCTGGCGGGATGGTGCCAGGAGAACAGCCTCTCCCTGAACGTCAGCAAAACAAAGGAGATTATTGTGGAGTTCAGGAGGTTGGGGGTCAAGGACTACAGCCCCCTCAGCATCGACGGGGCACCGGTTGAGAGAGTGAACAGCTTTAAGTACCTTGGAGCCCACATATCCTAGGACTTGACATGGACCACACACATTGACAGTGTTGTGAAGAAGGCACGACAACGCCTCTACTTCCTCAGGTGCCTAAGGAAGTTCCAAGTCAGTCAGAAGATCCTTAAGAACTTCTACTCATGTACAATAGAGAGCATCCTGACTGGCAACATCACCTCCTGGTTTGGGAATAGCACTGCACAAGACCGAAGCAGACTACAAAGAGTGACACGTTCAGCCAAACGCACAATTGGAGGGGGGCTCCCCACCCTCCAGAACATTGACAACAAGCGGTGCAGGGGTAAGGCTAAGAGAATCATCAAGGACTCCAGCCACCCGAACAACTGCCTCTTTGAACTGCTGTGGTCAGGCAAGCGATACCGGAGTCTCAAGGCGAGCACAGAAAGACTCAGAAGAAGCTTCTATCCCCAGGCCATCAGGCTGCTCAACGAACAATAAACACTATACAACAACCATCAAATGCACACAGCACACACATCCACACACTCACTTTAAACAAACAACACACTGCAGCGCCCACTCCCCACACTTTAGATCACCTAAACACACTTTATATTTATTGATAAAGGATTTGCACTACAACTCGTACACCTTACTGTAAATTGTACCTAAATTGTACCTCATCCCATTTCTGCTTTGCACTATATAGTATTGTATATTAGTACACTGCATAGTATATTGTATATTATATGGTAACTCAGTTACGTCTATTCTGCATCGAACATTGTACATATGTCTATACTGAACACTGTGACCTCATTTTTTTTTCTAATTTACATGCTATACTATGTTATTTCATACTTATCTTGTCTAGCACAGTCTCTGGAGCGTAACAGTAAGAAGCATTTTGTATACAAGTATTCTGTACTTCTGTATGACAACTATTAAAGACACTTGAAACTTGAAACTTGAGACTGATTAGGGTCTAGGAGGTAATTCTGTAAGAGATAAGCAGTAAGTTGGTTAGATACCGCACGTTCAAGTGTTTTAGAAAGGAAGGAGAGAAGAGAGACAGGACGATAGTTGCCTATGACGGTGGGGTTCAGGTTTTTTTTTTATGAGGGGCGTGACTCTGGCTTGTTTTAGGGAGGTGGGAAGCACCCCCGAGTTGAGTGAGGAGTTGATGGTTGCAGTTAGGAATGGGAGGATGTCCGGTGCTATGGTCTGGAGGAGTGGGGAGGGTAGCTGGTCCAGCTGGCATGTAGTCGGACGGTTCGACGTTACCAGTGTCAGGGTCTCGGCTTCTGTAATGGGAGAGAAAGATGACAGAGTGAAGGATGAGGTTCTCGATTCAGTATTTGGAATGGGTGGGGGTTGGGAGAAGGCGCTGTGGATGTTCTCCACTTTTTCCTCAAAGAAGATTGCGAAGTCTTCGGCAGAGAAAGATGAGGGAGGATGGCGTGGGGGGGGAGTGAGGAGGGAGGACATGGTAGCATGCCGTTTGCAAAGATTCTTGGCAGAGGCCTCGATCCTATGGTGAAAGAAAGAAGCTTTGGCATTAGTAATGGTTTTTGAGAATGTTAACAAGAGGTTGTGATATGTGTTGATGTCAGCAGTGAGGTGTGACTTTCTATACTTCCTCTCAGGCGCTCTCAGGACCTGTCTTTGTTCTCTCACTGCATCCGTCAGCCATGGACTGGGTGGGGAACGGCGGGCAGGTTTCTCAACAAGGGGACAGAGCTTGTCGAAGGAGGTTGCAAGGACTGCGAGGAGGGTGGAGGTTGCTATCTCTGTGGGGAGAGCAGAGAATGTGTCACTCAGCGGTAGAGCGGATAGTATGTCAGAGGAGAGGGTGGAGGGGGATAGGGAGGGCATGAGACGTCTGAGTGAGACGGTTTGAGTTGGGGTGAAGACCTTTCGGTTAAGCATGAGAGTTAGTGAGAAGGATATGAAGGAATGGTCAGATACATGTAGGGGAGTTACCGTGGTGTTAATGATGCTGGAGTTACAGAAAAATATGAGATCCAAGGAGTTGCCTCCTTTGTGGGTGGGAGGCATGGCAGTGGGAGTCAGGTCAAACAATTGTAGGAGGGAGACCACTGGGACCGACTGAGATGAGTCAGGCAGGTTAGGTCGCCCAATAGAAGGAGAGGGGTACCACTTCCGGTAAGGAGCTTAGAAGCATGTCCAGCTCAACTGTGAAGTGATCGAGCAGACCTGGAGGGCGATAGAGTGTAACAATGGTGAGATTGAAAGGATTAGAGACAGATACTGCATGATATTCTAAAGAGGAGAGTGAAAGTTCTGGGAGTGGTGTTAAGTTTGTAGCCCATGAAGGAGATGTCATGAGGCCGGTGCCTCCACCCTTGTCGATGGCGACATGTTGACTTGATGGCATGTGGATGAAATGTATCTTCTGCATACAGGGAAGAAACAGAGGGTAATTACACCATAAATGAACTGTGGGTGGATGTTCTATTTGTGCAGGGAGACCGAGGCAGCACACACCAGATTATAGCATCTAAGAGCTGGTTCCATTATGTCCTCTGTGTCAATGATGATGGGTCTCTGTAGGGCAACCAGGAGGAGGATGTTATGGGAATGAAATAGAGCGTGACACTAATTACCTCCGTTCTCCAGACGGGTACACAACAGTGGCTGGAAATATGCTGTGGAGAAAAATACTGAGGTTACTGAAGTAACATTTAAAATAATTCTAAACATGAACTGTTTCATTGGGGGTGCAGAACGTCCTCCGAGATGGCTGTTGGTGTGTAGGCTGTGAAATTACCTGCCGCTGTGTGCGTGAATGTTCTCAGAGTAGAAGCACTTACGGTCTGGTCACGTCGACAGTAGTGCATCACTACTTGAAGTGGTCTACAATCAGCACTCCTAAAATACTTCATACATACTGTACATAACATAGAAAATGTATATCCCGGACCGTATTTTATTCGTATTCTTATTTTTATTCTTATTCGTGACTTTTGTTTTTGACTACCTAAATTACCCTCGGGATAAATAAAGTATTTCTATTCTATTCTATTCATTATCAGTTGTGATCATAGAATAATTACCAGGTAGTTCGATCAGGTTGTGACTATAGGGTTGAACACCAGGCAGTTAGATCAGGTTGTGACTATAGGGTTGAACACCAGGCAGTTAGATCAGGTTGTGACTATAGGGTTGAACACCAGGCAGTTAGATCAGGTTGTGACTATAGGGTTGAACACCAGGGACGGGGATACCAGGATTAAGGGATTTGTTGGCATAATGCGTTCCCCTTTCACAGGAATAAGCGCAAATCCGCAAAAGCTGCCACTATGTACGCACATGCATCCAAGCATGCATGCATTCACTCACACACACACACACACACACACACACACACACACACACACACACACACACACACACACACACACACACACACATACACACACGCACGCACGCACGCACGCACGCACGCACGCACGCACGCACGCACGCACGCACACACACACACACACACACACACACACACACACACACACACACACACACACACACACACACACACACACTTGACTTCCATGCCAAATACCAGCCTCCTAGGGCGAAAACAGTGGCTGCTAGAAGATAGGGACACTTTTGACTAACCAACCAACCTGGTTGATAACTGCAGGAAATGGGGTTTCAAGGATGATGAGGAGCTGTCATGAGGTCTCAGAGGGTATGAGGAGCTGTTAGGAGGTACCTTATCAGCCATGACAAGGAGCTGTTAGGAGGTATCAGACATGACGAGGAGCTGTCATGAGCTCTCAGAGGTTACGAGGAGCTGTTAGGAGGTCTCAGACATGATGAGGAGCTGTTAGGAGGTCTCAGAGGTTACGAGGAGCTGTTAGGAGGTCTCAGAGGTTACAAGGAGCTGTTAGGAGGTTTCAGACATGATGAGGAGCTGTTAGGAGGTCTCTGACTTTACAAGGAGCTGTTAGGAGGTCTCAGACATGATGGGGAGGTCTCAGACATGATGAGGAGCTGTCATGAGGTCTCAGAGGTTACGAGGAGCTGTTAGGAGGTCTCAGACATGATGAGGAGCTATTAGGAGGTCTCAGACATGATGAGGAGCTTTTAGGAGGTCTCAGACATGACAGTGAGCTGTTAGGAGGCCCCAGACATGACAAGGAGCTGTTAGGCGGTCTCAGACATGATGAGGAGCTGTTAGGATGTCTCAGGCGAGATGAGGAGCTGTTAGGAGGTCTCAGACATGACAAGGAGCTGTTATGAGGTCTCAGACATCATGAGGAGCTGTTAGGAGGTCTCAGACATGATGAGGAGCTGTTAGGAGGTCTCAGGCGAGATGAGGAGCTGTTAGGAGGTCTCAGACATGATGAGAAGCTGTTAGGATTCCGTGAGGAGCTGTTAGGAGGTCTCTGACATGATGAGGAGCTGTTAGAGGTCTCTGACATGATGAGAAGCTGTTAGGAGGTCTTGTTGAGCTGTTAGGAGGTCTCAGACATGATGATGAGCTGTTAAGAGGTCTTGAGGAGCTGTTAGGAGGTCTCAGACATGATGAGAAGCTGTTAGGAGGCTGTGAGGAGCTGTTAGGAGGTCTCTGACATGATGAGGAGCTGTTAGAGGTCTCTGACATGATGAGAAGCTGTTAGGAGGTCTTGAGGAGCTGTTAGGAGGTCTCAGACATGATGAGGAGCTGTTAGGAGGTCTTGAGGAGCTGTTAGGCGGTCTCAGACATGATGAGAAGCTGTTAGGAGGTCTTGAGGAGCTGTTAGGAGGTCTCAGAGATGATGAGGAGCTGTTAGAGGTCTCAGAAATTATGAGGAGCTGTTAGATGTCTCTGACATGATGAGGAGCTGTTAGAGGTCTCTGACATGATGAGAAGCTGTTAGGAGGTCTTGAGGAGCTGTTAGAGGTATTGATGAGCTCTTAGAGGTATCTGACATGATGATAAGCTGTTAGGAGGTATTGAGGAGCTGTTAGAGGTATCTGACATGATGATAAGCTGTTAGGAGGTATTGAGTAGCTGTTAGGAGGTATTGAGGAGCTGTTAGAGGTATTGAGGAGCTGTTAGAGGTATCTGACATGATGAGAAGCTGTTAGAAGGTCTTGAGGAGCTGTTAGAGGTATCTGACATGATGAGAAGCTGTTAGGAGGTCTTGAGGAGCTGTTAGGAGGTCTCAAACATGATGAGGAGCTGTTAGGAGGTATCAGGAGGTCTCTGACATGAGGACGAGCTGTTAGGAGAACTGTTCTGAGGTCCAATGTATAGTTGTGACCTGTGAAGGGAGGGGTCTGCAGGCATGAAAGGGTTCGGGACCTCATACTATTGAGCATAGAATTTATGGAGGAGGAAAGGCACTTTCAAATTAAATATAAAAAGACTTCCTTTTGTAGGAGCCACACAAAGGATGTGGTTGAAAAGCAAGTCTACTTGACACTAATTATACACTAATTATCCTCCGGCAGATAAGTGGGCTGTAAAATAATACACTAATTAGGTGCAGTATTTGAGGAAAACTGTGCTTGCTACATTGTGACTGAATTCAGTAGATCCTGCTGTGTCAGACACATACTTATAGGGTTTTTTTCCCGACAGAGGAGAGAAAGATCAGATGTATATAACATAATATCTGAAGGCAGACATTTCACACATTCAAACCGGTCCATATGAAGGAACCTGGACCAACAAGCCCAGAGATCACTGTGACTCTGTGTTCTAAGTTATATTTCATTCATGACTTTGCGCTCTGCGCTATTGGAACTGTCCCTTTAATCATATGCTATCATGAAAACTTTCAACCACATGTACGCTTCTCACCTGCCTGGCCACGCCCACATCCGCTCATACATAAGCGGGCCATGGCCATACTACCAGCTCTTTCCCTACTTTCACCACTGTGAAGTCCGTGTATAGCACCGCTTCAAGTTTAGTGCTTAAAGTAGTTAGTTAGTTATAGGAGCTGTGTTGGCGTTGTCTTTTGTTTCTTCTCCCTCTCACTAATGTCATTGTAACCCAGGTTTCAGATTCATAACTATTTAAGTTATAAGAACTTAAATAGTTAATGCCATTGAATAAGAACATAAATAGTTAAGGCTATTATGTAGGAACATAAGTAGTTAATATTATTGGGTACCAAGTCCCTTTGAATTACAGCATTGCCCTTTAATTTGCGTCATGACGTGAGTGAGATAGATGTCGCGAAAGCCACGTTTTGCTTTACGGCGCACGCCTTGCTTTACAGCGTCTCAACGTTACAGAGTCTCGCGCTGCGCAGATGCAGACACACATCCACGGAGACCGACACGCAGCTGAACGTTGCTGCTGCCAAAATAGGAAATAGCATGATAAAAATGATCAAACAGTTATAAAAGATTCCCCCAGTTGCAAAACCGAAGAAGCGTTGCAGTAAAGTAACTGTAGCCTGCGGTTTTGGTGAGTTAAATCAATATTGTGTGCTATTCAATTGTCGAGTGTACAAAACTGGTTAGCTTCATGCTACAAGCTAAATAACGTAGCTCATTCTTAAATGAAAACTAGGAAGGAACCATTTCAGAAGTATTTATAATTGTGTTGATATGCTGTACGTTAAGAACACGGTCTATATACATTTTGAATGTTTTTGAGAGTTTTATATGAGTGGGGAATGTTCCACATGCTAGCGCACTTTAGCCTAAATTAGCATGTGGCATATGATCCCATGTGCTGAGATAAGATAGCTTACTTTAGCTTAGCTAAAAGTAGCCTGATTGATTATTCATTCTGAAAGCAATGAAAAGATGATGAAGCGATAAAGATGACAGGCCAGGTTTTTAGGTTACCTGGCTCGATATTGGGTCCCACTCTCTTCCTCCTATACATACTCCCCCTAGGCCAGATCTTGGCAAAACACAATATCTCATTCCACTGCTTCGCCGATGACGTGCAGGTTTACCTCCCCTTAAAGCCCACCCAAGGGAAGACGTCAATAGAACCACTGCTTGACTGCCTGGCAGAAATCAAGTGCTGGATGTCCGAAAACTCCCTGACATTGAACGAAGGGAAAACCGAGGTCATTGTTTTTAATAGTGCCCCCCCGCCCCCCCTCATTGACGCACTTGGTCCCCTGGGCCCAAACCTCTCCACCTCTGTCAGGAACCTCGGGGTCATCTTCGACAGCAATTTTAAATTCGATAAACAGGTCAGCGCCGTAGTTAAAAACAGCTTTTACCACCTTAGACTCCTGGCGAAGACAAAGGCATACCTCTCCCAAAGTAACCTAGAGACGGTGATACATGCCTTTGTCACCACCCGCCTCGACTACTGCAATGCTCTGTACACGGGCATCGACAAGTCCCTCCTCCGCCGCCTACAACTGGTGCAGAACGCAGCCGCGCGCCTACTCACCAAAACAAGAAAACACGAACACATCAGCCCAGTTTTGGCCTCGCTCCACTGGCTGCCTGTTAGCTTCAGGATCGATTTTAAATTAGCACTAAATGTTTTTAAATCATTAAATGGCACGGCTCCCTCCTATCTGTCCGAGCTCCTGCACCGCCACACCCCCCACCGATCCCTCAGATCAGCTGACCAGATGCTATTGGTGGTACCCAGAACCAGGCTCAAGACTAGGGGAGACAGAGCTTTCTCCACCGCAGCGCCTAGATTGTGGAACAGCCTCCCCCTCAGCGTACGGACTGCCCAGACCGTACAGGCTTTTAAATCACTCTTGAAAACCTACCTGTTCTCCTTGGCCTTCCCCCCTACTTAACCACCACCAGACCCCTGGCCCTTCTATCCTCTTTGTTTTACTGTGTCCTACCAGTTTTTATTACTTTCATTGCTTTATTATGTTTTTAATCCTATATCTTGCAACATATTGTTTTGTTTTTGTTGCTTTCATTGCTTTGCTATGTTTTTCTTTCTTTCTTTTAATCTTATACCTTGCCTCACACTATTTGTTTTTATCAACTTGCTTGTGAAGCACTTTGGTGTCAGCTGCCGCTGCCTGGAAATGTGCTATACAAATAAAACGGACTTGACTTGACTTGACTTACCCCAGCACCCCGTTCCACCCTGGAAGCAATTCCAGACCACCTCCATCACCACATGTGCCCACGAGGGGACGAGGCGGTGTGCCGGACGATACAACATGGCGAGCCAACCCACTGAACCTCTGATATAGCTCAAGGCTAATGCCAGCCTGATTCGAATACCCATGTTGCCCAACTCCTGTTACCTCAACAGTCCAGTAGGATTGAACTGACTGAACTTGAATCATAAGAACTTCCACGGATTGAACTAACCTGAACACAAGGACAATCCAAGGGCTTGACCTCCACTGGCGTTTCACATTCGGGGAGTGCGCGCCGCTGGGCAGTTCTCCCGCCAGCGTTGCGCTCCGACTGTGCCGCTGGATACTGTTGCCGCGAGAGGCAGTCGGCCGGCTGTCTCTCTAGGTGGGTGGTGTCTTGCGACGCGGGCCTCAGATGTGTCAGTTGTGCGGGGTCGGCTGCGCAGGCTTGCGGCCCCGCAGAACAGCCGGCTCCAAGCGAGGGTTCCTCTGTTGCCTTTCCATCATGGGATGGAGGGGACGAGGGGTTCTTGTTTGACGCCCCACGAAAACAGAGGCTTTGTTTTCCTGGGAGCCCTGAGTCCGAGTCTGGGTTTGAGTCCCAAGTCTCTGAGGAGGGATGCCCTCTGCCAGCCGCACTGGATGTTGGCCCCCACCTTTCAAGAAGAAAGTGGGCTGGTCTCCCGGCGCGAGGGGTGCAAGCTTGCGTGTTTTTTAGCCCGAGCTCAAGGCGGCAACAGCCCACATAAAACGGGGCTTGCTGCCAACGCCACTGTATCTCTGGGAACGCCGTCCTGTGAGGGAGATGGGTGTTGTCTGCCCCCTTTTTTCTTTGGGCTAAAGAAGAGGCAGTCGGCTGTCTGAAGTGATCAGGCCTGCATAGCTATTCCTGACATTACACAGCTTCAGTAGTAGCCGGTAGCTAACAGTGGGCCCGTGAGAGCTAGCCGTTAGCTTTCTACTGCGTTAGCCGGTAGCTATCGGTGGGCCAGTAAGTGCTAGCTGTTAGCCGGTAGCTGGCCGTTGGTCAGAGCCGACGGTGGGCCTGTGAAGGCTAACCGTTAGCTTGGTGCTAACCGTCAGCCTGGAGTTAGCCGTTAGCTTGTGCTAACCGTTGGCGTTAGCCATGGGGAGGTAGCGGGCCCTGAACACTCTGATTCCGCGTCATCTCTGGCAGAAGATGTCGTCAGCCTGCACCACGGCCGGCCGCAGGATGTGGGCGAAACGCCGGAGCGAGACTCCAGCCGTCGCCACTTCTGGCCCCAGCCATCGTTGTGGCCATTCATCCTGCGTCCGGGGGTAAGGTAGGACACGTTACGCTATGCCCCACTCCACCTTACAGGCATATGGCCAAGAGTGTCATTTAAATAGCGCATCGCGCCGGCGCAGAGACAGCTTACCTGTCCAGAGTCACAACGCACGTTCCAAAGTGTGTCCACTAGGCGGCACCAGACAATCACTAACGCTTGCAATAAATGTCACTTATGATAGTAATAATAATAATAATGAACTCTTTGTGGAAAAACGTCGGATTATTCTCCATCTCCCACTTAGTTTTCTGACCGTAAGGCTCATAAAACTACCCAAACTATACAAATCGGTACAAATGGATCTATATTATTTTACAGGGAAACAAAATAACTAACTTATGTCCCATTTATGGTGGTAGCTCAACGGCGTCCGTGAAAACTATGCAAGTTATCTCGGCAACGGGCGATTCTCGACGTCCTCAATCGTGCCAGAAACAGGCGACTTTCGTTGTCCTTCTTTGTGCCACAAACAGGCGACTTTCGACATCCTTCTTTGTGCCAGAAACAGGCGACTTTCGACGTTCCTCTTTGTGCCAGAAACAGGCGACTTTCGACGCCCTTCTTTGTGCCAGAAACAGGCGATTTTCGACGTCCTTCTTTGTGCCAGAAACAGGCGACTTTCGACGTCCTTCTTTGGTCATTGTTCCTCGAATGGTAGAAGTACCACCAACCTCCTAACGTCCCTGTGGAGGACGGGTGTGGGGCACACCCCGACGTGACGGTCACGTTTGGGATGGCCGACGGTGACGGGAAGGCTATGGCAAGTTCTTACTTCCACATCTCTGATAACACCCTTCGAGTCAGGGTGCGTCTTTATCACTCGGCCCAGTCGAAACTGGCCTCTGAGTGCGTTCTGGTCCGCAAGCCAGACCAGGTCTCCTTCTGCGGCATTCCTAGGGGGAATGTGCCATTTCTTCCGGACAAAGAGTTCTGGTCCTGCCAGCTGGCTCCATCGTCTCCAGAACTTGTCCACTTCAATCTGGATTGCTCTCAGATGGACAAAGGGGTACCTAGCGGACTCAAAACCTCTGGGGTCTCCACAGGGCTTTGCACGTCCCAGTAGGAGAGTGTTGGGTGTGATGACCTCAATGGTGCGATCCCGAAGTTGGGCATTGGCGCCAATAGGCCTCTCATTGGATAGATTGGCAGCTAGGTATAGGAGGGTTTGGAACTCCAGGGCCGTAAGGCTCCCTTCTTCACCTAAGCTGCTCAGTGCTCTCTTTAATACTCGCAGAGCTGCTTCAGCGGGGTGGAACACCCAAGTCCAATCTGTTCCAGACTCTGCGGCTTTCTTCTGTACCTTGTTATTGTCGATATTTGCTAGGAACTTGTAAAGTTCTTCCAGCGCTGGCTTTGCTCCCACGAAGTTAGTCCCCTTATCGGACCAAAGCTTCCTGGGATGGCCTCTCAATGCAGTGAAGCGTTGGAATGTCTTCAGGAAACCTTCGGTTGAGAGGTCTTCCACTATGTCGGCATGTATCGCTCTGGACGCCATGCAGCAGAAGACTACGCCCCAGGCCTTCTTGCTTGTTCTCTTTTTCACCACGTATTTGATCGTGTAGGGACCAAAGAGGTCTAATGTTGTATACTCGAATGGCACGGCCGGCTCTGTGCGCTCCGGGGGGAGTTCGCTCATGACTTGACGGCACATTTCCGCCTTGTTCTTTCGGCAGTGTATGCATGAGTCAATCACACTTCGAGTGACTGTTGGCCCTTGCACAATCCAGGCCTTGTCTCTCATGCGCAAGAGGCTTCCAGCAATGCCCTCATGGTTTGCCCTGTGGGCTTCCTCTGCCAGGAGGATGCTGACCCATTCCCTGTAGGGAAGTAAGGGCACTCCAGGCCATTCCTTGGCCATGGCTTGAACTCTGCCGTGGCACAGTAAGAGTTTGGAGTCCTCATCTTTTTGGACCACAAGTCTGTCTAGTGTGGTTACGGGGAACTCTGCGCCTTCCTGTGCGACCAGGCATAGTTTGTTGAATGCGTTTCGAAGTCCGTCCACTGTCAATGCCTCCCACTTTACTAGTGTACGGGTTGGCAAATGGGTTTTTGTTGTCGGGGCCCTCCGGGATTTTACTGTCGTCCAGAATTTTAGTGCCCTTCTGGTGAAGCCGACGACGCAGCAGAGTGTCTTAAGCGAACTGTATCTTTTCGGGTCTATCTGGCCTATGAGAGCCCCGCCCCAAAGTCTGTCAGAGGTTCTGTTTGGCGAGACTGACATCCGGCAAACTTTGTGGTGCGCCGGCCTCTTTCATGGCTGTTGTATTTTCTTCCCCTGAGCTGGCAGGGGAAGGCATCGTCTTTGCTTATGCTCTCATGTTAGCAACTGTGAAGGCTTTTCTTTGAAGCCTGCTCACTGCGTCTCTCGCAGCGGTAGCTACCTCTGAGGCTGATTTCTTTGGCCATTCCTCTTCGGGGTTGGCGAGGAAATCAGGGCTGCGTTGCCAAGCAGAGTCCTCTCCGAGTAGCTCTGGGGAGCAGCGGCCTCTTGTGACCAGGTCAGCGATGTTGCGTTCTCCAGGTATCCACCACCAGTCAGCTACGGGACCAGCCTTCTGGATCTCTCCGACCTGATTCGTGAACAATGTTTGGAATCCATAGCTTTCTCTTTGGATGGCACCTAGCACCGTCTGACTGTCGACTAAGTGGAACCATCTCTCTACTTTGATTTTTCCATGTTTAAGTATGTAGTTTTTTAGGCGGGATGCGAACACCGCCCCACACATTTCCGCTTTCACTGGGTCACCTCTAAGGTCAAGAGGCGCCAGTTTCGCTTTTGACTCCACTAGCCGGGCGACTGCTCCCTCGGACGTCTCCCACCGCAGATATAGCACCGCGCCATAGGAATCACAGCTCCCGTCTGAGAACGTGATCCCCCATGGCTTGCCCAACCAGCCGGCGGGCGTGATACTTCTAGGGAATGTGATGCAGCTCAGGCGAGCGTATTCTTCAAACAGCTCCTCTCTCTGAGCTCCTCTGATAGTGGCTGGTCCCAAGTGTCCTTGGTCATCTTGCTCAAGTGACTCACGTACCATACTGCTCCGATCCATTGGTCCATCATGGACCTAGTTAGCTTCACCACAGCTCCTCTTTCCACCATTTCGTGGATTTGCCTGGTATAGGCCTCCTTCCATGAGGGGTCTTTCTCGAGGTGCCTCTCCGTCCTGAGGAAGGTTGACTCCACAGCTCTGCGGTTGTTAGGGAGTGATGCTGGTCGCTCCTTCCAGGGGTACTTTGCATCCCAGTGAGAGTCCCCACAGTGCGAGTCCTTCTCCCTGAAGGTCAAGCCTACCTTGATGGTCTCTAGCACCCTCTCTTCAGCCAGTGTCATCTCCTTTCCTCCAGGCGGACAGTTACTGCAGTGACAACCTCCACAGACGGGGTCACAGGCTGCTCCTATGCTGTCCCATTTCAGCCAGTCGAAGACTTCCTTGTTGCTTGCAGCGGTTACTCCTTCTTTTATGCTTTTCCTCTCGGTTAAGTCCACTGCGAGGTGTTTGCATTCTCTAACAGCTGTCGTTCCCATGGAGCGTGCGAAGTGGGTTAATGAATGATGTGTGGTAATTTCTACCTCTTCAAAGAGGTCCGGATGCGCACCGCTCACAGTTTTGCCCAGTGGGCCGTCCCATAGCACTAGATCACCGCCTCTCTCCATTCTTTGTGGGGCCAAGCGACCTTCTCGGGTGCAGATTAATGGTTTCAGGCCGGGTCAATTCTCCTGGCTTGACATATGGGAAAAACAGTTCTAATTTCTTCGAGTCCACTATTCGGTCTACTTTGGCGATGTCCTCAAGGCCGTAGCAGAGCATTTCGTGGGACCTCAAGGTCCCCTTCGAGGTCCATACTTTTATTGCCACCACATACCTCTTGGTATCGACTCTGACTGCCATCTTCCCAACACCGTACACGACCAGTGTGATTGGCTTGCCGGTCAGCCCGAGTCTCTTGGCGGCTCTGTGAGTGATATAGTTGGTGTTGGAGGCGAGGTCAATCAACGCTCCAACACAGTGTCCTCCTCTCGTCGTGACATCCATGAGCATCATGAGGACTGGGTATTCTTTTATGCCGCTTTTGTCCAACAGGCTCTTGCTGGTGCACACTTTGGAGGTGATTTTTTTCGTGAAGGCCTTTTTCAATGCTTCCATTTGGAGCGTTGACAATTTCAACTCCGTGACAACCTTCTCTTGCTCAGCCGTAAAGCCTCTGAGCCCTTTGTTAGCACTGGGCTCATTGGTTGTTTCGCTCCTGCCCTGTGTTTTGGAACAGAGGAAAAAATGATGATTGACAGGGCCGCCCCCCTTCACACACTCATCCTTCTTGCAGAGGAATCTCTTCTCGCATAGGCTGTTGGCCCTGTGATAAGCGAGGCATTTGGCGCATGCTCCTGCTTTCTTCACCTGGGCTCTCTTCTCAGACAGTTTAGCCTTCTTGAAGGCCGGGCAGAAGTACAGTCTCTTTCCATGTGCCTCTTCTCCACACATGGTGCAGGAGTCCCTCCGGGGCTCTCTTCTGACTTCGCTCGCTGTCGTTCTGGTGAATGACCGTCGGTCACCTCCTCTGTCACTCAGCCTCTCACGCTGGGTTGGTCTATCGCCAGCGTGGGTGGTTCCGATCTCCAGCTGTGCTAGCCTCTCGAGGATCCTTTCCTGTCCTTTCAGGAATGACAAGAGCCTGTCAAAGTAGCTTCTGGGCGTGACGCCATTTGCGGGGTCACGCTCGTAGGAGATCCACTTCTCTCTCATGCCTATAGGCAGCTTCCTCTCTATGGCGGTGACAGTTAAGTAGTTTTTGATAACATCCTCCATCCTAAGGTCCTTCAAGTCATACAGTGCGGTTTCTACTGCCTGGACCAGGTCGATCATCGGCCTAGGCTGGTTACTCCGTGCTGCAGGCACTTCTTCCAGTCCTTTGAGGATCAGACTTGCGGTTGCGCTCCTGTCCCCAAAGCGGTTGTCCAGGAGTCTGAAAACATCATCTGCCGTTCTGCAGCGATCCAGCCCGAGTTTCTTCCTCAGCGGCTCTTCCACACTGTCCAGCAGGTGGTATAGCTTGCATACAGGCAATCCTGAGGGCTCGGCTAATGCCTGGAGGTCCTCCCAGTTATCCCGCCAGCGCCAATGGGTCCTTCTGTCTTGACAGAATTTGGGCAGATGTATGGCGGCGAGCTTGATTCTTGGTCGGGCCCCCTGGTGGCCTCTGTGGTGAGTGATACCTTCCTGCATTGCACCCTCATCACCTGGTGGCATGGCGCGGTCACCTGGTGACTGAGGCATGATAGTGAGGTTGGCACAATGGTTAAAATGGGGTTCGCTGCCGGGTTGTCTCACCTGTGGGAGTGAACGCCCCCCAATATACTGGAGAGGCCCACTTCTTGCGGTCTCTTATCCAAGCTGGAGATGGGCAGCGTTAGAGGCCTCCTCGTGGCTCCCGAGAGGCAAGGGAGGGTCTCTGTAAGTGCCCTCTGCTTGACTGCTGTCATGCTGAGGAAGTTGCAGAACATCATTTGCAATACCAGGTGGACTGGCCACGTCACCGCCCCTTTCAACGTTGTGTGTCTTTTCCTCCTCTTCATCCATAAGTAATTCCAATGTCACCCTTTCCCCCAGGCTCTTGGAGGGTCGACCACCTGTCCAATAGTGCTGCTCTTTCCTCGTCCAGGTGCCTGTACCGCTTCTCCAACTCAGCTACGTTGGGACTCGGAAGAAGGTATCTCCACTCCCTTGCTATCTGTTCGAAGGCATTGAGTCTCCTCTCCAATTTGTTCCCCTCCAACACTCTCTTGTCTTTGGGTGCCCATTGCGTGCTGAGTCTCTTTGCCTCTTCCAAGGCCTCCTCGAACTCCACTTCAAGGGGGCCCTACTTTGGTTGAACGAAGCATGACCACACCTCCGAGAAGATCCTCTTCTCCAGTGCCGCTTTCCTCTGCTTGCTCGCGTCCTTCTTTGCTGTGGCATCGGCTATCTGTTCCATCTGCCTCCTCCAATGCGCCAACATAGTCTCCCGTTGTGTCAACAAGCTTTGCAAACTCTACGTGAAGAGCTTTCTTGTCGCTGACCAGCTCCGCTGGCAATGCGGTGTCAACATTGTTTGCTACCTGGTTGCGTCTATTTGAAGCCCAAACAATTCGAGCTTCCGTGTTCGAGTTTTGTGCTCTGATTGGCCACTGAACTACGCTATTACGCCCCCCTCATCTACGCCAGTTATCTACGCCACGAATAGATGCTACAGGGCAGCGTGGGGCTCTGAGAGTCACAGGGCAGGTAGTGGCAGGAAGCAGAGAGCCTTGCTACTACTAGCCACGGAGCTAGTCTCTGTTTCACCTAACACTATTGCTCCGTGATCATAGCCATTCATCTCTAAAGCTAACCACTATTTGTAAAAGCCACAACCACGTTACCATATTTGTAATAATGTAAATCATTGTGTCGTTGTACATATTGTGTATATAACGTTAGTAGCTAAGTTGGAAAGCACTGTTACTTCAATCTCAGCAGAACAGTCCACGGCATGATGGAGCAATTAGAAGACGGTAGGTTGAAACACGGTTACTTTAGGTCAGTTCATCAATAGTACAGTTCACAGCGTGAAGAAGCAATTTGAAGACGGTAGGTTGAAACGCGGTTACTTCCGATCAGTGCATCAATAGTACAGTTTGCGGCGTGAAGGAGCAATTTGCATATACTATAGTGGGGGAGCATGTCTATGTTTCCCGGGTCCTATGTTCCCCGAGTTCTATGTTCCCCGCTTTGATTGATTGATTGATTGATTGAACATTTTAGACCACCAGCCCTGATTCGAAACTCTAACCTTAACCAGTTCGAAAGAGGGCCTAAGCTTAACCGTTCGAAACAAGGCGGACATTAATAATTAATAAAATAATAAAAATTTATAAAATGTTCAATCTATTAATCAATCAAAGCGGGGAACATAGAACCCGGGGAACATAGGGATGATCCCCTATAGTGGTACTTTGAAGCACAGCCAAGGCGCTGGTGTATCAATAATAATGTCCACGGCGTTAGAGCAGTAATATAATTGATAGGTTGAAGCACAGTCAAGACGTTTGGTGTATCAATAATAATGTCCACGGCGTTAGAGCAGTAATATAATTGATAGGTTGAAGCACAGCCAAGGTGTTGGTCTATCAATAATAATGTCCACGGCGTTAGAGCAGTAATATAACTAATAGGTTGAAGCACAGCAGAGGCGTTGTTGCCTCACCAATACTGTCCATGGCGTGAATAAGCAACGCTTATTTAATAGCCTGCGTTGAATGCTTGGCTGGTCGGTATTACTATACGACGAGCAAAGCCTATCGGCGTGGTAAAGTAATTTAGCTAGCCACGCTAGCTTCCTTCCCTGGTTGGCAAGCAGCTAGTAGTGTTAGCATTGGTTGGCTAGCGGCTAGCAGAGTTAGCATTGGTTGGCTAGCGGCTAGCAGAGTTAGCATTGGTTGGCTAGCGGCTAGCAGAGTTAGCATTGGTTGGCTAGCGGCTAGCAGAGTTAGCATTTGGTTGGCTAGCGGCTAGCAGAGTCAGCATTTGGAATACGGCGATTCCACTCAAGAAAACTTAAAAACTCAAAATTAGCGTTTTCACTTCCCTTGAGCTGAATGCGTCCTCCCGATGTACCACGTTGTGTGTATCCCTCCGTCTCGGTCTCACCTCGACGTTGAAACGATATCCAACGCGGGCACTTTCCTCTGTGTTCCGTCCGTCCGTCCCGTGGCGGCACGCGTCCGGTAAATAATTGTCTAATTATCTAGCGGTCACAGTCAATGAGTCAACTAAAATACGTGACAGCTTTCAATGGTATACGTGACAGCTTTCACTAGTATACATGACACTGTTTGTATATACGTGACAGCTTTTCACTAGTATACGTGACAGCTTTCAATGGTAGACGTGACACCTTATCAACTCAATAGGATACGACCTAAACGGCCCCTCATACAAACACCCACACACACACTAGTGCGTGCACACACAGACACAAACATACATGCACACACTCACTCATTTACAAATGCACACACATACACACAGACACACACATGCACACCTTTCCAGCATCCAACAGAAGATTTATTTGAATACAATCTTCTGGAGAAACACACACACACACATACAGGCACGCACAGAGACACACACACACACATGCACGCACACACACACACATACACACACATACACACACACCAGCCAAATCCAGACCTCTTCATTCTCTTCTCATTCTCTCTCCAACCAGAGGCAAATGTTCTCTGTGATATTACATCTGTCTTAGCAGAGCACACACACACACACGCACGCACGCACGCACACACACACACACACGCACACACACACACACACACACACATACATACACACATATACACACACACATAAACAAACACACATACATACACATACACATACACACATACACACACATATACATTCACATAAACACACACACACTGTTCTGCCGAACAGCAGGTTCCACGTGTCCCTCCTGGAACCAGAGTTCCTGTCCCTTTCTTATCACTCATGGTACCAAATCACCTTAAATGACCTTACTCCTAAAACCCACTTTACCCGTGCCCATTTTGACAACCTAGGATGGCTTAGAGTAGACGACAGAGTACAGCAACTTGCAATGGGACTGGTCTACAAGATACACTACACCAGTGGTTCTCAACCTGTGGTACGCGTACAACTAGTGGTATTTGGGCCCCCTGCTGGTGGTACTCGGAGGGGTCCCTGGAATCTCAATGTTTTTCAAAAATCAAAGAAATTCAATTGTAAAACATATGTTGTACAGTAATACTATCAAAATACTACAACGAATGAAAATAAGCTTGAGATAATTGAAATTGGGGTTTAAAATAAGTTCTACATTTATTTTGTTGTTTTTTGATTTAGAAACTAAATGAATGTTTGTTTCTGACGCACACTTCACCTGTGGCGCATCCATGATTAGCTAACGTTACAATCAAGCTAGTGATGATGAGGGAGGGATGTTGCGAAAGTAGCTCAAAACGGGAGACATTCGAAAGAGGGGTGTGGAGGAGAATATTTCCAGCAGCAATGAAGTTCAACAAGTGAACGAAGAGGAGGACAGTGAACCGTTACCGAGCACAAGCACAGGCTCCGCCAGCAGTGCAAGAGCGGCATCCACAGCCACAACGCCTTCCAGCGCTGAATGTGCTGCTAGTGGCTCTGTCAACAGCACAAGTGGGGAATTCACAAACAAACGGCGCAAAACAGTGCGCAAATACAACTCCAGTTACATTCAGCTGCGGTGGGACGGAGGAAGAGCCCAGGCCACAGTGGGTGATTTGTGGTGAAGTGCTTAGCAATGAATGCATGAAACCATCGCACCTCCAACGGCACCTTACAACCAAACACGCCATGCTGAAAGACAGACCCGAACAGTGATGCCGGTAACGCGTTACTAAGTAACGCGTTATTGTAATCTGATTACTTTCCCCCGAAAATAGTAATCTAACGCGTTAATCTTTAAAAGCCAGTAATCTGATTGCAGTTACTTGTCCAAGTGGCTGTGCATTACTATTTTGTTACTATCTCATCATAAATTCATAATGCAGGCGGAATGCAGTATTTTATTTCGTTTTCGACAGTCAAAAATACATTTTGAGCTGTTTTTCTTTTGGGAGTGACGTAGTGTGGCAGTGAAAGGGTTACACAAGAATGTGTCCCGCGGGCCGCGGCGTGACTGGACACTCTGTCTGTGAGTGACTCTGCTTTGGTACAATCACATTCCCCATCCACAGTCTGCGAATCAGAGGCAGAGTAGGGCGGGTCTTCACAGCACGTCATGTGACATATGCGCCAATCGTGTGACAGCAGGGCTCCGTCGTCGGAGAATTCCACCCCAAAACGCTTGGCAAAATTAAAAGTGAGTTTCTGTTCAGACTTCCATCCCAAAACGCTCGTCAGTCACTACTTCACGTTCATATGCGGAGGAAACAAAATACTGTCTACCGCTAAAAACAGCACATCCAATTGCATTGAAAGCATCTGGAATCACAACACTAGCCGACGCTTCGACTAGTAGGTACAGGAGGACTCGGAGGCCAGCCAAACAGCAAAAGAGAGAGATTGTTTCTTTCCCTTTTGATTAATGTATATTTGATGGTGGCAGAGCAAAAGCTCTTATTTGCCAGATTTACAGTTAATTTACATGTTAAAGAGAGACTGATTGTATGTTTATAGAGAGACATTTATAAAAACAATTTAATAGTTACAGTTGATATAATTGAATAGTTCAGCCTGCATTTGTTAGATGTGAATGGATACACTGGTTTTGTAAAACCACTGGCTGGCTGCTCTAATGCTGTGAGCATCATAGACTGTTGCTTTACCATACTTGATGGTACAGAAGCTGAAGCACTAGTTTAACAATTTACGTTATGTGCAGAGAAACAAGTTAAAAACAATTTATGCACTTTCAATAAAGCGTTTAAAAAAAACGGTTGGGGGAACGACGACGACTTCGTAACCTAGTTACTTTCAAAGTAACTAAGTTACTCTGATAATCAAGTAATCAGTAAAGTAACTTGGATTACTTTTTAAAGGAGTAATCAATAATCAGTAATCGGATTACTTTTACAAGTAATCTGTGGCATCACTGGACCCGAAGACTTCTTCACAAGAAGCCGGATTGCACTGAATAAGCGCAAGTCCACGATTCTATCCTGCTGTACACCCAAAGCCAACGCACAGGAAGCCTTGTATCGTGCCAGCCTCCGAAAGCCGGTAAGCCACATACTATTGGTGAACAATTGTGTCTACCATTAGCCAAAGAGATGACACAAATCATGTGTGGCGAGAAGGCTGCCAAACTGTTAAACTTGGTGCCGCTTTCAAACGACACAGTGTCACGGAGAATAGGAGCCATGGCATATGGTGTTAAACGTGTCTGTGTCATTTACTGTGTGTGTGAGAGAGTATGTGTGTGTGTGTGTGTGTGTGAGAGAGAGAGAGAGAGAGAGAGAGAGAGAGAGAGAGAGAGAGAGAGAGAGAGAGAGAGAGAGAGAGAGAGAGAGAGAGAGAGAGAGAGAGAGAGAGAGAGAGAGAGAGAGAGAGAGAGAGAGAGAGAGAGAGAGAGAGAGAGAGAGAGGATAGAGCAGGGGAGAGGGAGAGAGAGAGAAAGAGAGGAGAAAAAGAGAGGAAAGAGAGTGGTTGGTTATTATTCTATTATTAATGTCCTCACTGTGTGTGTGTGTGTGTGTGTGTGTGTGTGTGTGTGTGTGTGTGTGTGTGTGTGTGTGTGTGTGTGTGTGTGTGTGTGTGTGTGAGAGTGTGTGTGAGAGAGTGTGTATGTGTGTGAGAGAGAGAGAGATGACAGAGAGATATGTTGGTATTTATTGGTTTAAAATACAGAGAACACACTTTAAGATTGTTCACCGTAAAAATAAATTACTGGCAATATTTTGCATGACTTTTACAGTAAGGTTCACAACAATTTACTGTGAATGGCTCCACAGCAATGTATTGCAATTTCACATCAATGGTAGTACAATACATTGTTGTAATTTCACAACTTCAAATTGTAAGAAATTACTGTGATATTACATAATTTTGTTGTATATGTATTACAACAATTTACTGTGAATTTACATAATTTCACAACTTCAAATTTTAAGAAATTACTGTGATATTACATAATTTTGTTGTATATGCATTACAACAATTTACTGTGAATTTACATTACAATATGTACTGTGAAAAGTAATGCAAAAGACTTGCCAACAATTTACTGTGCATGTGTACAATAGCCTACGTGCATTTTTGTAGTCCAGCTCCAGTATACTTCCTGGCAGAAGCTCACACTTTGGTTTCCTGTCGTGATTAATCACGTCATCCAATAGTATTTGACAGGAGACTATTGTATGAGCTTCCTCCAGAAGTATACTAGAGCTGGGGACTATACAGTTATGCATGTCTATCATTGTAAATTTACAGTTATTTTGCCAAATTATTTATAATTATAATTATATAATATAATAATAATTATTATTCAATTATTTTGTTGGCAAGTCTTTTGCATTACTTTTCACAGTACTATTAACTATATAACTAGTTAATTATGGGATTTTATTGTCAAAAGACAAAAGTAAGTAAGTAAGTAAAATGGTAAATGGCTGCTTTTTTTACTTTCTTTGTTTTACAATTTTTGCACATTTTACCCATTCACACATGCAAGGTGCCAACCTGCTCATCGGGAGCAAGTAGAGCAAGATTTTCCATAGGAAAATCCCATATTAACTCTGAAGAACTGGTCCTCTGCAAAACACTCGTTGTACAAGTATCGCAGAGACATTTCAAAGGTACTCACAGTTGCACGAGGGTTTCGGACAGAGAAACGCAATGGTTTGAAAGCTCGGCGTTGCTAATAAACATTTAAAATATTTTTTTATAAACTGCTGGTCAACACTGCTCAAACCGGCTTTAGCTGACTGATGCGCCTTGTACAACGAGCGTTTCGCCAGTTATTCAGAGTTAATTATGGGATTTTATTGTCAAAAGACAAAATAATCATATTCGTAAGTAAAATGGTAAATGCCTGCTTTTTTCTTTTTTCTTTTTACCATTTTTGCACATTTTACCCATTCACACATGCAAGGTGCCAACCTGCTCATCGGGAGCAAGTAGAGCAAGATTTTCCATAGGAAAATCCCATATTAACTCTGAAGAACTGGTCCTCTGCGAAACGCTCGTTGTACAAGTATCGCAGAGAATTTTCAAAGGTACTCACAGTTGCACAAGGATTTCGGACAGAGAAACGCACGGTTTGAAAGCTCGGCGTTGCTAATAAACATTTCAAATATTTTTTTATAAACTGCTGGTCAACACTGCTCAAAACGGCTTTAGCTGACTGATGCACCTTGTACAACATTTTACCCATTCACACAGCGACGGCAGCGGCAACCACGCAAGGTGCCAACCTGCTCATCGGGAGCACGTAGGGGTTAAGTGTCTTGCTCAAGGACACATCAACACGCTGCCTGGGGAGGAGCGGGAATCTCCGGATTGCCAGACGACTGCTCCACCTCCCGAGCCACTGAAACTAGTACGTCCAGGTCTTAACCGAAAATGGTGAAAAAGGAACGAATGAATAAACTTTCCGTGCACGCACTCAAAAGAACAAAAGAGGCGCAGGGACGACAGGAGCATGACAATTGTCTATGCAGACCATGCAAAGTATATGAGCTTCCGAAGAAGGGTGGTCACGTGAGGGGACGACAGGAGAAGGACAATTGTCTATGCAGACCATTCAAAGTCTATGAGCTTCTGAAGAAGGGTGGTCATGTGAGGGGATGACAGGAGAAGGACAATTGTCTATGCAGACCATTCAAAGTCTATGAGCTTACGAAGAAGGGTGGTCACTTGAGGGTTGATGGAGCTTTGCTTCTTTGCCCTGGATCCCTTCTCTGGGTTGATGCCCAAGAAGCACCTGTTAATAAGCAAAGATACGTTTCAGTTTTAAATAGACTCAGCATTTATCAAGGTGCTCACCTGTGTCTTTTCCCACACCACACCCTGATGAAGACTGCTACTAGTTGGATCATCCTCACAATAAAATTATTTTTTTAGCCTATCAGAGTGCCTCATGGTACCTCTAACATACGGTTATCCTATAACCATAGTTATATGAGTAATAGCGGCGCTCTGCGCCTAATGGAATATATCCCATATCAGTCTATATACTGAATAGATTTCTCCACATGTACCTATACACACCCATCCACCTGGTCACACCCCCATCCGCTCCTCTACATAAGCAGGGTTGTGGCCATACTAACAGCTCCTTCCCAAGTATTTCACCACCAAGGTGAAGACCACGGGGTCCTCAGTGAGTCCGGCGCAGAGCGCCGCTATTACTCATATAACTATGGTTATAGGATAACCGTATGTTATATATCGTATAGCTTACGCTCTGCGCCTACTGGAATACAGGAGCTGAGCAGAGCGGAAGCTCGACAAATGTACCCGCTGAGGCTCCCCACAACCATCAGAACCGGGGAGGACCCGAGCCCCCGGACCCCCCTAGTGGAGGACGGGAGGGAATCGGATCCGACTGTGCAAAGAGGGTTTAGCAACTCAAACGCACAGGGTGAGCAGACCGTGGGACTTACCTTCCCACAGAAGAAACCACGACTACACAAACGTGCAACCAACATGCCACTAGGGAACGAACGGGAGGAAACAAACCCCCCGTCACAACCCCTAATATCACGGGGTCAAGGGCAAAAACCCAACCCCTTGGCAAGGCCGTAGCAGCGGAGTGCGAAGGAGGACCCAGCCCCAGGAAGGGTCAGGACCCCCGGAAAAAGGGGGCCTGGTGAGGCCAACGACGCTGCAGCATTGAGACCCCACCAGGGGGTCACTAGTGACACCACCCCCCACATTGCCAGCGTATCGGACAGGGCCCATCCAAGACCAGGCCCTTCCCCCCTACAGCATGCCGCCCTGAAGCACTCAAGAGGCTACACCCACAGCGGGACCAGGCAGCACACCGGGGAGACAACCCCCAAAGAGGTTGATCCCTCAATCCAGGTAACAGGTCAAAAAGACTCGACCTGAGCCTGGAGCACTGCGGACTAGACAGGCGCAAAAGGGGTCTGCTGAAAACAGCACCCCGGCGGAAGGGGCGTACGGTATGCTGTGCACCATGTCGCAGCCTCCACAAAAAACCCAGACCCTCTAGAGGGGCCGAGGCAGAGAAGGCAGACACGATTGGCAGACGTCATGAAAGGTGCAGGGGCACACTCGCAGGCAGACGGGGTCAAGCCCGGCCTAACCCAAGAGTCGACTCCGCTAACAACACACCTGGAAACCAACCACCACCTAACAGGAGGCGGTTGTTCCTATAACCCCCCCCCAAGAAAAAACTCCAAAACACAACAGCGGGTATACACCGGCTATACAGCAGTACAAGTATTTCAGTTCTCAAGAAGGGGTTAACCCAGGCCAACAGGTCGACGAGAACGAGTCCGGACCTGGGCCCGGCGGACCGGGACGTACACAGGGATGCCAGAGGGGTACAAGAACCACCTCGACAGCCTTCTCCCAGCCCCGCCAAGCAGGAGAAGAGAGGGGCGAAAAGAGAATGGTGAAGGACCAGGCTCCTTTAGCACAGCGCAAGGTACAACATAATATGGACCAAGCAACAGTGAAGGATAACACGCAGTGACATAACCACGAACACCTCCATAATATCAAACCCTGCAACCTCCGGGCCGACCCGGCATTTTCCCCCCGAAAAAGCACAAGTCCCTCAGGGTACCAGAACAGCAGATCTGCGCCCCGGCGGACAACGGGTTAACTGACCTGGTCCGGCGCGACCAGAACCAGTCCTGTGTCCTAATCACGCCGCCATCCCCAGTCCCAGGAGGGGGGTAGGTACGCATGTCGATCTAAAACATCACAGACCAAACCGCGCCCGGTGGCCCACCCCAAAGGCGTGAGACCCCTCCGCCAATGCTTTGATCTATTCCGTTATCTCCCCCCAAAGATTAACAAGAATTCATCGAGACTAACCTAGTACACTGGCGCTCGGAAGAGACAAAACTCCATCCTAGTTGCCCATTAAAAACGCTGTTTCAATTATGACCAACCAAGGCGCGCAAGCCCATGCGTGGTTCCACACAGAAGCACCCAGGGCCAGCACTATGTACACGTCGAAACCCAAAACATATCAATGGTAATTCTAACAAGAACCCAGATAACGTTCTTTCCAAGCCGCCTGGGAGAGCGGCAGGAAGCTGGCCAAGACACAGATATGGGTCCCATATGACGCGTCCGAGGGAAAACACCCCTGTCAACCCTGCCCTATAAAAGAGAGGAGACAGGGAACCCCCAGAGAGAGACTTCCCACGTGAGTAATAATTGAAAAGATATATGCAACATTGAGCTATGTGAACAAAAAGATTCATGTAACTCTGAGGAGGCCCCCTCACTGAGAGGGAGGTTCTGAAACTCACAGAGGAGGCTCTGAAACTCCCTGAGGAGGAGGCTCTAAAACTCCCTGAGGAGGAGGCTCTGACCCATTATACACTACTAGTAGGGAGCAGAGCAGAAGAACAACAGAGCGCAGAGCAGAACTTATTTTTAAGTTCTCACGCACCGCATAACTCATCTTGACAATAACAGAGGTCCACAACATGGAGCCTGAAAATAACTCACGGAAGCCTCACAACCAATAGAAACGCGGCCAGTGACGTACTCTATGGCTGGGGGAATTCCGGGACCCACCGCCCAAATATGGCGTGGGACCAGGGAACTCCCCCCCCCCCCCCCCCCCCCCCCCCCCCCTGCCCTGTGACGCGCTAACCCAGCAACGTGACAGGAAGCCCGAAGGACAGGAGGTCCAACCCCCTGACCAATCAGAAAAAAAGGGGAGGGAGGGTTTATCAGTCCACCCCCTCATTCCGAGACAGTGATAGTGCCCGGTTGGGCTAGTCCATGGTCCCCTGGTCTCTCCGCTCATAATGGCTGTGCTCTTTCATAAATGCCGTATATCAGCCTGCTAATACCTATACCTAACACTACACTACCGAGGAGAGATAGACAGAGGAGGGCATCACCAAGCCCTTAGCCGTGCCAAATCCTCCGTGCTATAACTCAGGAGAAAATGGCCAGACTGCCAAGAGAGCACTATACCCCCCCCCCATCCGCCCCCACCGTCATAGAATAGACATACTCTCCAAGCACATGACTTGGTCCACGTCGTACAATTATCTTTATAAACCAAAATGTTTATTTAGAGCGTGTTAACAACACATGAATGGCCCAATAAAATAAAAGGTCCACTGTTGTTATTTATGAAGCCGTATATGGGTAGAGAGAGAGATTGGGCCCACACACCGTCACCGAACAACCATTGAAATGAATGTCACCTATTTTAGTTAGTTAGCCAGCTTGTTAATTACACTAACCGTCCTTGAAGTTTTCGTGTGTATACGGAAGAAAAAAAAACAATAACCGAAAATAGTCTATATCAGCAGCAGGTGAACCGCCTTAAAAATATAATTTGAAACTTAATATGAACTATATGTATCTGAAGAACTCTAATCATGTGATTAAAGATTCAATTGCATTTATTTTAATGTATTTAGACTTACTTACTTTTGGTTAGCCAATCGTAGGTCACGATTAGAAAAGTGTAGCCTATATAGGACAAACGAAGACTATAAACATTTTATAAAGGGGATACTTAAAACGAATGCTAATTTAGATTGTTCTAGTCTATCAAAGCCATATAGACCGAGACCTTACAGCAGTCATGTCCAATTTCTGATGCCCTCAGGCCACCGGTGGAGACCAGCGTGAATGACATTTAAAGGTTGATTGCTTTTTCTGTGACTGCTTTCATAGTTATAATACTGCCATTTTCTACACAAGCTATAGGTCTATAGCCTACAAAAACTTTAGAAAAAGATAAAGGATTTAGGGAGCGACGATGTGCACTCAGCACTTGGACTGGAGTCAAGTGGATTATTTTAGTTGGTTTGAATGTCTTTCGACATTTTTATTTCGTAATTTACTCACGGTTTCCTTGGTGTGAGATTTGATTAGACACGGCCTGCCCGTGTGTCCTATTTTTCACTATGGCATGCTTTGCTAGATGCGATGTCTTCATGCAATACCCTCTCAGAAATCGAGAAACGTTAGCTTATAGTGTTTTGCATGTGTAGATCTTGATTTTATCATTGCATGGGAGTCGGTTCATGGTGTCAAAATTAGAAAATCTTAAAATATTGGCTAAGTGAATAAATATTATAGGCTAGTGCTATAGACCTATAGCACAGGCAAGCTCTGAATTAGGTTGCATAGCAAGAGGGGATTGTAACTGAGGGGTACAATTCCCTGACTGTATTGTTAAGTATGGTATTAAACCACTACCTCTTGTACTTTAACTTCTGGCCATCCAGTACATGATATAGATATGATGAACACTTTCCCACCTGATGAAACGAAGTCCACACAAATGTACAAATCGAATATTTAATATAGCAAAAGGTATATACAACGTTCACTTGTTTACACTTATGATTTGAAATGCACTTGTATGGCAAATGAGTATTCGTAGGTAAATCAACATTGAATGTCCAATCTCTGGTTACGCAGGGAGTAAGTATACAACCCGGTTCTCTAGGGAACTATAGCGATGGTACTTAAATGATTATAGCTGGATACACTAAGGGGGGGGGGGGGGTCCCGCTGGTTGTAAGACAGTAGGAGGGGGGGGTTAGAGAAGCCGCTGGCGGTATCCCATCTGGCCGACGATTTCTTGGGAGAATTCAAAGTCTTGAACACGGTGCCCACAGAACCTCGGTCCGCAGACGAATACAGCTGGACCCTCTGGTGGACGGTAGCTGCCGGTCCACAACGGAGAGACGTGAGGCGACCTCACTGGTGTAGAGCGCCGTCTCACCTGGACTCCTCTCCGGGGGGTAGTTCCAACACTCCGCAGTGTTGGCCGTTATCCATGGAATAATCAAAGCACCCAAAGCATAATCCAAGCCGTGGAAGGCTCGCCGTCGTCCGGGTAGAGTAATCCAATGTACAGGTCCAGTCGCCCTGGCCCGGAGCTCCTCGGATGCAAGCACCACTAGTGGTCTGCCCAGCCTGGTTAAGACTCCAGATAACGTCAGGAACGATGGGGGTACTGATAACTTTATAACTCTAACCGACGATGCACCATACATAAATAGACTATTATTAGCTTAATAGAATACGTCCAACTCGACGGTATAGTGCCAAACTATGACAATTCAACTATTAATCCACACGATATCTCAATGCCTATTCTGAGGCCAAGTAGGCCTTACTGCACCACACGTGCGTCGTGGGTGAGGCTTCGCGTCTGTTACTCGGTTGGAGGGTAAAGAACTAATGGACTAAAAGAAAGTTCTACTTTACTTGCGCCATATATATGTGCGCTGTGAACAAATAGTACCATTCGTATTTCGCCAGACGTATTCCTACGCGGAACCGGGCTTGCCACGACATGTTGGGCGGCACGATTGAACTTGAACCTAGGGGTATGGCTGCTGGCGCCAGGTTCTCGTCCAATGGTAGAATGAAACTATTATGGGCTGTTTAGTAGACTAAAGGGATATTCAGTGCATATTGTACAAGGAATATACAGGGGATATCAAACGATATACAAATACTATTAAATATATATATATAGATAAACATATATATTCGGTTTAATCTGATCCTTCACAACAGCCGCCCCCTAATTAGTACCACCTAATTAGCTAAGCAGAGACAGATTAACCGCACTGTCTACCACTCAAGGTCCGCTGTAAGGGTCAGTCAACTCACAAAGTCATGGGGTCATGGTCATCATCGATAGTATCTGGGAGTCGGGGCAGTTCTATTAGCCTCGCCACGGGTCGTGTGTAAGTTCGCCCTTGGACGAGTACTTCAGCTGCTCGGACCTTGCCATCGGCACCGGTGATCACTTTGCTTACGCGGCCAGCCGGCCACATAGCTCTGGGTAGTGACTGGTCGATAATCATGACGACTGTTCCTTCTGTCAAATTGTCTCTCTCTTTTACCCACTTCTGGCGGGTCTGTAGAGACGGTAGGTAGTGGAGTAGGAAGCTGCTCCAAAACTTGTCAGCTAGTACTTGACTGTACCTCCACATTCTTCGGCCGTTCGCTTCTTCAGGCCTGTACATTGTCTGGGGTAGCGCGGGGTCCAGCCGCCCCATTAAGAGTGTGTTGGGGGTGACTGGGTCGACATCTGCTACATCACTGGAGACGTAACCGAGGGGTTTTGAGTTCAATACTCCCTCGATCTCCGTGAGGACTGTCATTAGGACTTCTTCCGCCACAGTCTGGGCCCCAAGCACGGCGTACAGGGCTGTCTTTATAGAACGTACTTCTCGTTCCCAGGTTCCACCGAAGTGGGGTGCGTTCGGGGGATTAAACTGGAAGTCAATCTGGGATGGAGCTAGGTGGGTCTTAAGTTCTGGGCCCATAGCTTGGAAGCTCTCTCTCAGCTCTCTTTCTCCGCCTTTGAAGTTTGTCCCGTGATCAGACAACAATGTAGACGGTTTTCCTTTCCGTGATGTGAATCTTCGGAAGGCCATAAGGAATGAGTCTGTGCTCATGGTCGGAAGGAGCTCGATATGTATCGCTCTGGTGGTCATGCATTTGAATACAATACCCCACCGCTTCTCGGTTCCTCTTCCTCTCTTTATATACAACGGGCCAAAGCAGTCCATGCCTGTGGAGTGGAATGGCTTGTCGCCGAGTCGGAGGCGACAGGGGGGTAGGTCAGCCATCCGTGGTATGCTGGGCTGCGCGCGCCACTTTCGGCAGTCTAGACAGGTTCGCTGGAAGCGTCGCACCGCTTCTCTTCCTTGAAGTATCCAATAGCGACGTCTGATCTCCGCGAAGACTCTCTCTGCTCCTGCGTGGTGTACATCCTCGTCGTATTTCTTTATGATCAGCTCTGTGACCTTGTGTCGGCTGTTCAAGACTATCGGGTACTTAATGTCATCCGGTAGATCGGGGGCTCTCCGCAGGCGACCACCCACTCTGATGAGATTATGGGCGTCACTCTCGGGTGCCAGGTGGAGCAGTCTGCTGTCTGATGGGACGGGCTTTCCTCCCTGTAGACAGTCTAGCTCAGGGGTGGGCAACTTTGTATATGGTGAGGGCCACAAAATGTCCACAATCAATCTGGGGGGCCGCATTGTTTATCGGCAGTCCCGCCAGTAGTACCCCATCACTCAAATAGCCCATAATAGTCACAGATGTGATAAATAAGGTATATAAACAATTATAATGTGTTGTAACTTTGTTTTTATTCCATTTCAAATGCATTTAGTAATGCAATTTCAACTTTATGAATTTATAAACAGCTGAATTTAAAAGTATTGCTGTAACCCCAAATATATACAAAAATGATCAATTATGTGTTTGTGTTATTAGTGTTATCTGAACACTACAAAAGTAAACAAGTAAAGTGCAAGTAAAGTAAAGTGCAATACTACATGCCTCCCATTGACCCTTTATCAAACTGGCATGACATTCACCCTCGCCCCACAGTGGGTCAATAATGGTTATAATAATAATAATAATGGTCCCCTCTCTACACCTCTCCATCATCTCCCCCCCCTCTCTACACCTCTTCATCATCTCTCCCCCCCCTCTCTACACCTCTTCATCATCTCCCCCCCCCCCTCTACACCTCTTCATCTTCAAATTGCTCTCACGTATGTATGTGCTCCCAAACATACTGGCCATAGAGAGGGCAAAGTCCCTGAGGAGTGGGAAGCGGGGCTCAGGTAGCAGTTTCCAAAACGAAATTCCCCTCTCATTTCTCTTTGCTTGAAAAAAAAAGGATCTGACTGTAGCTCGCACAGTTCAAGCTGCAACAGTGGGGGCTGCTCTGACACCGTAGCGGTGAGGGGGCCGGCAAACAGCGCTATCTGTGACTGCATGCCGTTGAAATCTTCAAACCGATCATTGAATTGCATTTGCAGTGTTTCAATGTCGCTCCTGTACTTTCCGACGGCTCAGCCATCGGATTTCTGTGTGTAGCTGCAAGTTGCCATAATCAGTGTCCATCTCTTCCAAAAATGAGACAAACTTTCTATGGTTTAGTGACCTGTTGCCTCCACGAATTAGATTGGTAACCTTGGTAACCAAATCCATAACATGGCTGTATTCAAGCTTCTTGGCACAGAGAGCCTCCTATATCAGATAAAAAAAAAAAAAAACGATTTAACGACTCTCGCATATAATTTGACTACACTCGACTCGCATTGGTCATTATAGTGACGCACAATAGATGGAAATGATGTTAGCGAACTTACCTGATGTATAATGCAGTGCAGCATTGAACACTCAACGCCACTCTGCCTTAGAAGCCCGGCGAATCCATCGGTAACAACAGCCGACAGTTTATCAAAACCCCCATATTGCTGCACGGCACTTTCAACAGCGTTGAATATGTGCACACTAGGGCTGACCCCTATTAGTCAAATAGTCGACTAATCGATCAAAAGGAGCCATAGTTGACTGCCAACTCTTCTTAGTCGAATACAATAAAAAAAAAATTAAAAATAAAAAAAATAAAAAAAATAAAAAAAAATTTTTTTTTTTATATATATATATTGGCCTGGGGCCGCATGGAACGTCGGTGAGGGCCGCATGCGGCCCGCGGGCCGCCAGTTGCCCCTCCCTGGTCTAGCTCATCGGGGAACGAGTCTCTCTGGGCTCGTTGTAGTAGAAGAAGTTCTGCTTCTTCGTAGTCAGCTGCTGACATGTCAGTGGTGGACTGAATCTCTGGGTGGTGCCACAGGAATGTCTTTTGCTGCGCACTCTCTAGGGTAATGCAGTCATCTATGTTGGGGTCTGTGGAGGCGACTGTGCTCAGTCCACAGAACATAGGTTTCTTGTTCTCAGCCTCCTCGTTACTTGCTTCCCGTGGGGTGGGCGTAGGCCACTCTTCTTCCGGGAGCTTGAGGAATTCTGGTCCGTCACTGTAGATGTTGCGACGGGTGAGGTCATCCAGGGACATTCCCCGGGTGATGACGTCAGCTGGGTTGTGTTTGGTGTCCACATACCGCCAGCTCGCTGCTTCTGTTAACTCTTGAATCTCGGTGACTCTGACTCCCACGAAGACTTTGTATCTGCATGAATCAGACTTGATCCATGTGAGTACTGTCGTGGAATCTGACCACAAGATTGTTCTGTGCACCGGAATGGTGAGTTCACGTTGGATTAACGTGGCTAGATGCGCTCCTGCTAGGGCTGCGCAGAGCTCTAGACGCGGGATAGGTTGTTGCTTTCGTGGGGCTATTCTTGAGCGAGCCAGGATGAAAGCAGTGTGTATCTTTCCTCCCTTCTCTTGGGCACGCAAGTAGGCCACCGATCCATAGGCTACTTCGGAGGCGTCGCTGAAGACGTGTAGATCAATCTTGCATGTCTCTGGCCTCACTGTGGATGGGAAGTAGCTGCGGCGTATATTGACGCCTGGGAGTGAGCGGAGTTCCGTCTCCCACTCTCTCCATGTTGAGGCAAGGTGTGCGGGTATTGGGTCGTCCCAGCCCTGGTCCTTGTCCCATAGTGCTCGTACAATCATCTTTGCCCTGGTGGTGTAAGGTAGAATACATCCCAACGGGTCATATTGTCTGGCGAGTGTTCTGTACACACTCCGTCTGGTGGTCGGTGTCGCCGTCGACCTTCCCTGCTCTGGAGTCAAAGGTTTGTGTCTATAGTGGAGCGAGTCTGTTTTGAAGCGCCAGACTAGTCCTAGTGTCATTTCTTGGGCTTCTCCTGGGATGGTCACCATCCAGGTCTCGCTGCTGGCAGCCTTGTCCGCGGGGGAGAGGCTGCGTAATACGTGCGGGTCACTGCTGGCCCACTGCCTGAGATCAAAGCCGCCTTTGATCAGGGAGGCGTGTAGCTTGATTAGGAGAGCCTCGGCTTCTTCTTGAGTCGAAACGCTTTGTAAACAGTTGTCCACGTAGAAACTGTTCTTCACACTGTGTCGGACCTCTTCATCTGCTGCTGGGTCCTCTGCGACGTGTTTCTGTAGTGCAAATGTAGCACAGCACGGGCTGCATGTGGTTCCGAAGGGGAGTACTTCCCACTGGTAGATGGCTGGGTTCTCATCTCCGATCCGCTCTCTCCATAGGAACCGCAGCAGGGGCTTGTCCTCCTCCACTAGTCTCACCTGCAGGAACATCCCTTTGATATCCCCGCTGATAGCCACCTTGTCCTGGCGGAAGCGCAGTAGCACGCCTAGTAGGGAGGGGCCGAGTGTGGGGCCGGGCAAGAGCTCTTTATTCAGATTTTGGGATCCGATCTGGTAGCTGCAGTTAAACACAATGCGATCCTTGCTGTTGTGGTGGACCTTGTGATGCGGCACGTACCATGATTCGGTCGTCTGATCGGCCTCTTTAATGTCAATCTTTGTTACGTGTCCCGCTGTGATTAGCTTCTCAATCTCAGCGCGGTACACACGCTCTTTGTACCGGGGTCTTTGGCTAGGCGCCGCTCTGTGTTCAATAGATAGCGCTCCGTGGCGTATTTCTTTGCGTGAAAGGTGGGCATTCCCTCTCGCCTCAGGAGTGGAGTTGCGTATCTCATCACTCCGCCGACTGTGACTCTCTTTGTCCCCTGCTCGAGTAGGTTGATGGCGTAAATGTCTTCTTTAGAACGAATATCTTTCCTTTCGTTCTTAAAGGGCATTGTCTCTAGTGTCCATAGCCTCTCGACATGCTGCAGGAGAGTGGTGTCTTCTTCTGTTGTTCTGGAGTGGAGGCAGCTAGTGGCTGCTGTTCGGTTGAGAGATTTAGCGAGGGGGCCTTGGAGGGTCCACCCTAGGCGGGTCTCGACTGCTGCAGGACAGCCTCGGGGGCCTGTATGGACCCGGTCAATCGGGACTATGAGTTCTGCATGGTCGGAGCCTATCAACAGGGTCGGGGTAGCGCCGTCTATGAGCGGGATAGGTAATTGGCGCAGGTGCACATATTTATCAATCAACTTGGTGACAGGGTAGGTGTACTGCGATAGTCCTATTTCTTGGCTGGTGAAAGCATTTGTGATCTTGTACCGTCGCTCTGGCTGCCCGTTGGCTGCGATGGTGAAGGAGACATTCTCGCCCTTTATCGTCTTTAAATCTCTTCTTATTGTCCGAATCGTCATTTCGTTCTTGCTCCCCCGCAGTCCCAGCTGGGTCGCAGCGGAGGCGAGCAGAAGGGTCTTCTCTGACCCGTCATCAAGGACGGCGTAAGTGTCCATGACTTTATCTTGGTAGCTCAATGTCACACGGACTACCTTTAAGAGCACTTGGGCGCCGCTTGACTTGGGTCAATGTACATGACACTTGCCTTGGTGCCGCTCGATGGTGCAGGTGAAGGCCGTCTTCTGTTACCTTCGTGTAGTATATCTAGATGGGCTCCATCGCACCGACTGCACCTTTTCTTTAGGCGGCATTCGGCTGCCATGTGTGGTCGCGCACATCGGTAACAGCGCCTGTTGGACTTTATCCATTGACTCACTTCTTCTGCATTCATCTTTGTGAACAGGTCACATTGTGACAGCCAGTGTTCTTTCTCACAGTAGGGACACACCATCTTCCACTTCTCTTTTCTCGAGGGGGTACTGTGGCTCTTACTGCTCGGTACTGACTCTGATTGGTGCATGACAGTCACCGATATTCTTCCATCATTTATTCTCCTGGGTCCCTCTCTGGAGCTTGGCGTGCTCCGCCCGAACGTATCCAGTCGTAAGCTGCTGACTTCTCTCGCCAGGAAGTCGGCTAGATCAAGGAGGGATGGTTCGGGGCCGTTAGGATCCCGGTAGTCTCTCTGCCGCCTAAAACGCTCTTGTCTTGCGGGTGGCAGCTTCTCCAAAATCCTCTCGACGTTAGAGTTGGCGTATAGCTCATGCATGCCCTTTTCCCGTTGCGCTCCCAGCATCCCTACCAGGGACTGCACTTTGATTGACAGGTCGTCTAATGAGCGATTGTCTGTTGCTGGGGGTAGGCGATCAATATGCCTTATCTCTTGGATTACGTAATCCCATATACGTCCATATCTCTGGTCCAGCGCCGCTAGGGCCGCTGTGTATGGGGTCGTAGAGGTGGCATAAGCTAGCGCTATATTGTGCGCTCGCGGTACTTTCAGGTGCTTCAGTAATATTGCATACTTGTGGCGTTCATCAGCGACATCCACCATTATTGTCTCTAAGCACATCCGGAGCTCCGTGTACTGTGCTCGATTCTCATAGGTGAAGTCTGGAAACGACGGCGTGGCAATGTATGACGCCGTGGATGGCTGATACATCGGCGAGCGTTGGGGGAGAGACCTCCTAGGCGAGTCCCCTCTTGCGCCTCTCTGTGGGCTGGTACCGACAGGGTACCATGGCCCGCTGGTCCAGGTGCTATTCCTCTGGGCTGGTCGTGCGTCGTGCTCACCCGTGAATAGAGTCGGGGGTCTGTAGCGCAGCGCCGCGGGGGTATAGCCTGGGCTGTACTGGATCTCCTGGTCCGGTGGAGTACTGTGCTGTCGTCGGGCTTGGTTCTCCTCCTCTCCCTCTTCTTCCTCTATCAGGTCTTCCAGATCCTGTAATCGTTTATTTAGCTTCTCCGCAGTGTATGCCGCTCCTTCCTTGTAGCTGGGTCTCGCTTGGACCGGTCTGGGAAGGGGGTCTGCGGGGGGTATAGGCTTGGTCTGTTGGTCAAGTTCAGGGTCGCTTGCTCGGTTAGGAGACGCTGCCCTTGACTGTTGTCTCGACGAGTTCCTTGAACCCCTGGCGGAGGGAGAGGGTGTTGCCTTGCGGATCAGCTGCTCCATTAGCTGCGCTTGTAACTTGTCGCGCTCGACTTCGCGCTTGGTGAGATCTGCTTCTCTTTGGGCACCGGCAGCGGCGCGCTGGGCGTCGGCCCGGTCTCTTGCCATATTCTCTTCCGTCTGAAGGCGTCTCATCTCCAGGCGTATGCGCTCTTCTTCGCTCCGTTGTTGCGCTTGGAGTTGTTCGCGCTCGCTAAGCGTCTGTGCTTGGAGACGATCGCGTTCACCCTGAAGTCGATCGCGTTCGGTAGAGGCTGTCCGGCTGACGAGGAACGCCTGTTGTAGCATCCTCTCCGCTTCGCTGGGGGAAGGCGGTTGTGGAGGTGAGCCGCTCCTGGGTGAGCCGCTCCTGGGTGTACTCGTTGGGGGGTCCTGGAGCTCTATTTCCTCGGCGCTCTCCTCCTCTTCTTCCGTGCAGAGTTCTCTCTCTGTAGGGTTGTCTTCCTCCCCGGGCTGGTCGGGGACTACTTCTTCGGTATTGGCGGGGGGTAAAGGCATGTCAGCTCCCTCCTGGTCCCCACCGTGAGCTTGGTCAGTTACATTAGAACCTACTAGGGCCTCTGTGGTCGGGGAAACCTGGTCGTTAAGGTCAGACAGAATTTTACTTTCTACTTTTACCGCGTTTACCGTTTGTCGAAGGCTAGGTAGTTGACTGACAGCGTAATCCTCTAAGTACTGAGGTGTCTGTCGTCTGCGCCGCGGGCGTTCTACGTTAGGAGGACCGTTTCGTGGAGTGTTCATCATAGGCCATTTTAATATTAATAACACTATATTAATATTACACTAGTTACCCTCCGGCTCGAAGGACCAATTGTAACTGAGGGGTACAATTCCCTGACTGTATTGTTAAGTATGGTATTAAACCACTACCTCTTGTACTTTAACTTCTGGCCATCCAGTACATGATATAGATATGATGAACACTTTCCCACCTGATGAAACGAAGTCCACACAAATGTACAAATCGAATATTTAATATAGCAAAAGGTATATACAACGTTCACTTGTTTACACTTATGATTTGAAATGCACTTGTATGGCAAATGAGTATTCGTAGGTAAATCAACATTGAATGTCCAATCTCTGGTTACGCAGGGAGTAAGTATACAACCCGGTTCTCTAGGGAACTATAGCGATGGTACTTAAATGATTATAGCTGGATACACTAAGGGGGGGGGGGGGTCCCGCTGGTTGTAAGACAGTAGGAGGGGGGGGTTAGAGAAGCCGCTGGCGGTATCCCATCTGGCCGACGATTTCTTGGGAGAATTCAAAGTCTTGAACACGGTGCCCACAGAACCTCGGTCCGCAGACGAATACAGCTGGACCCTCTGGTGGACGGTAGCTGCCGGTCAACAACGGAGAGACGTGAGGCGACCTCACTGGTGTAGAGCGCCGTCTCACCTGGACTCCTCTCCGGGGGGTAGTTCCAACACTCCGCAGTGTTGGCCGTTATCCATGGAATAATCAAAGCACCCAAAGCATAATCCAAGCCGTGGAAGGCTCGCCGTCGTCCGGGTAGAGTAATCCAATGTACAGGTCCAGTCGCCCTGGCCCGGAGCTCCTCGGATGCAAGCACCAAGTGGTCTGCCCAGCCTGGTTAAGACTCCAGATAACGTCAGGAACGATGGGGGTACTGATAACTTTATAACTCTAACCGACGATGCACCATACATAAATAGACTATTATTAGCTTAATAGAATACGTCCAACTCGACGGTATAGTGCCAAACTATGACAATTCAACTATTAATCCACACGATATCTCAATGCCTATTCTGAGGCCAAGTAGGCCTTACTGCACCACACGTGCGTCGTGGGTGAGGCTTCGCGTCTGTTACTCGGTTGGAGGGTAAAGAACTAATGGACTAAAAGAAAGTTCTACTTTACTTGCGCCATATATATGTGCGCTGTGAACAAATAGTACCATTCGTATTTCGCCAGACGTATTCCTACGCGGAACCGGGCTTGCCACGACATGTTGGGCGGCACGATTGAACTTGAACCTAGGGGTATGGCTGCTGGCGCCAGGTTCTCGTCCAATGGTAGAATGAAACTATTATGGGCTGTTTAGTAGACTAAAGGGATATTCAGTGCATATTGTACAAGGAATATACAGGGGATATCAAACGATATACAAATACTATTAAATATATATATATAGATAAATATATATATTTGGTTTAATCTGATCCTTCACAACAGGGATGATGCAGCTACAATCCAAAGAAGAAAATAGGCTAAAGGCTGCTTAAAACATGTTAAGCCTTAAAGGGGAACTATTTTACTATTTCTTTCACTATTTGGGCACTTTTACACAATTCCTGTGAGTTTATGGAACACCTCTGTAATTATATATTTTTTTTAATTAATTGTTTTGTATTTCTAATCAAGTCTTCAAAAACAGCATTTTTCTACCTCAAGATCTTAAGCCGTTTTGAGCCTGGGCTCCAACCACAATGGTAAACCACTGCGGGACATGATGATTATCATGCAGCGGTGTCTTTCTGACATCACAAATCATCACATTTTCAGATGACTCAGTTCAGTGAGGGTGAATATTGTGAGGGGAGAATTGGAAGAATGCGCCAATATGAGAATTAGAGACATAGATCATATTAAAGGGGAACTATCTTATAAATGGCCTTTTTGAGTGTTTAGCATTGTTTCCTAGCTATGTGAACTTATATTAATATGATCTATGTCTCAAAATTCTCATATTGGCGCATTCTTCCAATTCTCCTCTCACAATATTCACCCTCACTGAACTGAGTCGTTTGAAAATGTGCCTATATGTGATGTCATATAGTCACTGCTGCATGTTAATGTTCAGGCGAAGACGACGCTCCGCAGTGGTTTAGGAGCCGCCCTGCAGCCCAGGCTCAAAACAGCTCGAAATCTTGAGGTAGAAAAATGCTGTTTTTGAGGACTTGATTAGAAATACAAAACAATGAATAAAAAAAATATATATATTACAGAGGTGTTCCATAGACTCACAGGAATTGTGTAAAAGTGCCCAAATAGTGAAAGAAATAGTAAAATAGTTCCCCTTTAATATAAGTCCACATAGCTAGGAAACAATGCTAAACACTGAAAAAGGCCATTTATAAGATAGTTCCCCTTTAATATTGAACAGTAGCATTACATGGACTCTCAGGGTAAGGCTGGTTACTCAACTGTATTAGAGAAGAACAGTTGCAGGTCATAAAAGCCCCCACACTAACAGATGTAATCAGGGAAGAACCAAGACTATGTAAATATAAGTCACACCCCACAGAGGGGACGGTCACTCACTCTACTAGCCGAGAGAGCAGCTGGTGTAACAGAGATTAGAGGTCACAGAAAATATAATTACATTATACTAGATTAGAATGAAAAACAATATTGGAATAATAACAAGATCATAGTAACCTATTAGAAAGTAACTAGCAAAGAATATTTGAATACCATTTTAAGAATGTCAAAACTGGTTAAGTAATAAAGCTATTTCCTTTAAATCATAGTTGTAATACAAAGTGTCAGTTTGGTAAATAAAGGTTGGTGCTGTCTTCTATGATGTTTGGTATCAGCCTAGAAGCAATGACTGTACTGGGGTGATATTAGAAATCTATAGATCATTGCATGAACCATGTACATTGGAAGTTCAAAATAGTACACAAAGGAATGTTAAAGTGTTGGATTCATTCAGAGGAGACACAGGCCACAGACCACAGCCCAAAGGAGGGGGGTCATCAAAAGCACCCTCCTCTGTATACTGGAAGAAGACACCGACGGGGGCCACCAGCAGACCCGCCCTCTGTTTACTGAAGGAAGACACCGGCAAGGAGATCGAGGAGGGGGGGGGGGGGGCAGCTAGCCCCCACAGAGGAAACCAGGGGGCCACCAACACCAACCCCCATTGTGCAAGGACAGAGAGCCTCCCAGAAGACAAAGCTGATTGGAACAAACTCTTTATTTAGAGATAAGTGTGATTGGTTGAAAGGCAGTCTAAAAATGATGTCATTTAACCTAGAAATATTGGATCAGTAAAGATAGTTGGGAGGCCAGCCACACACCCTACCCCAGGGGGTCATGCTGCGCCTCCCACCCCCACCAGAGAATGTGCCTGGCAAAAATACATGTAAGTGAATCATGGAACCCACTGTTTGGGTGTTGTTTAGTGTAATCTTAGACCAGGTTTAACCATGTGTATTGCTCAGTACATTCTCGTTTCATTTACATAACATGACTACTATTTATGTGCAAAACTGTCTTGATGTGAAGAGCCACCGTGTCTGGGCTATTTGATTATGTAAACCTCATCAATCCTTTTGTACAATCATGTCTTATGATGAATAATTCCTGTATGTAACTGACGCATATCCATTTTTGGCCTCTCTGCAAATAAATGCATGAGTTTGAATTCGAACTCTGTGGTCTGGACTGCACGTTTATTTCTCATCTGACTGAGTCAGGTGAGGAGACCATTTTCTATCACTCTGTCCTTCTTCCCTCTAGTTAGCAACCTGTATGCACTGCAAATTACCTTATATATTGTGAATATACCACACACTCTTATTAACTGGAGGGGACAGGGGTACCAAGTTTAATTATTATGGTGAATTGTCCGGAGGAGAAAAGATGAGCGTTACAGCGTTGTAGCAAAAAAACAACTCTCTCCTGAATCCTGAATCTGATACACCTTTTCTTCCCCAACTAATGGTATCTTTTTCTCCGTTCCAATACATGCAGGGTGCACGCTGTATACAGCGCACGATACAAGGAGCATATACGGGCGAACAATAAAACAATAAAACACTATCAGGTCAACAGTAAATATATATATATTATACAAATAAAACAATATATATATGGTATAGAAAATAATAAACGTGGACTTTAGGTGATAGGCCTATAATCTACCTTTTTGTTGAACTAATTCTAATTATTAATCTGGACCTTCAGAACAGCTTGCATCGTTCGGTATTAGTATAGACTGCTGTTCCGAAAGATGTATGTCGTACACTGACCCAGGGAACTTGGCAACCACATTAGTAATTAAATTACTGGCGTTACACACCATCTGGATATTGATGGAATAGGATATGTTTCCTGTTTAGAAAAACATGCTCATTTTCGCCGGGTGGTATTTTGGGACATTTGGGAAGCCGACAGTGTTAAGAAAAGACAGCTTTGTCACTTATAATTCTATTGTACTATATTCTATTGTGCTATATATTTAATTTCGTTTATATCCCATTTAAGTGTTGCTTATATAGAAAAGAAAAAAATAATAAACAGACACAATTAACTTTCAAACTGAAGTGGGAAACCAACTCGAAATAAATAAATAGAGTTCATTCTGGAGCATAACACCACAACATTGCCTGCTCAATATCATCCTTGATTTCATCCAGAGTGATATTCTCCTTCGAAATATTATTTTGCGGTCACGCTGTTACTGCTGCCATGATGATCATCACCTGTGAAGAGGCTCATTTACATAGAAAGGGGAGATGCCAATTGCAGCGGATGCAATGCTGAAGCAACGCATGGGCCACCTTCATTTCAGCCACTGCACGTCCTTTGAGAGCGATAAGCGTCGAAAAAAGCAGCGCAAACCCTTTGTGGATTTGGGCTCAAGTGTTGAGCTCCAGGCCCTCCACTCGTCCCGACTACCCCACACAGGGCGAAGATGGGTGGGGGGGGGGGGGGGATTGGAATCTGATCTTGTCATCTGTCCATGTCATCGTCGTTGCAGACACACAGCTAACATCACGGTGACCAAATGCGTCCAAATTTGTATTGGATTCTAGCATATTTTCATAACAATAGCGAATATAACTTACCTGCGCCGTTTTCATTGAGGTTTCTTACAAATTAATGATGTTTTATTTGTCCTATATATGCGGATAACATTTAAAATCTTAAATTGTACCATTTTGTTTCCCTTTAGACAACAAACATAATGCTAATGATGCACTTTTATTAAGATAATTAGTTTACCATTCGCGGTCACTGTACTGAGGTCGCATTAATAGTTTATTGCTGTTCAGATCGTGTCAAAGAATAGATGCGTCCCAGTGACCTGTGACCTGTGCTAAAGGTCTTGGGAAATGTATTCATGTTGTAGTTTTCAACATTTTCACCTTTTAATTTTAAACCAATGCTGCCATCTACTGACAACAGAAAGTGTTGTGTATCATCAACTTGAGAGGCTACCCCCGCACTTCCGTAAACACCGTTGCCCAAAGAACATTCTAGAGATTCCCACTTTTTACTGGGAATGGGGCGTGACCGAATTTGGTCCCAGACAATAAGAGTGACTGAGATTGGTCTACGTTCCGTTAGTAAACCTAGAGAGTAGAAATCCTGATTCATACAGAAGTAATTTGCTTGAAGCTGCATAGAGGCCTTTGGGAAGTGTCGTTCGGGAAAGTTCCAACATTCTTCGAAAGCTCTCGGCGTCCTCTTCAAAATGGGGTAAAAAAATTCCCGACATACATTTTTTCCAAAATGGTCGACTTTCGCGACCAAAACAATAGAAAAACTAAAACGGAAATCTATCTAATAACACTTTAACCTATTGGTAAACTAACGTATTGATGATAATATACATTATAACTGCTGTTGTGACATGGTTATGATGTTTATACTTGAATACGTTTGAAAAATAAAACGATACTTTTGTCAGTCTAGACAGATTGATTTATGACGTGATTTAATTTGTGGTCCGCCGATGGACCGCACGGGTGGAAGAGGTTAATTCACACAGTGTAGCCTATGCCAGAAACACACCTCTACTCGGCTCTGGATGCAGAGAGCTTGGCCAGGTGTGCGCCTCTGTGGTTATAGAACACTGATGGAATGGGCGGCTCTTATGTAAGATCCCCCCCCCTGGTGACTCACAGCCCGCCGTAGTGCCCTGGCACTCGGCTAAATGGGTCAGGAGGAGAGGTGCATCTTGGGAATCGTAGTCCAACGGATCCCCGTGTGGTGACTGATGTCTTTTGCTGCTGTTTTATCAAAGTGATTCTTTCCCCTTGTGAAATGAAGACCGTAAGAGATGGGGGGGAGATTGGAATCTGATCTTGTCATCTGTCAATGTCCTTGTCGTCGCAGACACACGGCTAGTAAACCTAGAGAGTAGAAATCCTGATTCCCTTCGCACCGGGACCGCCTCTTGACTGGACATTTAAAGGTCACAGGTTCGATTCTGGCACTCTGACCCCTCTAGAGAAATGTGTGTAACGTTCTAGATGTGTGACTCAGACCGATACCAAGAAAACGGTTCCTAATTATATATTTCTCAAAGGAGTAAAGAAAATCCTGAAAGGAGTGAACTAGAGGCACTGGACTTTTGTGAATACAAATAAAATAAAATGCCTATTTCATTGGTAAGTTCGTATACACAGACAACACTGTCAGGTTTTAAACTGTGTGGGTATCAAACAGGAAGAAAGACTGTCAGGTTTTAACCCTCGAGTCACCATTGTCGCAGTTCTGGTCAAATAGGTTAGGGTTAGGGTTTTCTTCACGTGTGTTTGTGGATAGCGTTGGCTATATTTTATGTATATGTCAAAAACGTAGCTCAGTATCGCATCTTGGACTCACATTACAATAATCCATGTTTGTTTTTTAACACATTGAGAGCCACGGCCCTATGCCCAGATAACCCCTTCCGTGCCAGCGCTTTAGTCAATGGGAGGTCGGGGATATTTCCGAACATACCGTTTTGAATACGAGTATAGTTTCGGAGAGTTCTAGTAATTTCAGAGAAATTCCGCGATAATAGCCCTTTAGTGGAATACACAAAACACTTTGTCATTTTTCGGCTGATTTATGAATCGTTTTCAAATAAACGCTAGATTATCGATAGTATATGTGTACTTATGCACGCTAGAGAAGCGGGCTAAAAAATCTATTATCCATGACCTGGTCAGCGCTAACGTCATACACACACACACACACACACACACACACACACACACACACACACACACACACACACACACACACACACACACACACACACACACACACACACACACACGTTGTGATTGCTATGAAAAAAACATCTGATTAAGCCAATACTGGTAAAATAGAGTCCTTACCTCACATCAGATGTTCTGCAAAAAGATTAATCCAATTCCTGATCGCCATTCCAAATATTGATCGCGTTTATTGATCCAACGTTATAGTGCGAAACACATAATCGACGCTGCTCAGAGGGTCCTCAGTCAATCTGGTAACACGATACTGCTTGCCAGAGATGGGAAAACCCCGGACCGGATTTTTTTTCTGATGCACATGGCCACCCAATCCAATCCAATGATGTGCATTACCATCCGGGAGACGATAGGCGGTGGTATTTGCCCTTTTCGAGCTCAGACCCATTCACAATGATAACGTCAGGCTGGATGGATGAAAAATGAATGGATATCGCTAATAAAATAAATAACGATTAAAAAACTAGAAAACTTGTCATTGGCACTCAACGCATGGCGAGTTAGCATGACTAATCTCATCGTTAGCACTCAAAGTGTTAAAAGCAATCACTATTAAGCGTGTGAACAACAAGTGTCACACCTTTCACCCTAGTTTCAGAACTGGACAGGTTAGGGTTAGGGGGTTAGGGTTTGGGTTAGAGTTAGGGTAACCCTAGGATAACCCTAACCCCCTAACCCTAACCCTAACCCTAACCCCAACCCTAACCCCAACCCTAACCCTAATGTAGCAGGGTGGATTATCCCTGCTTCGTGGGAACTGTGGTGCACGGTCACTAGGTAGCGAGACACAGTAGCACTCTGGCCAGCTGCACCTCCGTCTTTGGGGTCCGGAGCATCAACTGGAGGCTGGCAGTGGGAGTGTATGAGGCCCAGGATTTACAAACCTGGTCCGGTACTCTGGTCTTCCTCCCTCTCTCTTGGGCAGTCAGCAGTATCCCCAACACACCCTCACCCTCCACAATTGTCTCCTTAGCCCCCCCACACCTAATGACTGGATGGTAAAGAAATAACTTGGTTCCCCCCGCAAGCAGTACCCTCCCTCAGTAACACCAGAAACCTTACAGTGGGAAATGGAAGGTTGAATAGGAAGGGGTTAATAATGGATATATTACCCGCATCAAAGGGTTAGGGTTAGGGTTAGGCGCAATAAAAGACACACACACTGTGCTCCCGTTCTGGATGAGTGTTATTGTAACGTGGCCTAGTTACAACAATGCTACGTCTGGTGATTATTGCACCATGGGTATCAACACACAATGATTACACTGGCATAAATCAATTATATAATTACACCCAGGCACCAAGTGCTCTCACAGTACCCAGACTAAGTGCTGCCCACGTCTGGGCTGAACACAGTATCTACCTTCTCTAAGGGATTACATATACTGCTCCAGGTCGGTAATATGGGGAAGGAAGGGGGAACATAGGGGAGGAAAATAGAAGGATTCACTGAACGGGAAATATTATGAAACACACACCTTATCACGCTCAAAGAAAAGGAATGAAACAAAAGAGTGAGCCCACAAAATACCAGTAAAGTCCTATCTTAATGCCGGCATATATTGTTCGGGGTACCCCTATGGAATGGTAGTAGCAACGTTACTTTCGCCCGCAGGCTGCACCACACTGTGTATTGTATAAAGAATCGGGAGCATCAATGCTCATTTGTACTCATCCGAAATGGCCGCCTCGCCACTCCACTGTTGTCCGGGAGGCAAGATGGCGTCGAACGCTCTCGGCTAGGATGTTAACAGGCGGAGCTGGGCAGAGAGGCAGCGCCAGCTGAGAGCGTGTGCTGAGCGATGACGACCCCTGCTGGATGGGAGGAACCCCCGTAAGCCGCAGGCAGCCTGGTGCAGGTCTGAGTGAAGTCCGCCGGAGCAGGCTGAATGCAGGCAGCCGGGTGCAGGTCTGGTCGAAGTCAGCCGGAGCAGAATGGTTGTTGGCCCACACTCTATACCGCACACTGTAACTACTATAACTCGGTGGTTAAAGACTTGGATACCTGGTTAACCGCACGTTACTTATACCGCACACAGTAACTATCATAACCCGATTGCTAGTGCCTGGCTCTGCACTAATTGTTCGTATACTATCGCTGGTACTGCTAGGATATCGTGTCCACTAGCCAGTACTTGTTATCACCCGTTGCTATCTCACGGGGCCCTCTGGCATAACGTCAGCAACAGGGCTCTCCAGAGCCCCCGTTAGCTGCGACTACTCGTTGTCCAAGTTCACTGCCGAAGAGAGCGTCTTCCGTTTCTCTCCTCCCTATATCTCCTCCCTACTCTCTCCGCCACTCTCTGCCTGCTACCGCCCCCTGCTGGTCCCGCCTGCCAGTCACAAGGGAAAAGCATTATAGAATATGATCCCGTACTGTCGTTTATAATCCATATTCCAGTGCTCTTCGGAAGGGGACACTTGTGTCATTGTTCGTGTGAATATCAATGATGTCTTTGTGTACAAAGGGAATATAAAACACCAGTCAGCAGTCTCGAATAATATACAATATTTTCAGACTGCTACACTAACCCTAATTTAAGAAAAGTTAAAATCCTGTAAATTAATAAATATTCTAAATGTATGGTGAGGACTGAAGTTAATAATGATATTCATGAAAGAAAATTGGAACAATACATGAAAAAGATATGTTTTACTGAGATCGCAGTTTCGGTCACTAGGGATACAGGTAGTTGGTTTTTTAAAGGTTGACTCGAGGGTTAAACTGTGAGGGCATCAAATAGGAAGAAATACTGTCAGTATTTAAACTGTGTGGGTATCAAACAGGAAGAAAGACTGTCAGGTTTTTTTTGTGAATGTGTGAGTGAATGTGAGAAAATAAATGATAAAGCGCTTTGGACTTTTAAATGTGTAGGTATCAAACAGGAACAAAGACTATCATGTTTTAAACTGTATCAAACAGGGGAGGAAGACTTTTATTATTATTATTATTATTATTATTATTATTATTATTATTATTATTATTATTATTATTATTATTATTATTATTATTATTATTATTATTATTATTATTATTATTATTATTATTATTATTATTATTATATAAAGACATATAAGGGGTTGTAAACATTTGGCTTGTCTAAACAATCAATCCTGAAACACAAAGATTATTTAGAGTCTGTCCTGTCAGAGATAATATGAATTGTGTTCTGTTTCTAGTCCTTCACTCAGCAAGTGTTCTAGTGCTGCCAGGCCTTCTTTATGTTCTGTTGTTATGTATAATGCTTCATCATCCATCACAGCCAGGATGGTATTATGTCCTGTGTCTCCTGGTCGTTCCATCATCTTCAGGACAGCTGTGGTATATTGGATATACTGCATGCTGGATGGGACAGTAACATACGCTTGAGGAAGTAGTCAATATATTTAGAGGTGGGTTCTGTGAGGCTTTCTTCTCTTTTGTTACAAGAAACTCTCCTGTTCCATAGTCAGCCAGTCAGTCTGTCAACTAGCCAGTCAGTCAGTAAGTATTGTGTAGATGTGCTCTGAAGGTCTTTTATCAGCGATGGCATGGAGAGATAATCTGGTTATTAATGTGGCATGCTTTATCAAAGACTTTATGAAGAGGAGATGAGGGTAGAGGTGGAGAAGAGATGGAGAGGAGAGGGTGAGAGGAGAAGAGGGATAGAGGAGAGGTGGGGAGTTGGAGGAGGGATATAGGTGGAGGAGGGGTAGAGAAGAGGATGAGAGGAGAGGAGGGAAGGGAAGGAGAGGAGGATAGGAGTGGATAATATAAGGGGAGAGGAGGAGTATAAGAGGGGAGAGGGAAGGAGAGGAGGGGGAGAAGAGGAAGGGAGAGGGAGGGGAAAAGAAGAGAAGAGAGGATGGGTATAGGAGGGGAGAGGGGAGGAGACGAGAGGCGAGAAGGGATGTAGGAGGGGATGGGGGGGTAGAGGGTAGAAGGGATAGAGGACAGGTGAGGAAAAAAGAGAAGACCAGGAACATGAAAGTCTAGAGAAGAGAAGAGGAAAATAACAGGAAATGATGAGAGGAGAGAATAGAGAGGGGAGGAGGAGAGGAGACATTGTGGGAGTCCTGTGCCAACCAGCTAGCCCCTGTGTTCACCGCCATATTCAATCAATCCCTGGCGGAGTCGGTGGTCCCTGCCTGCTTCAAGATGTCTACCATCATCCCTGTACCAAAGAAACCCTCCCCAACATGTCCAAATGACTAGAGACCGGTGGCACTCACCTCTGTGGTCATGAAATGTTTTGAGAGGCTGGTCAAGGACCACATTTGTGCCTCCCTCCCCAGTGATATGGACCCTATGCAATTTGCATACAGGACAAACAGGTCCACTGACGACGCGGTCTCCCAGGTACTGCACAGCACCCTCTCCCACCTTGACCGTCAGAAGGGGGGCTATGTAAGACTGTTGTTCATTGACTACAGCTCAGCGTTCAACACCATAGTCCCCACCAGACTGGTGGACAAGCTGATCGAGCTGGGTCTGAGCTCCGCCCTGAGCGCCTGGGTACTGGACTTTCTGAGTGAAAGACCCCAGGCGGTCAGGGTGGGGGGTCAGACCTCCAACACCATCACCCTGAGCATCGGGTCACCCCAGGGCTGTGTTCTAAGCCCCCTGCTGTACTCACTCTACACACACGACTGTGTGGCCAAGTTCAGCTCCAACTCCATAGTGAAGTTCGCCGACGACACAGTGGTGGTGGGGCTGATCTCGGACAACGACGAGAAGGCCTACCGGGAGGAGGTTGAGGTACTGGAACGCTGGTGCCAGGACAACAGCCTGCTCCTGAACATTGGTAAAACCAAGGAGCTGATCGTGGATTATAGGAGAGGACAGCAGGAGACACACACACCACTGATGATTAACGGGGCTACCGTGGACAGGGTGAGCAGCTTTAAGTACCTGGGGGTCCACATCTCAGAGGATCTGACATGGTCAACACACATAGACACAGTAGTAAAGAAGGCGAAACAGCGCCTCTACCACCTGAGACAGTTAAGGAAGTTCAGAGTATCGGGGAAGATACTCCAGTCCTTCTACTCAGGAGCTGTAGAGAGCATCTTGACCGGAAACATCACTGCCTGGTATGGAAACAGCACGGCACAAGACAAGAAGGCCCTACAGAGAGTGGTGCGCTCAGCCGAGCGTACCACGGGTATTGCACTACCTCCCCTGCAGGTTCTATACAACAAGAGGTGCAAATCCAGAGCCTGCAGGATAATGAAAGACCCTCACCACCCCAATAACAGCCTGTTCCAGCTGCTGAGGTCAGGCAGACGCCTGCGAACCCCAGCTACTAGGACAGAGCGGCTTAGGCTCAGCTTCTTCCCCCAGGCCATCAGAGTCCTGAACAATGAACATTGAGTACCACTGTAACACTTTAGCATGAGCGGGCACACACTCAGGCCGCACGCACCCTCACTTATTGCCAAAAGGAAAGGCCACTTTAAATTAGTATTAGCAACAGTAACAGTGTATTGCACTACTATTACTACTACTGTTAACTGTCAACTGTTACCCGTCATTGCACAAATTTATTGTTACCTGCTACCTGTTATTGCACAATTTTATTGCACACATTTTTTTTGTATTGGATTCTATTATATGTTATATGTTGTACCAATTGCACATCGTTGCGGGCAAGACCACCCGCATTTCATTGTATATCCGTATGCCGTGACAAATAAAACTCTTGACTTGACTTGACTTGAGGAGAGCCAGACAGAGATGAGATGAGCATGGTCAGGGATACATTCTAAGAGAGGAGAGGAGGAGAGCGAGAGAGATCAGAGGAGTGTGGTCAGGGAGACATTCTGGAGGAGAGGAGGAGAGTGAGAGAGATCAGAGGAGTGTGGTCAGGGAGACATTCTGGAGGAGAGGAGGAGAGCCAGACAGAGATGAGAGGAGCATGGTCAGGGATTGATTGATTGATTAAAAACTGTATTAACAGATTGCAGAATGGGTACAATACAGTACAGCTCAATACCATGCAACAACTGCTAAGAGGATGAAGACCAGAAAAATACTTCAGTTCTTTCGAGAGACATTCTAAGAGAGGAGGAGAGCCAGATATATCAGAGGAGCGTGGTCAGGGAGACATTCTGGAGGAGAGCCAGACAGAGATGAGAGGAGCGTTGTCAGGGAGACATTCTTGAGGAGAGGAGGAGAGCCAGACAGAGATGAGAGGAGTGTGGTCAAGGAGATATTCTAGAGGAGAAGAAGAGAGCGAGAGATATCAGAGGAGTGTGGTCAGGGAGACATTCTGAGGATAAGAAATGAAGATGTGAGCTGTTGGTTAATCCTCAGTTCACTTCACAGTCATTACAGCCTGACAAATACATGAGTCATTTCTAAGAGGGCTCTGCCTGTGTGGGTCTCAAAACATCTGCTGAATTGTAGGATATTGGCGATGATTAATGTGACTGCTGTCTCAAACCACTACCCATGAATCACCCAGATGATACACAGATGGAGAACTTCTTGAGGCAACGGAGACTGTTGATATTAGTGTCAACCAGAGGAGGATTTGGCTAAAAGGGTCACACCCAGTGCGGCTAAAGGAACGTAAAGAAGATGTATGATGGAAAACCTCTGCTGGGGATGTTTCACAGTCGACGTTGTCTTACTTGTGGTGTTTCCCTTTTTTTTCTTTTTTTTTACTCTTTTTTCCCCTCCTTTTTCCTCCAATTTTCTCCCAATGTTAGTCGTTATGCCAATTCCCAATCCCCTTCCTGGTCGCTGCGCACTTACCCCCCACAGTCGGTCTGGGAGAGTGGAGGCTATCACGTGCTTCCTCCGACACACGTCTAGCCAATCAACCGCTTCTTTTCACCTGGTAGCGCGGACTCTCACTGAGAGGGTGTAACGTGCTGAGCAGGCGCCCCGACCGAACTGTAGGAGTCGCTGTTTACAACGACCCGGACCCACCCCGCCAGCTTTCCCACCCTCTAATACTGCCAATTGTATTAGTGTGAACGGCCAGCCAAGCTGGTGACACGCCGGGAGCTGGATTCGAACAGGCGAATCCAGCGTCTCCGGCGTTGGTGACGAACGCAATCTCCGCTACGCCACCTGACCGCCCTGTGGTGTTTCCCTTTTAACCTCTTAAGCCCGACGGGTCCGGTACCGGACCCAAGCCATAAATAATCTCTCCAGACTGTATGACATAATGTTGCGTTTTCTTTTCAAATGTAGCCAAGAGTAAAGACCCTAATCCTATCAAAACAGCAGTCATAGTGTATCTTTTCAACAATATGTTTGTTTACCAATAGGTTAAAGTGTTATTAACCTCTTTAGCCCGTGCGGTCCACCGGCAGATGACATCACATCATAAATCAATCTTTCTAGACTGTATGACATAATGTTGTGTTTTTTTTCCAAATGTATCCAAGAGTAAATACCCTAACCATGTCACAACAGCAGTCATAGTGTATATTTTCAGCAATACGTTTGTTTACCAATAGGTTAAAGTGTTATTAGTGCGATTTTAGTTCATGGAATGTCTTTATAATTTTGCGAATATCCGCCATTTTGAATTAGCGTTGCTAAAAGTTTTGTAGTAATATGAGGAGAGGGCATCCAGAGCTCTCATTTAGCGTTGAAATTTAGAAAAACTACCTTTCCCAGCCGATTCCAGCTTCCTGCAAGCAAATAACTTCCTGATTATTATTTATTTTTTCTCTTATTTCTTGGGATTATCTACCACAAAAATTAACGTTCTTGGTATAGATTGGAGCGCAGTTATTGTGTCTACCTTCTGTGAACATTTAGCAACAATCCCCATTGCAATCCGATCCAAAATGGCAGATCCATATCCATCATTACACCTGGGTAAAACAGAGTCCATTCTCTTCGATTCAAATAACAAACTCAAAACCAACGGCTTCTCTGTTACAGTGGGTGACAGTGGGCGTCTTGCTTCTTCCTGTTCCTTTTCGGACAAGAGACTGTTTGTTTGTCATACTGTGAACACCCACTATTCCTGGTGCAGCACTACTGCAATGCACTGCTAGCTGGTCTACCAACCACCACCACCAAGCCACTTCAACTCATACTTTGTTATTTTTCTTTTCACAGCAAATTTTCTTTTCTTTTTTCTTTTCATTATTTCATGATTATTTTATTGTTCAAAATGCATTCAATCATTCATTATTTCAATCGTTGATTGAAGGCTTCTCTCTCTAGCTTTAGGAGAGAGTGGTGCACGTTCACACAGACTGACTGGACTGTCCGGGGGCACAGGATGAACAGAATGAAAATTCTTAAAAGGTGTGGCATTCCCCTTTAAAAACAAACAAACAAACACCTTTCAAGAGAACTTCCAAAAGGTCTTATTTTACACTTTTATTTATTGATTCTTTTTTTCTCACATTGAAGGGTGTGATTCATCATTCTGGAGAGGTGGTCTTGGTTCTTCCATGAAATGTGAAGAATCCACCCAAGCCTTCCCTCCCGTATCAGATGGTGATTTAAAAAAGAAAAACGATGTGACAGGACAGAAAGCCGGGCCGCCTGCCTACAGTAGACACAGCTGTCTCTGACAAAAAGCTCCTATATAAGCGGCTGAATTGATGTCTTGATGGCGGAGGAACATATTGGGTAGAGGGTCACGTCATGACGCTTCCTGCATGACAATGTACACATATATCCTGTGTGTCTATTTCAAGACTCTTAAAGGAACACACCGGCACTGTGGGTAAACGTGCCTAACATCTTCTCCAGAGTCAGATGATTTCCTCTCTGCACGTTCAGTAGAAAGCGATCCGGCTGCGAGCTAGCCTAGCTTAGCACGAATGAACGAAAGCTACCCTAGCTTAAAGTTGTTGGCCAACAGCTAGGCTAGCTGGTCCGTATCCACATAACCACTAGGTATTGTCATACTGTGAACACCCACTATTCCTGGTGCAGCACTACTGCAATGCACTGCTAGCTGGTCTACCAACCACCACCACCAAGCCACTTCAACTCATACAGAACGCAGCCGCACACCTGATCTCCAACCTATCAACGTTAGCCCATGTTACCCCACTTCTTAAGGACCTCCACTGGCTCCCCATCGCCGCACAAATCCGCTTCAGGGTCCTCGACCTGGCATATTGCGCAGCAAAGGGAACAGTTCCCGCCTACCTCCGGTCAAAGGTCTCTAACTACAGACCCTCAAGACCCCTCCGCTTTGCATCTTCTGGCCGCCTTTCCACAATGGTGGAACGAACTTCCCACCACAGTTAGGACAGCCGAAACATGACCAAGAAAAACACACTTCTTCAATCAATATCTTAAAATAACATTGATACTCAGCTGAAAGAGTTGTACCCTTCCTGTTGACTTGTCGTACAGAACTTGTAGGCCTAAGTCGCTTTGGATAAAAGCATCAGCTAAATGACTTAATGTAAATGTAAAATGTAAACCTCCAACATGAAGCAAACACTTGTCATGTGTGTTTACGTTTGGGCTCACAGTCCACTCCTCATGCTGAGCAACCTAATGAACCTTGGGCTTGGAGGTTACGTAAACAAGGTGAATATCGAATGAAGGAGGCACCAGGATATACAGGTGTGAAGGTTAGCGTCCTGGAACATGAGGGGAAAACATGTTACACGTGTTATATATTTGGTTTACAGGAATTACAACCTCATGGTGAGTTCGCCCGTTGAGAGAGGCAGTACATGACATCATGGTGGTGCCGATCATACGTCCTGACCAGCACTTAATGAGCTGTTGCCATAGCAAGGTGTAGTCTTACGCAGGGTTGTCACTGAGGGGACGCTGCAAGGTCATAATGAGCCGGCGTGATAACAAGGACTTAATGAGCGTCTCTTCCAGAGCTATTTTGTATTTAGGAAATCCCTGAACATGATATTGCATTGGTTTGTGATAGATTATTAGTTACTGGGTATTTCAAAGTACCTCATATTTGGTGCCATTTTAAAGCTAACAACTAGGGCTTTCCAATGATATAAAATAAGTGTATGATTATCATCATAATTTTTATTATTATGGTTCATATGTAGTTGCACTTGAACTTGTTGAAATTAAACTTGGAAGATAAAAATGTATTAAATTAAACTTTCCTTGCTTAAATCAGATTTATGTATATTGAATGGAATGTAGACAATCTTGTTGGCAATATAGAACAGCTGACAGATTAGAAATAGCATCTAATGTTCAAAAGTTATTAATTAATTAATGAAACTAGATTTGATAATTTTTTTTTTTTTTTTTTTTACATATTGTGATGGTAATTATTAAACGTTCTTGTGTGTGTTAAAAATGTTCTTCAAACTTACCCCATTATCTTCATAGAGCCTTGTCTTCCTTCTAGAACCTCTCCCTTCTAGAAAGATTTTTCCTGGGTACATAATGACTGCACTGTTCCTGGATCTCAGCCGGTGCTGTTAGCATCGGCGCTAGCATGGGAGCTAGTTCCAACATCTAGACACTATTCTAGGTCAATTCTAGGTTGATAAAATGAGATATGTTACATATAGGAATATGACCCACTAATGAATACACTAAATACAGGAATGTGGCTTATTTGAAAACACTGCATAATTTGCGAAATAAATACGACAACTGTGTTGCCGTTAGCCGTGCGCTAGCCTGCAGCTAGCGCTGATGTTAGCCAACCTACAGGTAACTCTACCTGGGGGGAAATTGCTACTCGCACACGGTACATTTCAAAACAAGATTTTTGATGGAAAATATGACCAGAATCTCTGGAAAAACATCTCACAAACACTATAGACGGTCATAAAAGTTAACGAATGCTATAAGAAGTCCAACAGATTAGTATAAACAGTACATACACGGTGGTTTAGAAATCTACAGCAGAGCAGGTTTTCGCCGTAAGAATTCATTCTGCGACCGCTCGGTCTGGGGGAAAGTTTGGAAAAACTCGAGCTGCGTTCGACGGAGGTTTTTATAGACTTCCGGTCAGAGCTGCGGAGTGATACTTGCTGTGTGTGTGGGGGCCGGTGTTCCTAATATGGTCACAAAAAATTGTGTCCCTCCGCCAAAAAATTAGAAAATAGTGCCGAAAAGAAAAGACAGCGCGCTGTCTGTACGCCGGCGTCGGGTAAGACCTGGTAGAGTTTTAACAAGGTGTGTTCTCCAAGAAGAGGTATCTGACTGTTTACTCCAATTAGTGTGAAAGAAAGAGAGAGAGAGAGCTAGAGAGAGAGAGAGAAACAGGCAGAGAGACATACATAGACAGAGAGGGAGAAAGAGAGACACACAGAGACAGAGAGGGAAATAGAGTGAGAGAGATAGAGACAGAGAAATAGAGATTGAAACAGAGAAAGAGAGGCAGACATAGAGACAGATAGAAATAGAGACAGAGAGAGATACAGAGATGGGGACAGAGATAGAGACAGAGAGAGAAAGGGAGAGAGAGAGACAGAGACAAAGAGAGACAGAGAGAGAGAGACAGAGACACAAAGTGAGTGAGAAACAGAGAAAGAGAGAGCAAGAAAGAGAGACATACAGAGACAGAGAGAGAGAGAGACAGAGAGAGAGAGAGAGAGAGAGAGAGAGAGAGAGAGAGAGAGAGGAGAGAGAGAGAGAGAGAGAGAGAGAGAGAGAGAGAGAGAGAGAGAGAGAGAGAGAGAGAGAGAGAGAGAGGGGGGGGGGGGGGAGGGAGAGAGAGTGAGATTGCAGGGGTGTAGTGATTAAGAAGTGATGGCCTGTGTAGAACCTGACATGGGTGGTGTGTGTGTATGTGTGTGTGTCTGTGTGTATGTGTGTGTGTGTGTGTGTGTGTCGCTGATTTTTTTATTAATGAGATTCTCAGGTGAGAAGTGAGGATCACCGTGACCTGCATACAAATGTCTTTCTCTCTCTCTGTCTCTCTCTCCTTCTCTCTCTGTCTCTATCTCCCTCCCTATCTCTATATCTATATCTCCCTCTCTGTCTCTCTCTGTCTCTCTCTCTGTCTCTCTGTCTCTCTCTCTCTCTCTCTCTCTCTCTCTCTCTCTCTCTCTCTCTCTCTCTCTCTCTCTCTCTCTCTCTCTCTCTCTCTCTCTCTCTCTCTCTCTCTCTCTCTCTCTCTGTCTCTCTCTCACTCTAACTCTCTCCGACACAGACACACATCGACACAGACACTTTCTATTGCACACACCAGTGGCGGCTGCTGACCAAATCTTTTGGTGAAGCAAAATTATTTTTTAAACATCCCCCACTGTGTGTGTCAGTGGTGTCTGGTGCGTTCAAAATTTGGGGAGGATGGGAGAGATTAAAAAAATATGTAATAAAGAAGTCCGAAATTCAAGCTTTCTTTAACTACGAGGCATTTATTCATCATCTTAATTTTTTTTATAATATCAAACTGAAGAGGGAGTCTATGCTAACCGAATACAGAAGCCATGTTCGCTGGATTTGGGGGGAAAACAATATCTTTGACCTGTATTGGTCCCCTTGATACCACATTGTTGGGTATGGCTTATGACATTTGGCCATAGTGCAGGGTCTTGTGAGGTCAAACCTTTAGTGGTGGTGGTGATACTGCTGCTTGTAGACGTGGGTGACACGTCATCTTCATGATGGGCAGGTGTTATGGTCGCACTGAAGGTGGATGTTGACGGACAGGGTTCCTGCAAGTTTCAACAGGTTACATTTAAGACTTTTTAAGACCTTTTTAAGACCACTTTCAATATAATCTAATATGTTGCCATACCAGCAAAGAACTATTAAGGAAAATGACTAAGAAGTAATTCCATATGTATTGGTCTGATAGGCTATTACTACTATACTGCTTACTTTGCAGCCTGGACATTTCCCCCCAAACACATTTAAACATGATACAGAGAAGTTATCGCAACATAGAAGTCATTTCCATCTACCATCTCTCATTAAACACTGTGTAAAGTTAGCTTGGTGTATTGAATCTACCATCTCTCATTAAACACTGTGTTACAGTTAGCTTGGCGTATTGAATCCACTATATCTCATTAAACACTTAACTGTGTACAGTAAGTTAGCTTGGTGTATTGAATCTACCATCTCTCATTAAACACTGTGTTACAGTTAGCTTGGTGTAGTGAATCTACCATTTCTCATTAAACACTGTGTTACAGTTAGCTTGGTGTATTGAATCCACTATCTCTCATTAAACACTTAACTGTGTACAGTAAGTTAGCTTGGTGTATTGAATCTACCATCTCTCATTAAACACTGTGTTACAGTTAGCTTGGTGTATTGAATCTACCATCTCTCATTAAAAACTGTGTTACAGTTAAGATAAGATAAGATATTCCTTTATTGATCCCTGTTGAAGTCAGAGGTTCTGTGTAGGATTGTTAGTAACTGTCTAACTGCATATATAACTGTTTTCACTAGTAACTGTCTAACTGCATATATAACTGTTTCCACTAGAGGGCGCTCTAGGCGGAGCCACTCAGGAACACCACCAGGTGGCGAGTATAACTAGAGATGTCTCCTCCCAATCTTTCTCTTTCCCCCAGCCTCTCAGTGAGAGGAGAACTGTAAAACTGCTGCTCTGCCATGTGAATAAATAAACCACGCCAGTTAACACATCCTGCGCCGAAAACGTCGTACAGCGTGATTCAAGTTCATGCTAATTCTGCCATTCCACGGCGTACGACGTTATTGAGATCATATTTAATTTTTTGCCATGTTATTCATAATTCCCTCACGGAGCCTGGTCTGATGCAGTGGGAGCCTGCACAACTCTGCAACGCTTCAATACTGCCGCCTGGTGGATGATCGGCGAGTTACAACCGGAAATGGATCTCACGTGATCTCGGTGCGTCTGGGAAATGCGTCCGGCACTCACATAATGTTGCGGGACTACAGACACACACTGGCGTGCATGGATCGCTGCCATAACTCAATAATCGACATGATTTGGGCGTTTATTATTTTTAGGGATGTCCCGATCCGATCACGTGATCGGGATCGGGGCCGATCATGTGATTTTCCGAAGATCGGGAACGGCAAAAAATAATAATAATCTGGATTATTATTTTTTTTTTTTTATATATATTTTTTTTTTATTCAACAAACATGACCATGTTCATGTCTTAAACTCATACTGAGGCCTTAGTTTTGGTTTTAAATTGCATATCATCATTAATTTATTTATTGTCACACACAGGGCCGTAGTCAGGGTTTAGAAATTAGGGAGGTCCATTTATTTTTTTGGCCCAGACCGGCCCACTATTATCGGTCGGACACCACCCACCAGTACACCATCCTTGCGGTCCCCTTAAATATGCGTACCTACTGTACTATTCCCCCAAACCACTACAAAGCTGGGTAGTAAGTGCCATGGACAAGTGGACCAGTGTACTCACTCGCTCTTGGCTGAATCTTCTTTTGGGTGGTGATGTAAAAACACCTGCATCATAGTAGGCTCAGGATGGGCAAAGTAGTCTATAGCCTGTTCATCCCTGTCTCTCTCTTCCACAACCTGGCTTGACTAGACATAAGGAGAGAGAGAGAGATTATTACAATTAACTGGTACATTCAGGTCCATAATTGTTGGAATTCCCTGATAAAGATGTGAAAAAAGCTGTACAATTTAAGCAATACCATACTGGTAATGAGCAAATAGTTGTTTATTCAATTAATGCATGGAGCTGTTCCATCTTATTTCATTTGATACTAACTACTCAGTTCATACAGATTTCAAGTATCCAAATATCAATGATGAATATTGCATAAGGTTTACACAGTTAATAGATCACCTTTTTGTTTTATATTCATGTTCAGAGAAGAGTAATAGTTAGATCTTTGTATGTGTGATTTATATAGCAATTAAATCAATGGTGTGCTTGTTTGTTTGGGGAGTTTGACCTACAGTTAATGTGCCTACCACGTGAAGGTGCATGCTCAATGGACAGCACAAAAACTTTGTGTATGTGGAGACTAGAGCTACCACAGATAGTAATAAGTTATAAGAGTAAGTAATCCATACCATATATATCCTAATAGTTACCTTATTACCATACTTGGCTGAAAATAAACTTTGCTGCCTGTTGTGAATGTGTTTTTCCCTGTAGGCTAATACATAAGTATGCATACATTTTTGCAGTTGAGCAAAAATTAGCAGTTGAGCAGTTTTCATGCATCTTTATCAAGGGAACCCTTATCATAATGGTTTTTTAAATAATATTATGAAGATACGATAAGGACCTAGTAGTTCGGTCATCTGTGGCACTTTGTTTCTCAATGGATTTGTCATCTAGGAGGGTTAATAAACAAATTTAGCCGGGTGTATTTCCAAAAAAAAAAAGGCGGGGACAATTTGTGAGAGACCAAAATCCAAAATGGCTGCCGTGGAATTTAACTGTTTAATGGTTTGACCTACAATGATGCACAATACATGGTACCAGCCCCCTCTCAGTCATGTACCAGCCCCCTCTCAGTCATGTACCAGCCAGCCTCTCTCAGTCATGTACCAGCCAGCCCACTCTCAGTCATGTACCATCCTCCTCTCAGTCATGTATACCAGCCCCCTCTCAGTCCTGTATACCAACCCCCTCTCAGTCATGTACCAGCCTCCTCTCAGTCATGTATACCAGCCCCCTCTCAGTCATGTACCAGCCCCCTCTCAGTCATGTACCAGCCCCCTCTCAGTCATGTACCACAGCCCCCTCTCAGTCATGTACCACAGCCCCCTCTCAGCCATGTACCACAGCCCCATCTCAGTCATGTACCAGCCCCCCTATGTCATGTACCAGCCCCCTCTCTGTCATCTACCAGCCCCCTCTCAGTCATGTACCACAGCCCCCTCTCAGTCATGTACCAGCCCCCCTCTGTCATGCACCAGCCCCCCTCTGTCATGTACCAGCCCCCTCTCAGTCATGTACCAGCCCCCCTCTGTCATGTACCAGCCCCCTCTCAGTCCTGTATACCAGCCCCCTCTCAGTCATGTACCAGCCCCATCTTAGTCATGTACCAGCCCCCTCTCAGTCATGTACCAGCCCACTCTCAGTCATGTATACCAGCCCTCTCTCAGTAATGTGCCAGCCCCCTCTCAGTCATCTACCAGCCCCCTCTCAGTCATGTACCACAGCCCCCTATCAGTCATGTACCAGCCCCCCTCTCAGTCATGTACCACACGACTGGTGGGGGGGGGGGGGGGTTAGTAAGAGATGTGATTGGGCCAGCCCAGTGTCAGTCAGTACCAATAGGCCGCTGTCCCAGCATATTAGTGGGCCGGTCGTTGACCAAACTTTTAAAAATCCCCCTCTCAGTTATGTATCACAGCCCCCTCTCAGTCCTGTATACCAGCTAGGGCTGCAATGATTAGTCGACATAATCGACGACGTCGATAATAAAAAATCGTTGACACAGAATTTTTGTGTCGATGCGTCGTATAAAAACAGATAGCCGGTAACGTTCATTCAAAACTGCGCAAATGCACCACAGGAAGTGCTGGGGCAGTATCATTTCCCTTGTCTGCCATGACTGCATTCTGTGTACTAACGATGAAGAAGAAGAAAGCAGTGACGCACGAGCAAGCACCCTGGAACCGTACTGACAGCTACTCGGATGGGTAAGTTTTAGCTTACATGTTGAAAACATAATGTCTCATGGATAATGCTTGCTAAGCGAACGCTATTTCAGTTAATATGTTGTTGAGGCTGTGTGTCCACCAACGAGCTGTATGTAACGTTAGCTAAACCGCGCCAAGCTTACAGCCTACAGTACTAGAGCACACAAGAGCTTGGCTAGGCTACCGGTGTTTACAGCTCCGTGAATTAGCACTGAGTGTTGTATTTTTGCAGACTGGAGTATTAATTAGGTAAGTTAAGATAGCTAGGGCCAACGTCCACTGTCTATATAGCGCCATGGTCTCTAGCCAGGCTGCTTTTTTTTCTCAGTTGAAGAAAGTTGAACTTTTTGGGCTAAGACTGCAGAGACAGGGAATGTTAGTGCTAGCTATCTTATATCTGATGATTTATAAGTTTGCTATAGCAATGCAATCACAGGTTCCTTTATGGACGCTGTCATTTGTAAATGGTGTGTTCCCCTGCAGGAGGGACACACACACATACACACAGCTCCTCTCACTCACACACAGCAGACAAAAGACCTAGAAGTCTGTCTGATCTGACTCATCCTCTCCTCTCCCCTACAGCTGTTGGAGATGGTAGAGCATAGTGAGTGGATCCACGTCACCCTCCTGTACCAGGTTACCAGCCCCATCAATACCGCAGTGCTGGGGCAGAGGCTGCTACTTTTAAAACATTATTTGCACATTATCTTTACATTTAAACTTGCACTTTAATTTGTATTGTTTAATTTGTTTTCATTATGATTGATGCCCGGTATGCCTGATGGCCAGTCCAGGCCTGGCTATAGTGTTATAAACTATATTGTTTCTATGAGCTAGTGTTATAAACTATACTGTTTCTATGAGCTATACTTTGTATATGAGCTATAATGTTTCTATGAGCTATACTGTTTCTATAAGCTATAATGTTTCTATGAGCTATACATTTACAATATGCTATTTCTATAAGCTACACTGTTTATATGAGCTATACTGTTTCAAAAGCTATATTGTTTCTATAAATTATACTGTTATAAGCTATTCTGTTTCTATGAGCTATACTGTTTATATAAGCTATACTGTTTCTATGAGCTATACTGTTTCTATAAGCTATAATGTTTCTATGAGCTATACATTTACAAGATGCTATTTCTATAAGCTACACTGTTTATATGAGCTATACTGTTTCAAAAGCTATATTGTTTCTATAAATTATACTGTTATAAGCTATTCTGTTTCTATGAGCTACACTGTTTATATAAGCTATACTGTTTCTATGAGCTATACTGTTACAAGCTATACCATTTCTCTGAGCTATACTGTTATAAGCTTTAGTGCTTCTATAAACTATACTGTTATAAGCTATACTCAGTGTTGGGAAAGTTCACTTTCTACATGAACTAGTTCAGTTCACAGTTCAAAATTTTTAAAATGAACTAGTTCAGTTCATAGTTCATAATTCAAAATGTTGAACTAAAGTTCATGGTTTCAAAAATGAACTAATTTAGTTATTTTTAGTTCTTTTTTAATTATTTTTTTATTATAGATTTTTCACGTACAGTTACTTACATTACAAAAACACACATTGGGACAAGGGGGGGGGGGGGGGGGTCCTCCAGTTCATCTCTATGCCATAAGCAAGCAAAAACAAAACAAAAAGAAAAACAAGCTAAAAGGAAAGCAGACCAAGACAGGCACTGTACAGTATTGCACTTGCCTCGAGCGCATTCACATGTAGACATACATATATTTATTTTTTCCTATCCAAGGTCTGTCCATACAATGGGGCACTGGGCCTTTAGAAGGATCCGATACATTTCAGCAGGAAAATAGTCTAATAGTGGGGCCCACACATCCTGAAAGGAAGCGTTGTTGACTATGCATTGCACAGAGTCTTTCATGGGGTAGGAGCACACACCGAAGATCTCTCTATACCACATTTGTAAAAATGGAGGCTTATCCTTAATCCAGTTTATCAGAATGCATTTCCGGGCTGAAAGTAGAAGTTTATCAAATAGTTTGAATTGTAAACTCTTTTAAATGCATACGCCGACGTGACGTCTAGAGTCTGACTCCGACTGAGCGAGTGCTGCTGCTGCAGCTCTCGGCTTCTGCGCGCAGATTCCTGTTCCACTGCTTGTTGTGAGGAGGAGTCTGATGACGTAGCAGGGGGTGACAGGCTGGTTGCCAGATCGGGTGGTTTTACGCATGGTTTTTAAGCCTGTTTACAGTGTTTTAACTGAGTTTTCGGCTAAAAAGCATTATGAAATATGGCACATCTTTGAACGCCGTTATAATAGAGTGCTGAGAATGAACGCACTTTTGAACTCCGTTACACAGGGCTGAGAATGAGCGCGTTCTCAATTACGTTCATTTAGCGGATATACAGTACGTTCAGTTCAAGTTCGCCCAAAATACGAACGCGTTCATGAACGATCGTTCATTGAACGCGTTCAGGTACATCACTGGCTATACTGTTATGAGCTATACGGTGTCTATGAACTATGCTGTTTATATGCACTATACTGTTTCTATAATATACTGTTTCTATGAGATATACTGTTTCTATAAGCTATACTGTTATAAACTATACTGATTCTAAAAGTGATACTGTTATAAACTATACTGTTTCTAAAAGCTATACTGTTATAAACTACAGTATACTGTTTCTATAAGCTATACTGTTATACACTACAGTATACTGTTTCTAAAAGCTACACTGTTATACACTACTAACGTTATATCTGTATATACATTCTCATCATATCTTCATATCCCAGGTCTCAATACCTGTCATCACACTGGTACACAGGAGTCCTACAAGCCTGCAATAGGAAGCTATTTAATCAGACACACACACACACACACACACACACACACACACACACACACACACACACACACACACACACACACACACACACACACACACACACAAATTACCGCAAGATGCATCTGGCATTTCTACAAACAAATCTAGAAATATTTTAGAGTGGTTCGTCTTACCAGACTCACCCATGCAGAACCCTACAGCAGTGTGTTAGTGATCACAGCTTTGCACACCTGTGTCTAATGACCCATCTTATACTCAAGTCTCTACGTGGAGATAGAAGGGGCTGGCGCTGGCTAGCAGACACACTGAGCTCAGGGGATTAGATGCATTCTGGAGGCTCTGCCAGTCAATCTCAACGGATGTCTTTGAAATCCTCATTCCGCATGCAGAGAAGACAAACTTCATCTCAGTCTCTTTTCCTCTCTCTCTTCCTCTCAGTCTCTCTCTCTCCCTCACTCTCTCTCCCTCTCTGTCTCTCTCTATCTCCCTCTCTTCCTATTAGTATATCTCTCCCTCTCATCCTCTCTCTCTCTCCATCTCTTCCTCTCAGGTCGCATTCACACAGGAGCTGTTTGGTCTGGACTATCGGACCAGAATTCGATAGTCAGTTTTTTCGGGTTTGTGTGAATGCGCGTCAAACTCAGTCCGCAGACCAAACACGCAAACTCTGGTCCGCCTGAAAACGTAGGTCTCGGTTCGCTTCATCGGACCAAACGCGGACCAAACGTAGGAAGTCACCTGCTAAACCATCTTGGGTATATTATTACCGCGGTGCGGCATTCACTGCAAAACAAGCACACTGCATCTTATATCTATCTATCTACTGTGCATCTTGGGGTAGAAGGAATAAAAAAAACACAGCTGTTATTATTATTAATATTATTACCGCGGCGCGGCATTCACTGCAAAACAAGCACACTGTGTAAACATGTCTCGTGGACAGACTTGGGGGGCAGAAGACCAAATAAAACAGCTGCTTGTGGGGAATGTGGGCACTCACAAAAACAACGAGGTGTACAAGTTGTTTAGCGAGAGGATGGCGGTAATGGGAATTATAATCGAACGATGGATCAATGCCATGTCTCTGCTACTATCACGCTTCACGCAGTTTGTGTTGACGCGCATTTCACTTCCTGAAAGGGAGGGATTTCCACTCTCCATTGTGTCCAATAGACGAGTGTCCTTTTCGACCGCGTGACATTGTTCAGATAGTTTGGTGCGCCTGACAAATTGCTGTGTGAATGCAGACGAACCAAATGATGAATGCAACAATGTTGCAACTTTACCACCAGAACCGCACCGAGTCCACCAAAACTATATGTGAAAGCACCCTCAGTCTCTATCTCCCTCTCTCTCTTCCTCTCGCTCATCCCGCATGCAGAGAAGACAGACTTCATCTCTCTCTTCCTCACTGTCTCTCTCTCTCCCTCTCTCTCTCTCTCTCCCTCTCTCTCTCTTCCTCTCTCCTCCCACATGCAGAGAAGACAGACTTCCTCTCTCTCTTCCTCACTGTCTCTCTCTCCCTCTCTCCTCCCACATGCAGAGAAGACAGACTTCATCTGTCTCTCTATTCCTCTCTCTCTCTCTTCCTCACTGTCTCTCCCTCTCATCCTCTCTCTCCCCTCTCTTCCTCTCTCTCCTCCTGCATGCAGAGAAGACAGACTTAATGTCTCTCTCTTCCTCATTGTCTCTCTCTCCCTCTTCCCCTCTATCTCTTCCTCACTGTCTTGCTCGCTATCCCTCTCTTCCTTTCTCGCTTCCTCACTATATCTCTCCCTCTTCCTCTATGTCTCTTCATCACTGTCTCCCTCTCTCTCTTCCCCACTGTCTCTCTCCATCTCTTTTTCTCTCTCTTCCTCACTTTCTCTCTCTTCCTCTCTTCATGTCTCTCTCACTCTATTCCCCACTGTCTCTCTGCCTCTCTCTCTTCCCCACTGTCTATCTCTATCTCTTCATCACTGCCCCCCTCTCCTCCTCTCTCTTCCTCACTGTCTCTCTCTTCTTCACTGTCTCTCTCTATCTTCATCTGTCTCTCTCTTCCTCACTGTATCTCTCTCCCTCTCTATCTCTTCCTCACTTTCTCTCTATCCCTCTCTTCCTCTGTCTCTCTATCCCTCTCTTCCTCACTGTATCTCTCTCCCTCTCTATCTCTTCCTCACTTTCTCTCTCTCTCTATCCCTCTCTTCCACTCTCTCTCTCTTCCTCACTGTCTCCCTCTCCATCACTGTATCTCTCTCTTCCTGTATCTCATCCTGCATGTAGATAAGACAGACTTCCTCTCACTCTCTTTCTTCCTCACTGTCTCTCTCTATCCCTGACTGTCTATGACTACGACTCTCTCCCTACCATATTGTATGGTAACTACGTCTACGAACATTGTACATATGTCTAAACTGAACACTGTGACCTCTTTTTTTACTTCTAATTTTTACTATTTTTACTATGTTTTTATTTCATACTTATCTTGTCATGCACAGTCTCTGGAGCGCAACAGTAAGAAGCATTTTGTACAAAAGTATTCTGTACTTCTGTATGACAACTATTAAAGAAACTTGAAAACTTGAAACTATCTTCCTCTGTCTCTCTCTTCCTCACTGTCTCTCTCTCCCTCTCTTCCCCACTGTCTCTCTCTCCCTCTTGTCCTCACTGTCTCTCTCTCCCTCTCTATCTCTTCCTCACTGTCTCTCTCTTCCTCACTGTTTCTCTCTCCCTCTCTTCCCCACGGTCTCTCTCTCCCTCTCTTCCTCACTGTCTCTCTCTCCCTCTCTATCCCTTCCTCACTGTCTCTCTCTTCCTCACAGTCTCTCTCTCCCCCTCTCTCTATTCCCCACTATCTCTGTCTCTCTTCCTCACGGTCTCTCCCTCTCTCTCTTCCTCACTGTCTCTCTCTCCCTCTATTCCTCTCTCTCTCTTCCTCACTGTCTCTCTCTCCCTCTCTCTCTTCCCCACTGTTAATTCAATTTAATTAAATTCAAAGGGCATTTATTGACATGGGAAACATACGTTTACATTGCCAAAGCCAGTGTTAAAACAAACAAAACAAAGCAAAACAATCAAACAGAGATCAGTACAGTACAGATAGTGCAGGCATTTTTGTGTGATTGACAGTGTTATGGTTTGAAACCGACCCCAACAGCACGGCACAGACAGGTAGTTCAGAGTTAGCCAAAGACTAGGGCGTATTTATTTCTGAAACAGGAATGAGCGAAATAACAATAAGAACAACAAAGGGGAGAATGTTCTTGGCAGAGTTGTCTGCGGCTCTGCAGATCGTCCCGGTATTGAGATGGTGAAGCGGCGTAGCGCCACTGCCTCTGCGGCTCTGCAGCTACTCCGGGATCCAACTCGGGGAGGAACGGAGAGAGAGAGAGTGGTCAATAAACAAGCCAACGGAATACAGAGGCAGTCCAGTCCTCCTTAGCTGAGTCCAGTATAATCACACGTGACTTAATCTTCAGTGTTACCAACACACAAGTTTAGCTGAGCCCAGTACAATCCCACGTGACTTAATCTTCAGTGTTACCAACACACAAGTTTAGCTGAGTCCAGTACAAAACAAAAACGGCAAATCTTCAGTGTTATCCAAACACACAGAAAACAGAGAATCCAAAAGGTTCGTTCCAAAAACTCACCAAAGCGCAAATGCGCAAAGCGGGCAACGAGGCACAGCTCCAACGGATGATATAGATACACAACAGCGGCGACTTCCATAGGACGTCCTGAAGAAAAACAGACGAGGAACAACAACGGGGGAACAGGCAGTAGCAGTGGTAATCCCAAAACGACCCGACAACGATTGACAGAAAGACCCGAGTATATGAAGGGCTCTGGAGCGCTGACTACAAACAAACGACAGGTGCGTGACGGCAATTGGTAATTGACCTAGAAGCGTGTGGCGGCAATGAGCCAATCCTCCTCACAGTACCTTGAAGCGTGTGGTGGGGAATGGGCCAATCCTCACAGTACCCCCCCCTCCCACGGGAGCCACCCGGCGACCAGCCGGCCGGCCTGTCCGGGTGGGACCGAAGGAAGCCGGTGATCAGGGGCACTGGAGAGGGGGACAGAGACAGAGGCCCGGAAAGGGCGACCGGAGACGGGGACAGAGGACCGGTGAGGGAGACTGGAGGACGGGGACAGGACCCAGCGAGGGGGGCTGGAGACGGGGACAGGAACCCGGTGAGGGGGGCTGGAGACAGGGACAGGGAACCGGCGAGGGGGGCCGGAGACGGAGACAGGGGCCCGGTGACGGGCTGGAGACAGGGACACAAGGGGAAAGGACTGGACGCCGCCTGAAGACACTGGGCATGACAGGAGGAGCTCCACCCCCTGATGGTACCGGAGGACCAGGCGATGTGGGGCTCATGCAGCGCGAGCCAGGGCCGACCCAGGACTACTGGGACAAGAGGGGATCTGGTGATAAAAAACTGGAGTCTCTTAACGTGGTTACCAGCAATGGTGAGAAGGACTGGACAGGTGCGTTGAGTGATGTCAGCCAGGCGGTGCTGGTCCAACGCGAACACCTCCAAGGGTCTCTCGAGGTCCTCAAGTGGAATGTTGGCCTGGGTGGCAAACTCGAAATCCAGGAAACTCCCATCAGCACCAGAGTCAATGAGTGCACCCACCGTCGCTCGTTGGTCCGCCCAGGCTAGGGTGACGCTCGTCAGACGGTTAGGTGGTGCACGGGTGTGGGAACAGGAAAAACGGCTCACCAGGATCTCCCGGGGTCCTGGCGAGCCTGATCCTCTTGGGCGAGTAGGGCAATTGGAGATACAGTGTCCATCCCGGCCGCAGTAGAGACAAAGGCCGGACCAGAGCCTGGACTCCCGTTCGGCCGGGCTAAGGCGGGGTGCGTCCCAGCTGCATGGGTTCCACCTCGGTCACAGCTCGGGAGGGAAAAAAACCACCAGTCACGGAGGGAGCAGGACGGTCAGCAGAACGGTCAAGAGGACGGGGGGTCTGGGGAATGTCTGGGGGTCCCAGTCGTGCTCTCTCATGCCTTCTCTCCCGGAGGCGTCCGTCGATGCGGATTGCGAGGCTGATTAGGCCCTCGAGAGAATCGGGCTCCTATTGGGTCGCGAGCTGGTCCCTTACAGTGTCGTTGAGCCCCTTCAGGAAGGTGAGATGAAACGCCCGATCATTCCAACTGCTCTCGGTTGCGGCCAGTCTGAACTCCAGCGCGTAGTCGGTGACACTGCCACTGCCCTGCCGGAAGGTGCCCAGCCGAGCTCCCGGGTCCTGGCCACGAGCTGGGTGGTGGAAAACCCTTCAGAGCTCTGCCACAAAGTCTGGGTAGGAGAAACAAAAATCGGCCCTCATAGACCAGGAAGCAGTGACCCACTGTGCTGCTCGGCCTGTGAGCAGGTTAGTCATGTAAGCTACTCGGGCTCCCTCTGACGAAAATCGGCTGGGTTGATGAAGGAAAACCAACTCACATTGCATGATGAATGTGGCACAATCCTCGAAGTTACCCTCGAACAAACGTGGTTTCTGAGAGACGGGGCTCCCGAGGTGCGAGGTCGGGAGGCGCGGGGTCTGCCACGGCTGTGGGTGGTGATCTGGCTGAGACTCCTGGGACAGGTGGGGTTAAAAACAGGGTGTTAAATGCTGCACTGAGAGCCTGTAGCTGCTGCAGAATAACAGCCTGCTGATTACCCTGGGTAGTCTGCCGGGTGGCCAGAGTGTCAAGGCAATCCAGAATAAGCTGGACCTGGGCCCGGAGGTCCTGCACAGCAGTCGCAGCCGCTCCTAACTGTAGGCTGTGGTCGTTGGTCAATTCGATCTGGACGCCAACGCTGCCCTAACTCTGTCTGTGTCGGCTGGGGTTGTCATGGTCGGGTCGTAATGTTATGGTTTGAACCGACCCCAACAGCACGGCACAGACAGGTAGTTCAGAGTAGCCAAAGACTAGGGCGTATTTATTTCCGAAACAGGAATGAGCGAAATAACAATAAGAACAACAAAGGGGAGAATGTTCTTGGCAGAGTTGTCTGCGGCTCTGCAGATCGTCCCGGTATTGAGATGGTGAAGCAGCGTAGCGCCACTGCCTCTGCGGCTCTGCAGCTACTCCGGGATCCAACTCGGGGAGGAATGGAGAAAGAGAGAGAGTGGTCAATAAACAAGCCAACGGAATACAGAGGCAGTCCAGTCCTCCTTAGCTGAGTCCAGTATAATCACACGTGACATAATCTTCAGTGTTACCAACACACAAGTTTAGCAGAGCCCAGTACAATCCCACGTGACTTAATCTTCAGTGTTACCAACACACAAGTTTAGCTGAGTCCAGTACAAAACAAAAACGGCAAATCTTCAGTGTTATCCAAACACACAGAAAACAGAGAATCCAAAAGGTTTGTTCCAAAAACTCACCAAGCGCAAATGCGCAAAAAGCGGGCAACGAGGCACAGCTCCAACGGAGATAGAGAAACACAACAGCGGCGACTTCCATAGGACGTCCTGAAGAAAAACAGACGAGGCACAACAACAGGGGGAACAGGCAGTAGCAGTGGTAATCCCCAAAACGACCGACAACGATTGACAGAAAGACCCGAGTATATGAAGGGCTCTGGAGCGCTGACTACAAACAAAGGACAGGTGCGTGACGGCAATTGGTAATTGACCTAGAAGCGTGTGGCGGCAATGAGCCAATGCTCCTCACAGTACCTTGAAGCGTGTGGCGGGAATGGGCCAATCCTCACAGACAGTCTTTATGGTGGTTGTATTCCATTGGATGTCCTTTTCTTGTCACAGCACTCTCTCCTCCCCGAAATCCGCAACGCCCAACCCTGGAAACACACTCTTCACCAAGGCTTTCCCATCAGTTAGTTTAGATTAAATAAGTCCATTATCCCCTACTTTCCCTCATCCCCTCCCCCCCCCCCCCCCCCCCCCCCCCCCTATTTTCCTGCCCTATTTTTTGTCCTGATTGTAAAGCGACCTTGGGTTCTATGAAAGGCGCTATATAAATTTGATCTATTATTATTTATTATTATTATTATAAATCATGCTGCTGTGTTTGCACATTGTTGTACTTCACCCAGTAGGTATGGAAGTTTTGCGTTATTTGCCATGTTTTCAAAGTCTCTTAGGGTGTTTGCAATTTGTGGGAAGTATTGCCACATACGCTATATTGCCATAATATAGAATGTAGTTTTACATTTTTTCATTACAAAAAAGTAACTGTAATTACAGTAGATTTCATTCACGGTCTTTGCTGCTCTGGTACGGGTTCCCGGTGGTAATAAATCCAGATTGAACTCTGCCATTGGAAAGAGGAGATTTGGCCTGATCCAGAGATGTATCACTTGGTATTACTAGCTCAATGGCTAGCTGTGTCACAGACACGCCGGGTATCACAACGGGGGTGAGTTCCTCCGCTGGGGATTAGCACACACTCTCAGTGACGGAGCACAGCGTGAGTAGAGCATTTATAGGGGTGAACACTGGGAAAGCTGCAGGTCCAGATGGTATAACAGGGTGAATACTTAAGTCCTGTGCTAACTAGCTAGCCCCAGTGTGCACCACTATATTTAACCTATCCCTGGCCAAGTCCATGGTCCCTGCCTGCTTCAAGGTGTCCACTATAATCCCTGTACCAAAAACACATCCCCAGCAGGCCTAAATAACTACAGACCGGTGGCACTCACCTCTGTTGTCATGAAATGCTTTGAGAGGCTGGTCAAGGATTACATCTGTGCCTCCCTCCCTAGTACCATGGACCCTTTGCCGTTTGCATACAGGACAAACATGTCCACTGACGACGCAGTCTCCCAGGTACTGCACAACACCCTTTCTCATCTTGACAGTCAGAAGGGGGCTATGTGAGATTGCTGTTCATAGATTATAGTCCCCACCAGACTGGCTGACAAGTTGATTGATCTGGGTCTGAACTCCACCCTGAGCGCCTGGATCCTGGACCTTCTGACCGACAGGCCCCAGGTGGTCAGGGTGGGTGGACACAGCAAGCGCCTCTGCATACATGAGGCAAGAACAGAGAGACTACGACTCAGCTTCTTCCCTCAGGCCATCAGAACACTGAACACTGATCTCTCCACACACAAGCACACATGAACACACACACACACACACACACACACAACACACACACACACACACACACACACACACAAACACACACACAGATTTTAATACCTTATTTGGTTCCACAAATTATATTACATAAACAGGGAATCAAATGTATCGGGGCCAAGCAGCACTGAACACTTAAGGGTACACATAGCACCTCCTTCTCCACGTGGCTAAGCTGCCAATAATAGCTGAGACAGAGCAATATTTGGCATTTGTTTGGCTTTTCTTTTAGACATTGCAGCAATTCTCAGACTGGTCATGGTGCATTTGTATACATGGCCAAGACTTCCGAATACAAGTACACTATATCTACACCTATACCCAAGGTCAGCCATCACACTGAGCAGTGGTTGGTATTTGATATACTTATCCCGGAAGGCCTGGTCCATGTACAGATCAAAGGTACAGCCTACTTCTATGACCAGCACTTCTCTGTGGCTGGTGTCAACAAAAACAACGTCCGGTGTATTTGGTATGTTAGCAAAGACATCGTTGGTAAGGCCAAACCACTCTGGTTTCACTCTGGCATGTTTGTACATTGCTGCACTAGATGGTGATATGTTCCGTACCGCATCAGACACAATGTCCACAATACGGTCATGACGATGTACAGGTGTTTGTATGCATTACATCTGTTTGTTATGTGTGCAATGGATTCTAGGTGTTGTGAATCCTGATGGTTTAAACAGAATGGACTGTGATTTTGAGGATACCAAGTGGACAGATTGTATTGAGTGGGTAATACCTGCAGTCTTGCTTTGATGGTAAAGCACACACACACACACACACACACACACACACACACACACACACACACACACACACACACACACACACACACACACACACACACACACACACACACACACACACACACACACACACATACACACACACACACCCCACACATCCTCACTTGCACTCTCTCACACACAAACACACTACAAAAAAGGTCACTTTAAAAGCAAGGTGTTCAAATGAGTAGGTGGCCGGGATGGTAATATTGCTTGCAGTTGTGTTTAAAAAACACAACTGTGGCCAGCCATAGACAGTATGGTCTTGTTGAGGCATATCAAAAAAAAAAAAAAAAAAAAAAAATTGAATCATGGTGATATCAGAAAACGTATTCAGAGAAAAATGGCCTTGACAGTTTACACTTACAGTGTTAAAAAATGACAACACTACCCAGAATGCATTGTAATCCATGCCCCTCCCCCCTCCTCTCTGGGGCAATTAACACCTGGTAGCGTTCTAGTCAGGCTATTTTGTTATGACAAAGACTCTGTCTTGTGGCACTGCAAACACAACACCCATAGAGGAAAAAGGAAAAGTCATGATAGTTTATTTAAAAATGTGTGTGATAGTGAAAGGTTAACCTTCTGTATTGTGGTAGTCAGTGTGCAAACCATACCATGGTCTTCGGGGGAGCTCATTATTTTTCTTTCGGGGGGGGGGGGGGGGGGTCGCTTGCTGACATAGGCTATAGGTATGAGTAATGTTACAGAACCACACATAGTCCACACCACACAGGTCTGCATGCATGATGGAGACGCACATATTGAAAAACACATGCTCAGATTAACCCCTCTGATCCAACACTAAAATTCACACACAACAGTCCTATTTACACATAAACACACGGATGAACCAATACCGAACAACAAGTCCATGACCAAACACATCGAGTCTAACATTATTATAGTAGGCAAAATGCAACATTATCGCCACCCCACCTGATGGTGAAGATCTGCCCAATTCTCAAAATCTGCATGTCACAGACAGAAGTAGTCCCCGCAAAAGGCTGCTTCGCCTTCTTTGTAAACCAAAATTGGTTAGAAGGCTTACTTCTTTGATATTTCGTTTAACTTTCGACATTATCTGACCTGAATACCTGTATTTTTTTTTTAAACGGGGCGTGAAGTTTTTATTTGTGCCTGCAGGCTACAGCGCCGCCACGCTCCGAATGGTAAATGCAAGTATAGCATGCATGTTGCCCGGGTAGGGTATATATGCAGTGCCGCAACCCCATAGATTTATGCTATTGTCTATTACGGTGAATTAGTGCGCAAATCATTAATCATACATCAAAATAGCCTAATTGTATTATTATACACGATGATGACGATACAGAAAATTATAGAAAAATGAGAAATGCATAGCAAAAATTGCATTTATTGTCAGTATTTTAGAGCCCCCCAAAAATTCACAAATCATGTTTCAGACTTCGGTTTAGCACCAGCATGTAACGGTTTCATTGGTTATAGCTCTCGCCCGTTTTTTATTTATTTTTGCTTCAAAAACCACTTATTACAACACCAATGTGTTTAAACCTCTACGCAGGGCCGCCTCAGGGGGGGTGTGCGAGCAGTGCGGTCGCACAGGGCCTCGCGGGAAGGGGGGCCTCGCCAAAAAATAAATAAAAATAAAATAAAAAACAAATATTTTTTATTTATTATTTTTTTTATTATTTTTTTTATTATTTTTTATTATTTTTTATTTTTTGCGAGGCCCCCCTTCCCGCGAGGCCCTTTTTCATCACAGACCTAAAATCTAGTTTTGCTTATATGCTTATATATTTTCACATTAGACACGTTCCTGGCTCTGAGGCTCTGCAGGCAGCAGAATTGGTTTCAATGAGGGGAGGGGTTACAGCCAGGTAGCGTCTGTTGAGTTCATTGTGTGTGTCTGTGTGCGTGCCGGGGGGGGGGGGGGGCGTGAACCGACTCATTGCCAGACGTGAGCGATTCGACTCACGCTCACGGCAATGAATCGGCTCTTATGAACGAGTCGCTCATGACCGACCCATCACTAGCGTCTGACTATTTCACGCCGTGCAGCATGGAGGTTATGCCAGCCAAGATGAAGAGGACATCGTTCGGCAGATGGACTGAAGATGAAAGTTGTTGCATGGTTAGACAGTTCAGTCAGGATAGCCATCCCGGCTAAAGACAGGGACAGCTAGTGTGGTAGATTTCCAAAGCAAAATGGTATACATGTACAGGGTCTGTCGTCCGCCAGAAGTCGTTGGTGAACAGGGGTAAAACATTACATCATACATTCTAGTCCAAGAGGGTCTCCACCCTTCTCCTGGAGAGCAGGAGGGGGGGGGGACATAGATTGGATTAGCACATAGTGGTAAAATAGATGATAAGGTCTTGAGACAGAGTGATTTAGCATTTTAAGAGGTAACACAACAACAGAGACTTCTGTCTCCCTTCCCCAGGCCGAAACTCAACGACAATAGACTATAGAAATGGCTTGTTGACCATCTCCACTTAAACAAAGGAATGGCCCGGAGACACCCAACCCTGATATTTACAGGAGACTTTTGGCTGGCTGAAACAATGGGGTCTCACCAGACCCTTAAGCAATATCGTGATTACTTCCCCCCAACTGCCAACTGCAGCTGTTCTGCTACAGGACATAGGCCAACTGCAGATATGCCCTCATAAGGGAATTTCCGGTTTTAGACAGGCCTACTCAAAGTGGCCGCTTTTAGGGTTTCAGCCAATAAGGAAGTAGAGACTCCGCCCCTGTGACGTAAAATCTAGCGTATTCTAGGGGGAGGAGTAAAAGCATTAAAATAGTCTGCACGGGGCAGGGGGACACACAAACAACAAACAACACAGGAGCAACACAACCTTCTTTTCCCCTACTGACGAGCGAGGACGGCGACCCATTGAGACGGACACCAGCGAATCCAACAAGAAGGAGCCGAGAGAGATGCTTTTAGTTTAAAGTGAATTTTAGTCTGATTTTACCACTGACTACTAATGGGACTGTTATGGTCTGACCCATGTTCGTATGTTAGTATTCATATTTCTCAACTATATAATGACATTATGACCTCACTGGGTATTGACTGTTAATGCAGCTGGTTTAGCAGTTGAAAAGAGGTCCAGAGGAGCACAGATTGCTAAGCTGTTGGATGGACGTGAACAGCTGAACTTCAGGTAGGCATAATGCTTGCTGCTTATCCCTAGCTTGATTCCTCAGTGCAGGGGAAGTCAATCTAAATTCATTGTATGGATATCTTGACTGTTGTAAGTATTCACTTTTTCTATCTTGCATCTTGAGAAATTGTTGTTAAATTCATAATGTTTTAACACTTTTTTTTTTTTTTTTTTTTTTAGATTTTGTTCTCTAATATGTGAACCTAAAGTCGATCTGACTGGAATTCTCCTTTTAATTGAGAGAGGGGAAAAAGCTGACATGGACCCAATTTCCCCAAAAGCATCTTGTCACTAAGTTTTTATAATTTGATACAGTGG